>NC_081559.1:57502927-57556094 GCF_022355385.1 Mustela nigripes | reverse complement strand
TTTAAAGAATTCATTGTTTGAATTAGTCCCAATGTGGCTTTGGAGAACACTACAGTACACAGAATTGTTAAATGTTTGATGTTTCCTAAAATGATACATTGCCAAAAGTCCACATTATTAAATATGTAATATACATTGTGTCAAAGAAACTTTCCTACTCATTTGGTATCTTCTGAACCTGAAAGGTTTGAAAAGTGAATGATTAACTCTGGCTAGTAGTGGCACTACATAGCTGTTCAAAATGCATCATCCTTATTACAAAAATTTCTTCCTATTTGTAAAGAGCACTATATACCTATACATATACATATAATTCCTTTCATATACAGAGTCTGATCATGTATCTAATAAGAAATTTTAACAGTAAATTTTCAGATAACCCAGCTTTATAATTATGAATATCAGAAAAGGGCTGTTGCCATTTGAATTTCAAAGAAATGTTTGGGAAAAATTTAGAAACACATTGTTTTCTGCTCCAAATTTAAGATCCATTTTAATTGTTATACCTAATTATAGTTTTTGAGTTACGCAGCTTTTGAGTATTATAAATAAATATAGATCTAGCACAAGAAAAAGGAAAAATAGGAAAATATTTACTCTTTAAAGTACAGTGAATTAATTTAATGTATAAGGCCAATAAAATAATTGTTACTTCTGCCAGATGGTATTTTACATTTCGATAAAAAGATATATTCTTAATCATATATGTCAAGGAAAAGCGACCATATGTTGTTAAACACTTCCAATTTGTCATTTAATTTAAAAGGCACTACTGATGTTGCCATAAATTTTTTTGGTGATGTGGCCTAAGTATCATTGGTGTCAATAAAATTTAATCTTATCAAGTAATTTCCATATTTCTCTTTGTCTAGAATAATTCAACAAAGAATTTTCTTAGCATCTATAAAGAAAGGACACCATAAAGGGGATAAATCAGAATTCGGAGTCTATACTCAAGTTACCACTGGGTATGAAGTATGATCTTTGTTTTCAAGTAACCTCTAAAATTCAATTTAGTATATTCTAGCAAAATAAATAAAAAGAATAACTCAAATGATTCCAAATTGATGTATCCTCAATTTAAAAACTCAATATATTTGTACAGAAAAAGAAAGATAGTGAGTATTTATATTACAAAGTAATTTTGCACATTACGGAAGGGTTTCTAATGAAAGGTACTTTACAGAAGACAGAGAAAATAGATTCAATCTCTAATGGAAAAAGGAAACTGACATTAGATGATTATTAAAGGTTTGTATAACTTTGTTTCCTCTGCCTTTTTGAAAAGGGAATTTGTTGGTCCCTCTTGCTATTTTCCACCTATTTCTCTTTTCACTCTATAGGGCTTTATGTAGGATTTTACTCAGGCTTAAAGTTTGAATTACTGGGGTGCCTGCATGGCTCAGTCAGTTAGGTATCCAACTCCTGATTTTGGCTCAGATCCTAGTCTTGAGGTCAGAGGATTGAGCCCACATTGGGTTCCATACTCACCAAGGAGTCTGCTTCTCTCTTTCTCTTTTTTTTCCTCTTTCTCTACTCTGCCCCTCCCCCCCTAAAATAAATAAAACTTTTGTAAAAATAAAGTTTTAATTACTATGTCCTTTCTGGAGACTTGCAGATTTCTAGCATCTGTGCCTATCTCTTCTCTGGCTTTTTCATTGTTGTATGGCTGTATTACTATTGATGCATTCCCCAGTTGATGTACATTTGGGTTTCCAGTTTTTTGTTATTACAAACAATATTGCTATAAATATTCTCTGTTTTCCATGCCTATTTGACCAAGAGATTCTCAACTATATATACCTAGAAGTAAATGACTGGGTTCTAAGGCAAGCATGTTGTCAGTTTCAATAGATAATACCAAACTGGGGGTGCCAGGGTGGCTCAGTGGGTTAAAGACTCTGCCTTCAGCTCAGGTCATAATTTCAGGGTCCTGGGATCGAGCCCCGCATCAAGCTCTCTGCTCAGCACGGAGCCTGCTGCCCCCACCCCCGCCTGCCTCTCTGCCTACTTGTGATCTCTGTCTGTCAAATAAATAAAATCTTTAAAAAAAAAAAAAGATAATACCGAACTGTATTCCAATATAATCTTCAAACTTTCTTATCGCTTTTCATTATCACCAACATATAATTTTGTAGACTTTTTAAAAATTAACATATAATGTATTATTTGTTTCAGGGGTACAGGTCTGCGAATCATCAGGCTTACACATTTCATAGCTCTCACCATAGCACATACCCTCCCCAATGCACATAACCCAGCCACCCTATCCCTCTAACTCCCTCCCCTCCAGCAACCCTCTGTTTCCCGGAGATTAAGGATCTCTTATAGTTTGTCTCCCTCTCTGGTCCCATCTTGTTTCATTTTTCCTGCCCTTCCCCCCCACTAATTTTGTTAGACTTCTTAATTTTCACCAATCTAATGAGAAAAAATAATATATTGTCTTGCTTTAATTTGCATGTTCCTGATCACTAATAGGTTGAACATCTTTCATATGTTTGCTGGCCATTTACATTTTCTCTTTTCTGAAATGTCAATTCATGACTTTGTCACATTCTTTTTTTTTTTTTTTTTTCTTTTTTGACAGACAGACCACAAGTAGGCAGAAAGGCAGGCAGAGAGAGAGAGAAGGAAGCAGGCTCCCTGCCGAGCAGAGAGCCCGATGTGGGGCTCAATCCCAGGACCCTGAGACCATGACCTGAACCGAAGACAGAGGCTTTAACCCACTGAGCCACCTAGGCGCCCCTGGCACATTCTTTACTATGGTGCTATATATCCTTTTTTGCATATTTTCAAACTCCTGATTTTGCACTTCAGTTAAATGAAACCCAAAGAGTATATATCACATGGGAAAGGTGATGTTGTTTGTAGCAGAGTCAAAATTCATAGTAACTACTGATTTTTTTTTTTTTTTTTGTGGAAAAGCAACTCATGTGCAACTAATGTCATTTTCTTCTATGTTATAGTTTTATTTTTCTCAAGTGGAAAGAAATATATTAAAGGGGCGCCTGGGTGGCTCAGTGGGTTAAGCCTCTGCGGTCAGCTCAGGTCATGATCTCAGAGTCCTGGGATTGAGTTCTGCATTGGGCTCTCTGCTAGACAGGGAGCCTGCTTCCCCCCTCTCTCTGCCTGCCTCTCTGCCTACTTGTGATCTCTCTCTGTGCCAAATAAATGAATAAAACATATATATATGTATATTATATTTATATATATAAATGATTTATATATATTATTTATATATAATTTATATATATTATTATTTATATATATTATATATATATATAAAATTTCCATCACATTTCTATCACACTTTATATATTTATTTTTTTTTAAGATTTTTTTCTTTATTTATCTGACAGAGATCACAAGTATGCAGAGAGGCAGGCAGAGAGAGAGGAGGAAGCAGGCTCCCTGCAGAACAGAGAGCCCAATGTGGGGCTCGATCCCAGGACCCTGGGTTCATGACCTGAGCCGAAGGCAGAGGCTTAACCCACTGAGCCACCCAGGTGCCCCTCTATCACACTTTAGATTGCATTCTATACTATAGGTTGCATTTGATCACCTCCTTAGTGATCCAGGCAGATACATGGACTTGGCAGTCCACTGCGATTGGAATGTTGCTCCAGGGACGCTACACCCAATAGTGAACATTAAGAAGTCATAGGTTTGTCCATTATATTTGTAAATAACACAGGAAATTCATTAACACCTGTCCTGGAAGCTCAAATTTGGTGGATCGAGTGAGAGAAGTATGTTGCATAATAAAGACCCACTGAGGAGTCTGATCTTCCCATTCATTGTAATCTATCTAATCATTATCTAAAGTGACTGGGAGGCAAAATCAAAATGCAGTGTATTTCTTCTTGTTTATCATGAGTTCCACAGGTAGTACACAAGATAATTTTAGATGGACATTTTTCATATTCATAGATATGTACTTACCTCAATGCATACTAGAAAAATATATAAAAGGCATATTGGATCTGTGATTTAATGGTTATTATTGCTTAAGACGACACACAATTTCTTTTAGTCACCTATTAAAAATATTAAGTAAACAATAACACAAATAAGCTGTGGGTGAGAAAAATTATGAAATGATGAATAAATGACAAAAATTTCAAAAACACTAGACAGTGATATTGGTCATAGGTAAATCTGAGTTTAAAAATTGATTCCGGTGGTGCCTGGGTGGTTCAGCTGGTAAAGCGTCTGACTCTTGATTTTGGCTCAGGTCATGATTTCAGTGTTGTGAGATCGAATGCCTCACCCCACATTGGGCTCCACACTCAGTGGGGAGTCTGCTTCTCTCTCCCTCCCTCTGCCCCTCCCCCTGCTCTCTCTCAAATAAATAAATAAATCTTTAAAAAATAAATCTACTTCATCACTTTCTATTTGCATAAGCTTGGGAAATTATTTACTTTCCTCGGTTATATTGGTTATATCTAGTTACTTTAGCATAGACCAAAATATTATTGGCTTAAATAACTTAAAACTTTTTTTGGTTTTTTTGGTTTTATAAACATATAATATATTTTTATCCCCTGGGGTGCAGGTCTGTGAATCGCCAGGTTTACACACTTCACAGAACTCACCATAGCACATACCCTCCCCAATGTCCATAACCCCACCCCCCTTCTCCCAATGCCCCTCCCCCCAGCAACCCTCAGTTTGTTTTGTGAGATTAAGAGTCACTTAGGGTTTGTCTCCCTCCCAATCCCATCTTGTTTCATTTATTCTTCTCCTACCCCCTTAACCCCCCATGTTGCATCACCACTTCCTCATATCAGGGAGATCATATGATAGTTGTCTTTCTCCGCTTGACTTATTTCACTAAGATGATACGTTCTAGTTCCATCCACGTTGTTGCAAATGGCAAGATTTCGTTTCTTTTGATGGATGCATAGTATTCCATTGTGTATATATACCACATCTTCTTGATCCATTCATCTGTTGATGGACATCTAGGTTCTTTCCATAGTTTGGCTATTGTGGACATTGTTGCTATAAACATTCGGGTGCACGTGCCCCTTTGGATCACTACGTTTGTATCTTTAGGGTAAATACCTAGTGGTGCAATTGCTGGGTCATAGGGAAGTTCTATTTTCAACATTTTGAGGAACCTCCATGCTGTTTTCCAGAGTGGTTGCACCAGCTTGCATTCCCACCAACAGTGTAGGAGGGTTCCCCTTTCTCCACATCCTCACCAGCATCTGTCATTTCCTGACTTGTTAATTTTAGCCATTCTGACTGGTGTGAGGTGATATCTCATTGTGGTTTTGATTTGTATTTCCCTGATGCCGAGTGATATGGAGCACTTTTTCATGTGTCTGTTGGCCATCTGGATGTCTTTGCAGAAATGTCTGTTCATTTCCTCTGCCCATTTCTTGATTGGATTATTTGTTCTTTGGGTGTTGAGTTTGCTAAGTTCCTTATAGATTTTGGACACTAGTCCTTTATCTGATATGTCGTTTGCAAATATCTTCTCCCATTCTGTCAGTTGTCTTTTGGTTTTGTTAACTGTTTCCTTTGCTGTGCAAAAGCTTTTGATCTTGATAAAATCCCAATAGTTCATTTTTGCCCTTGCTTCCCTTGCCTTCGGCAATGTTCCTAGGAAGATGTTGTTGCGGCTGAGGTCAAAGAGGTTGCTGCCTGTGTTCTCCTCAAGGATTTTGATGGATTCCTTTCTCACATTGAGGTCCTTCATCCATTTTGAGTCTATTTTCATGTGTGGTGTAAGGAAATGGTCCAATTTGATTTTTCTGCATGTGGCTGTCCAATTTTCCCAACACCATTTATTGAAGAGGCTGTCTTTTTTCCATTGGACATTCTTTCCTGCTTTGTAGAAGATGAGTTGACCATAGAGTTGAGGGTCTATTTCTGGGCTCTCTATTCTGTTCCACTGATCTATGTGTCTGTTTTTGTGCCAGTACCATGCTGTCTTGATGATGACAGCTTTGCATTAGAGCTTGAAGTCCGGAATTGTGATGCCACCAACTTTGGCTTTCTTTTTCAATATTCCTTTGGCTATTCGAGGTCTTTTCTGGTTCCATATAAATTTTAGGATTATTTGTTCCATTTCTTTGAAAAAGATGGATGGTACTTTGATAGGAATTGCATTAAATGTGTAGATTGCTTTAGGTAGCATAGACATTTTCACAATTAAAACGTTTTTTTCTATCTCACATGAAAGCTCAAGGTAGTGAGGGAGTCAGGATGGCACTGATCCATGAAGCTGTCTAGAAGCCTGGGGTCCTTCCACTCAGCTGTTGCATCATTCCCTACTACACTATGTGGGAAGGGGAAAGAGGAAGTGTGGGGCAAGCAGCTTTTTATTAGGCACATGAACTATAATTTACACATATCAATTTTGTTTACATTCTAATAATTGCAAGAGACTATCATCTCTAGTGGGATGAAAGGAAACAATGGAACTTAAGACACTGGACATCAAGCAACAAAGGTCAAGGAACCCTGAGAGTTAGAAAACAAAGGAGTGGAGCTCTTTAGTCCCCCCAGTTGTCCCAGGTTCCACTCTGGAGAAAGTTTCCAAACCTTAGTACAGGAAGGAAGAACTTAGTTGGAGCCCAGTGTCTACTTGAGTTGAGAAGATAGAAGTGGGAGTCTGAGAAAACCCGTTTGCTAGAGTTCACAGGGCTGTGTTCCAGAGAGGAGAGAGATCACAGGGAGAACACCAGATATCTGCAGAGAGACTGAATTTAGTGATTAGTTGAGTATTGATCAGTATATGTATGTGGCTGGGTAAAGAATGATGTGAAAGGACTAAGGGAACAGTGAGTGGTTTGTCGGGACAAGGAATAATACCAATTCCCAACTAGACTTAAAAAAAAAAAAGCAAAACCAAAAACAACTTCATAATTCAAACAGCATCAGTTAGAGCACCAAGAAGGGTATGCTTCATTAGTGGGGAATAATTAGCCTTAGACTAATTGCAGGTCTGGTCCTGCTTAAAAAGCTTAAAAGCAAACCCCCAAGGATCAAAGTATTTCTACATAACTGAACCAGATTCAATATTAAGATTTCAATCCTCCCCAAGCTAATTCTAAAACTCATATGGAAATGAAAAGGACTTAGAAAAACCAAAAGAACTCTGAAAAGGAAGAACAAAGCTGAAGAACTTACGCTACCTGTCTTATTACACAACTGGAAGAATCCAGACAATGGTATCTGACAGATCTAGAATCAAATCCCAGTTCCATCTCTTACTTACATTGGGCAAGTCACCTTTACTGATGTAAGCAGCAGTTGTCTTACCTGTAAAATCAAAGTAATAAGATTAAACTCATAGGATATGTTACTGGATGAAATTAGTGTATATAATGCACTTAGCACAGTACTGGACTTAACAAAGAACGTCACCTTTTCTCATCCATTCAACCCCAGGTTCCACTGGGCAGGAAGGAACTCTCTCTCTTAATTATTCTTGATTGTTAGGGCCTTAAAGAACTCAGATCTCAAGCCCAATTCATTGCTTTCTAGTGGTTCACAAACTTCTCTTTTATTCTAAATAGTTTGGCTTTGGAATACTTAAATTTTTTTTAAAGATTTAATTAATTAATTAATTAGCTTAAGAAAGAGGTAGTGAGTGGGCAAGCGAGCAAGTAAAGGGGAGGGGCAGAGAGAAAGAGAAGCCGACTCCCGGGATGAGCAGGGAGCCTCATGCAAGGCTCGATCCAAGGACCCAGAGATCAACAGATTGGTCTACCCAGGCACCCAACTTTAATGTTCACTTATGGAAAATCTTAATATAGATCTGTAAAACTTTGCCTAGGATAGTATTAGAACTAAGCATAGTCAAAATGAAAAATATGAAATAAAAAATAGATTATAAAATACAAAATATATTTTAAAATATTAAAAAATAGGAAGTATAGTGTGATGCGTAGAACTTATCCAAAGATTTAAACTTTACTTCTAGGGTTCCTTGGGTGGTTCAGTGGGTCGAGTTGCTGCCTCTGGCTCAGAACATGATCCCAGGGTCCTGGGATGGAGTCCCACATCAGGCTCCCTGCTCAGCAAAGAACCTAGTTCTCCCTCTCCCTCTGCTGCTCTCACTGCTTGTGCTCTATCCAATAGATTTTAAAAATCTTAAAAAATAAATAAATTTTACTTCTAGTAAACCCAAGTTCAAGGCATAAATAGTATTAATTATAAGACAAATCTTTAATTTCAGAATAGTGTATTTAGAATTGCCCTGGTGGTCTGTAAGCTCAATATAAGAGTGTAAGCAGGGGTGCCTGGGTTGCTCAGTTGGTTAAGTATCACACTCTTGATTTTGGCTCAAGGTCATGAATGATCTCAGGGTTGTGAGATGGAGACCTGTGTAGAGCCGTGCTTAAGATTCTCAATCTCCCTCTCTCCCTCTCCCTCTATTCCTCCCTGCCCCCCTTAAAAAACAAACAAACAAAAACAACAAAGAGAGTATAAGCAAATGCTGTCATTTTAAAACTTAGCATGATATTGAGTCATTTTGCATAAAATTTTGTTTATAAGAATTTCATATTAGAATGTCTGATGACTAGTATTTCACATCTTCAGAATCTACCCCTTTCATTTAGTAGTTAAAAAAAAAAAAAAAAAAAAAAAGGAAAGAAATCTGTAGGTCACCAGGCTAGATAAGTAGGTAGACCATAGAACATGAGACTATTGATTTCAGGGCGGTGAGTTCAAGCCCCATGTTGGGCATAAAATTTACTTAAAAAAAAAATTGAATTCTGCTTATCATACTTTAAATTACAGCATGAACCCTTAAAACCACTACCAAAGCCATTTGACCCCTTTTTACTGGTGTAACATAGACCTGGGCCATTTTTTTACATCTTCCCACTATTTTATTACTTCAATGCATATTCTGTTTCATGTTATTAGGTTTGCAGAAATATTCATAATTTATTACTTTTTTCCCAATAACATTGAGCGTTATCTTTCTCCTGGTATATTCAGGAGAAAAATGACTGATGTCATCCACAGCTAAAGACTGACTTGTTATGAAAAATGGTTAATAAACAACAAATTTAATTCTAATCTTTAAAGAAAATCCAGTTTCCGCTTAATCTCCATCACATGTTCTTTGCTTATTCTAAAGAGCTGGCCCTTTCCGTATAATGTCTTACTTCTGGCCATTTTCGTGGTTAGATTTGGTGTTTAAGACATATTTTCCTCCACTTCCACCTCCCTATCATTGTGAGACTCACCAAAATCTCCATCTTTTCCATGTGGATACTTCCTAAAACCCTCCCATTCTTGTTCTAATAAGCACATGCAAGAAAGTAATCTCTCCCTATTTTTGGCCTGACAAGGCCCCTTTTGGAATCCAACATCTAACATTTATTACCACATTTTAAGAAAAAGAAAAAGCAATAGTAATAATTGTTTTAATAATAGAAAACATGAATAAAGATGAGAATAATTTGGTTTTTTTTTAAACCTAGAATAAAAAAACAAACCTAAGGGATGAATTCAAATGAATGCTAAGTTATTTCAGGAAAAACGCTAAATGTCCTCTATTCCATATAAGATATAGAATGACAATTTTGCAGAACTTTATTAACAATAAATAAAGAAGGCTTTATCAACTGTAAGGACAGTATAAAGCATTTCTGTCCTTAATAGATTAAAAATAAGATATACAGGGAAGTACCCAATTTTTTGAGTGATAATGTCCTATCTTTCATTTACTACTTGGAGAATCTGTAGATGAAAGAAGCTTAAGTACTTCTCCTAAAATTGTTAGTGTGCAGACTAGCCAGAAAAAGTAGAAGAGCGAAGACCTAGTGGCTTACTAATTCTACAGTATAATTTTTCCTTTTTTCAAAAATTTTAATTGCAGTATATAGTTAATATACAGTCTTATATTAGTTTCAGTTGTACAATATAGTGACTCAAACCATGATTTTTTTTTTGAACTAGCTTAAGTGATCAGAGATGCTGTGTGTATTTTCGCTTAAGGAAATTGCCTATATCAGATCACTATTGAAAATTCCTTTATTTTTTAAATTCCAGGGTTCAAAAGACTACTACTGTCATTTACTATTTCAATATGTAGAATGTTGCTTGCATAAAATTTTACTCTTTTCTTAAGAATTAGAGTAAAGGGCGCCTGGGTGGCTCAGTGGGTTAAGCCGCTGCCTTCGGCTCGGGTCATGATCTCAGGGTCCTGGGATCAAGTCCCGAATCGGGCTCTTTGCTCAGCAGGGAGCCTGCTTCCTTCTCTCTCTCTGCCTGCCTCTCAGTGTACTTGTAATTTCTCTCTGTCAAATAAATAAATAAAATCTTTAAAAAAAAAAAAGAATTAGAGTAAAATATTTTTCTTAATTTCATTAAGTCCTCAAACTGACAACTAGCTTCTATTTTTTAAAAGATTTTGTTTATTTATTTGCAAGAAAGGGAGAGAGCCCACACAGAGGGAGAGGTGGAGGGAAAGGGAAAAAACAGGCTCCTTGCTGAGCAGGGCGCCTGATGCGGAGCTAGATCCCAGGACTCCAGAATGGGATCATGACCAGAGCCCAAGGCAGATGCCTAATGGACTGAGCCACCCAAGCACCCCTGCTTAGCTTCTATTTTAAAAGTAAAAACATTAGTGACTCATTGGTTAGGACTTACATAAAGGTCTGAACCTCTTATAAAATAAACCTGATCCTCTTACAAATATGAGAATTAAATCAAAATGTGTGAAGTATCAGAAAATGTTGCTCTAGTTAAACTTCAAAAGCTTTCTTAGCCTCTAATGAGGTAGCTTAAACAAGATCATCTTTGTTGGATGTTATTAATTGGGTCTATAAAGAGTTCTATTATTAGAGTATAACTATTTTTATAATAAAGTTATTTGATTTGTAGATTAGTTCACTGTAAAACCCCTTTAATCTTTGTATTAGTTTTCCTGGCATTTCGTGATTTCTTTCTATAATTATTGTGTTTAACTAAATGAAGCAATAAGCTTAATGCTTTAAAATATTAGTGTAATAGAGGAATTTCCTAACAATTCAGGTGAAAATGAGCTCATTTATAGAGAGGATTTATATTCATTCATAAAATGACAAGAATTCTTTACAGAAGGATGGTAACATTTTAAATAAATCTCAGCCACTTAGTGAAAAGTTTGAAAGTGGTAATCTGAGACTACAAATAATTTAAGGATTAAATAAAGACCAGATTATTTTTCCTTACCAGGAAGTAATTTTTTTATTTTATTTTTCAAAACATAAACAGGCTATAAAAACATTTTAAAATAATATTCATAGGGCACCTTTGGGGCTCAGATAACCAGTTAAGTGTCTGCCTTTGGCTCAGGTCATGACCCCAGGGTCCTGGGATTGAGCCCCAAATCAGACTCCCTGCTAAACGGGGAATCTACTTCTCCCTTTCTCTCTCCCTCCAACTTGTGTTCTCACTCACTCTCTCTTCCTCTCAAGTAAAGAAATAAAAATCTTTAAAAAATAATACATGCAAAACATCAAACCATATATATATACACACACACACACGTATGTATGTATATATCCTTTTATATATTTTTTTACATATATAAGTAGATTTTTTTTCGTGCAGTAACTTTCTGAGACTAGCATGCAAAAAGGCTTCCTGGAATTGTAATAATTACCACGGTATCTGCTACAGAATTGCCTCAAAGGTGACTCCTCCTTACAATAAGATATTTTGGATTTGGTTATAAAATGTTTCTAATGATTAATTGTTTGGGGTAATTTTTAAACCTAAACACACACACACACATTGTATATTTCTTTGAAAAGTCTATTCCATTTTTCTCTAACCTGCACATTTTTAGACTCTGTAGTACCATAATTACTACATTAAGAAATTAAGAAATTAAATAATCAATAATGGGACATGTGAAAAAGACTTAAAGCCATCAAAACTACTGAGAACTAAAGAAACAGAAAAAGTCAACAGGCTATTTATTCAATTATTACAAAAGAGGATTTATTTCAAGGGCTACTTACTCTTAACAAAGGGATAGTGAAAAGAAAAAAACAAAACAAAATAGCCCAAGTTTGGACCAGATTATGTTGCTATGGATCAGTTAACTGCTCTGGGCCTCAGTGTGCACGAGGAGAGAGTGGTTTTCCATTTCTTCTTTCTCTTCTTTTTCTTATTCTAGCAACTGAGCATTTTGTTAAATGGAATCTTACCATGGAGCTCCAATACATAAAACACACACATGCAGAACTGCTCTTTGTTCCCCCTTTTGTTTCTTTAAAGCAGGAAGAAGTAGTTCTTGAGACAGTTGTGATGTGCAGATACGCTTCTCATCTCTGGCAGTGAATAGGGCATTTATTCCAGTTTTGCAGACTATGATGAGAAGAAAAACCATAATTATTATTACATTAGCAACTCCGAAGAATCCCCATTCTGCGGAGGAGAACCACGTGGCCGGGTTAAGCCACCGCAGACTGTTGGAAAGAGATTGCCAAGCTTCTGTGTGAAGCTTGTGATTCTCCACCGCCCTCAATGAGGTGAAGATTGGACCCTTTAGCTGCTGAATGTCAAAAGTTAAACTATGGGGACGCCTGCGTGGCTCAGTGGGTTGGGCCTCTGCCTTCAGTTCAGGTCATGATCTCGTGGTCCTGGGATTGAGCCCCTCGTTGGGCTCTCTGCTCAGCAGGGAGCCTGCTTTCCCCTCTCTCTTTGCTTGCCTCTATACCTACTTGTAATCTGTCAAGCAAATAAATAAAATCTTAAAAAAAAAAAAAGTTAAAATATATGGAGTGATCCATGCATTTATTTCTTTATCTTTTACCAATCATGGGCACGGGGTGGGGGAGTTGGCGGGGGGGGGGGGGGGGGGGTGGGTAATACAGATGGATGTGGGAGCCCAGTCACCTAGGAGGCGTTGCCGGCAGGCTAGGACTTCTTGTTTTTCTCCAAGATAAGTGGAAGACGTCATAGTATTTTTTTTTTTTTTTTGATCAATAGTTTGTTGAAGTTGAAATTCCCTTGTGGTATTAATAGCCAGCTGAACCACAGAGGCAGCCGAGTGAGAAAGAGAGGCAGCTGCCACGCGATAATAACTGAGTCAGCCGCCATAATGCCCACAATGAGCAGGCCCAAGAAGCGCTTAGAGTGTCTGATGTCAGAGAATGCCTGACTCAGAAGGCTGATGGATTTGGATCCTTCCCAATCTCTGGTAAAATCAGCAGGGATAAAGGAACAGGCCTGCCTACTTAGTACAAAGACTGAGGATGCATGAAGTTCAGACAAGTTAGAATATGAAAGGACAGGTGAAGCAATTAGGAGAGATCATGAAATCTTTGTCTTTATACAAGGACGGGTAACTGAAAACCAAGACAGAAGGGTGAGGAGTGCCTGAGATAATTTGCTCTAGGAGAGTCCACGATAAGGTCACAAAGTAATTGGAGGTTGTTTTTTGTTTCTTGTTTTTTTTGTTTTTGTTTTTGTTTTTTTTTTTTTGTAAACTGCATGCTGAACTTTGAAGGGGAAAAATCAATGTCCTAGTCTCCATAAAGAAGACTGGATTAGAAATGCTTCAAGAAGCCAGGAGGGGCGCTATATCCCTTGCGATTTTATGGGATAAGAACTGTAGAAGGTCCAAGAATGGCCAGAGGACCAGTTGCAGAGAGGTATTACAAGACACATTACAAGTAAAGACGGGACAGGTCTCCACTTGGTGGTACTGTATGGTCCCAGCTGTGAAATATGGGGAACCCGCCCTCTATAAGACTCTCATGTGATCTGACCACCAGAGGGGGTCCATTTGCTATTTTGTTTACAGGAGGGCAGGGGAGAATGACTCAAATCCGTGGTGATACCACTGTGAGATACACTTCCCATAGAGAGGTAGGTTAAATTAGCCCTTTGGTTGTCATGAGGAGGAATGCAAGGTTAAAAATTCTGAATCACAGGTCTAGCACAGAAGATATTAGTAGTGGAGACACATAAGGGTAGGATGGAGGAATAAACACTGAAGTTAGGTGAGACTGAGATCCAGACAGGGCCATTGTCAAAGGGCATGGGAATTCTTCCCACCACATTAGTGACATTGTTGAAAATAAGGAAAACGGGCATCTGCTCAGGCAACAGGTTTGGGGAAGGGGATTTATATCACAGGCCCAATAAAATGACATGAAGCACCTAGGCAGCCGCAGAAGAAAGACAAGACTACACACCATGGTAGAACTGGTGTTAAGCACAGATACCACAGCCAAGCACGTGTTTTAAGGAGTTGAGGGTTTCTGGTCTGTTGTAGAATCTCCTCGGCTTTCGGGGTCGTCTTTTTGAGGTCTCCCCAGGTCACGAATTTGGCCTTGTGGATACTGGCACATGACAGGCAACTGCTTCTCCTCTAGATTCAGGTGCCTCATCTGAGGGACTGGATTCTGGCTGTGCCAGGCCAGGTAATGTTTAATGTTTCTAGCAGGGATCCACACTGGTCCATCCTGAGTGGAAGCACAAGCACAACTCGCCCCCACGTTGTGAGTTCTACTGGTCCTTGCCAGATGCCCCTGTTTGGGTCCTTCCAGAGTCCTTGGCCACATCGTGTTGATGGTGAGTGAGATTTAAAATGTTTTTCGGCCAGAGTTTCAAAATCAGGATTTAAATTTAAAAAGATTTAGAGTAAGCAGTGCTTTCTGTAATTGGGCTATAGGACCCATATCTCCCCCTTTTTGTTTTTGTATCACAAGTTTAAAGGTAGAATGTGCTCTCTCAATAATAGCCTGATCTTGGGGGTTATATGGGATTCCAGTAATTTGTTTAAGGCCCCAGAGCATACAAAATTTAGCAAAGGATTGAGTAGTATAGGTTGGTCCATTATGTTTTTATAGTTGTAGGAATGCCTAGAATGGGAAATGTGTGTGGTAAAGAAGTTTAATAATGTGCTTTGCGGTTTCTCTAGCTAGGGCTGAGATTAAAATATAATTGGAAAAGGTATCAATAATGACATGAACATAACATAACTGTCCAAAGGAGGGTATATGGGTCCCATCCATTTGCCAGATTTCATTAGGAGTGAGCCCACAGGGGTTAACTCTGGAAGGAGGGGGAGAGGTATCTGTACCTTGACAATCAGAACATTGAGCAATGACTTGCCTAGCTAGAGTCTGGGATATGGAGAACTCCTTGCTAAGAGATCTCCAATTTTGATGAAAAAAGGAATGTGAAAGACAGGCTTTTTCTAATAACAAAATCATTAATTACCATGGCATCTGCTTGATGGTTCCTGACCACGAGGGGGCCTGGGAGGACCAAGTGAGAGCATATAGGACCTGTGTAAACTGCATGAGAACGTTGTCTTAGCAAATGTTGTAGAGAATCAAAAAACGTAAAAACAGCTGGCAGCAAACAGGGTTTGATGTAGGCAGTTTCAATATTTCGGCAGACAAAGACAGCCTGAGCCGAATCACTAAGAATGTTTAAGGGTTCATTCGGAAAAGATTCCAAAGCTAATATCGAGGCTCTTGAGTTCTCCTCTCTGGGTAGTTTGGAATACTGAGTAAACAAGCACTGACTCATTGCCCCATATACTCTAGCTTTTCCAGTTTTTCCAGACCCATCTGTAAAAACAGTGCATTAGGAGTGGGAGACGAGGCATTGTGAAAGGGTGGCGAGCAGCAAAGTGAATGAAGTATCTTATCAGAAGGTAATGAATAGCTAACAATGCCAACAAAGTCAGCAAGAGCAATTCATGCAGG
Organism: Mustela nigripes; assembly: GCF_022355385.1. Lineage (NCBI taxonomy): Eukaryota > Metazoa > Chordata > Mammalia > Carnivora > Mustelidae > Mustela > Mustela nigripes. The sequence continues at coordinate 57,540,405 of NC_081559.1, read as the reverse complement.
GAAACGATTATTGTGCATGAAGGAAAACTGTCCCCGAGCAACGGGGATATGAAATACATGTGGGTCTATCCTTGACGGGTGTAGGCATCTTGGCTTTTACTTATAATAGTGGACATCATATCTGGATATGGGGAAATAGATTTGGGTGGGTATTAGCCCAGAATATCCATTCTAAATATTGGAGGTTTAGGGTGAGTTGACCAAGGAGTCCAGAAGGCATTTTTTTGCGTGGGGAAAAAAAACAAATGAGTATCAGAATTAGCCTCAATTCTAGAGAGATATGGGGAAGATAGGCCCCCTTCAACCAAGGAAACCTCCTGTGTAGCCAAGGGGATTAATTCTCCAAGGGGCGGGGGAGGAGGTTAGAGAAGCGTCCACTTGCAAGGTTGCACATAAGTTGGACGAGGAATGCGCTGGAATCCTGAAACTCTTTTGAATCCTCAAAATCTCCTAGGAGTTTTTGGAAGTCATTAAGAGTCCTTAATTGCTTTTTATCTATAGTTAATCTCTGTGGTTTAATTGTTCTTTCAGAGCAAATAACCTAGATATTTCCAGGGTGAAACGAGTTGAATTTTATCTGAGGATATTAACATACCTTGCATGGCTACAGTGTTTTGCAAGAAGGCAAGTACTTTTGGTAGTCTCTGAATCAGGATGAGTTCAAAGTTCACGAGTTCATCATCAAAGATGATGAGTTCATCATCCATATGATGAATAATTCTGGCATAAAACCATTTATCTCTCACAAGTTGAGATACTCTATGTACATGATGCTGACACATGGTGGAGCTATTTAGGACTATTTGGCTATTAGGACTATCAAGGACTTTCCATTGGTATCGTTCAGAAGGAGTTTGATTATTAACAGTGGGAACTGTGAAAGTGAATTTTTCTTTGTCCCAACGGGCTAGAAGGATGGTGAAAAAGCAATCTTTTAAATCAATGACTACCAAGAACCCGATCTTTAGGGATCATTGCAGGGGATGGCAGTCCTTGTTGAAGTGGCCCCACAGGTTGAAGAACTACACTGATAGTTCTGAGGTCATTGTCCTGACCTTTAAGGAATTACAAAAATAAAAGAATTCCAAGGGCTAGTATAGAGTTCTATGTGTCCTAACTTTAATTGTTCTCAGATAAGAGCTTCTGCTTGTATTAATTTCTCCCCTTTAAGGGGTCACTGTTTAACCCAAACTGGTTTAGAAGTTAACCATGTTAAGGGCGGGGGAGAAATAAGGACAGTGGCCCCAATTAAAAAAGGGGTTTCCCTAATTTTCATTCCCTATTGGGAGAGTAGCTCTTTTCCTGCTAAATGGGTATTGCTAGTACTAATGGCTGGCAGTAAACGAGTTTTCTACTTGCGTTTTTGCAGGTAAGAATTGATGGACTCTGGTAGGGTTGGTTGCAAGTCCCAATATCAACTATAGAATTATTGGAAGGGGATTTGGGCCATTTATCTGGTCAATCAGTGGCTCTAATAATGGTAACATCTGCCCCCGTATCAATGAGTCGTATAAACCATTTTCCTTGTATATTAACCTGCATCATTGGCTCCTCAAAAAGAGATATTTTGATTCCAATAAATGCCCCTGGTCCCAGTGTTGCCAAAGCCTTGATCACCTTTCTCTGCTGATAGGGTCCCAGGGACCCAGTAAGGTAGAAGGAGTAGAGGAGCAATTTTTGTTTTTGGAGGGAACGTATGTAGGCCTTTTCCTCTCATGAAGACAACAATTTCACCTGTGTAGTCACTGTCAACGACTCCTGGAATAACTGGGATTCCTTTGATACTGAGGCTAGATTTTCCTAGAATAAGTCCTACCATTTCTTTCGGTAATGGACCCCAGACTCCTGTAGGACCTTTTGCGGGGTTTTCTCCTTCCTTTAAGACAGCTTCTGATTGAGTGGGGTGGTCTAATCCTGCACTGCAGGGGGTATGGGCTTTGAGAGGGGCAGCTATGGTTTGCTCATGTAACCGAAGCAGACAGAGGTCCCCTGTTATTGGCGGGGCTGGAGACAAGGCCCTTTGGGAGGCTGTCTGCATTAGGGGGTGGCCTGTGCGAACAAATTGTGATTTGCACTAGCTAGCCCAATGAAAGCCCGTTGGGCATCTTGGACAAGGTTTCTTTGGGGGTGATTCCCTGGAGGGACTGAGTGTGTGTTGGAAGTGGGCATTTGGCATGGTTTTTTGAAGTGACCAGGCTTTCCACATTGGAAACAGATTTATAATCCATTTCCTTTGAGAATGCAGAGTGCAATGCCGCTGCAAAGGCTCTTGTTTTCTGAGTCTCTGTGCCAGTCCATTGGCATGCTTTGATTAATTCTCCGACAGCGGAGGCTTTACTACGGACGGCTTTCACGGCATCTCGACAATCTTTGTTTGTATTTTCATATGCCAATTGTAACGGCAAAATGTCTGCAGCTGATTATGGCTGATTTTTTTCTGAATAGCTTGCTGTAATTTATTGACGAATTCGATAAAGGGTTCTTGAGGGCCCTGCTTAATAAAAGCAAAGGGCCTTCCGGGGTGCCCTGATCAGGGATCCATTCCCAAGCCCGTTTTGCACAAAGAAAGCATTGTTCGAAGACTCAGGGGATCATAAGAAGTTGCTAACCCCCCATCAACATTTGGACCTCTCCCCTGAAGCCACTCAGCCACTATAGGAACTCCTGCCTAAGAGGTTCTGAGCAGCTTGTTGTTCACAGAACTTGTCGTATTCAGTACGTCAGACCAAACACTGAGGGGCCCCAAGGACTGTTTTACATAGATACCGCCAATCCCAAGGGGTCCTATCATAATTAGTAGCCAGAGAGTCGGTAAGTCCTCTCAAAAAAGGGATGAGCTTCTTTTCTCCCCTGGCAGTTTTCCGAATTTCCTTGAAGAAATCGAAAGGCAGAGGTTCATGAATTTGCTGTTGTTGCTGGTCCAGTAACGCTGGGAATATGTCTAATTCTCCTTTAAAGATAGCCTCTCTGAGACAAGGGCCCATCAGTATCTAAGGTAGAAGGAGTTGGCCCTAAAGGCAAATTTAGTCCCTGAGGAGGGTTTCAGGTGACGGAGTCAGGGTAACAGAGTCTTGTAAAGACTCCCATGCAGCTGGAGAAAGATGCTCCACATTATGAATGATCTGTGATTCCTCCTTCTTAGTGGGAACAGGGAGGTTTTCAATTAACTTTGTGTCATCTGTATTCTAGGTGAGAGGAGTATTAGGGAGAGCTTCTGTATGTAAAGGAGCCAAAGTAGCTCGAACTAAACCCCAGGTAGTTAAGGCAGAAAGAGGGATTTTACAGCCTTGTTGTGTTTTCTTTTCACAGCACCTGTTCTTTCCCGAAGTCCTACAGGTAAAGTACTGTGCTTGAGGAGCCAAGGATTTACACCCAAACTGCTTTTAACATATGTCGGAGCTGTTCCTCATTTATGGTAGCCCCATTAGCCTTGAAGATTTGCTTCAAAACCTTAATATATTGTCTCTTCTCAAGAGAGAGGCTTTGCCTATGCCCCATATCTGGGCTTTTCAAAGATCTTTTAATTCCATAAAAATGCTCATGCCTGACACTTCCCTGAACTTGGTCGTGAGCAGAAGCCAACTTACTGTGCGCAGACTTTATGGATTTGGGGGGGGGGGGCGGTGTCCATATGGTGTCCGTTGCAAGGTGATCTCGTTGCGGTCACCACTTGCCGGGGATGAGCAGCAATCCTTGTACCGACGGATGAAAGATTACTCCAGACTCTGCTGTGAAAGAGAGAAGAATGGAATGGGGTCAACGCTCAGAGGCGAAGACCCTTTGCTCATCTTTGTTCCCAATTTTATTGGTCCTTCAGGATAATCACAAATCCTTATCCCTGTTTTCAAGCACAGAATGTACGACAAGGGGTTTTATTGAAACTAGATCGATCTGTTTACCAGATCTGCTAATCTGCATGTTCTACTACCTGTAGCCCAAGGGAAAATGCATACATCTTTCAGATCACAGGGCAGCTGTTTGGGCTAAGAAAGCCTTGGGGAAGGCAACTCCTGGAGGCATTCCAACCACAGAGTGGTCATATGGGCCTTGGCTTTCCAAAGGCCTTCTCCATCTCCGAAAACTTCCTGCCCTCAGCAGCCTCTGTGTTACATTTTAGCAAGTCAGGTATTATGGCTGATTTCTAGCTCTACAGTAGCCCCAACATTCAGTAGTGGGTGGGAAAACCTGGAGCCCTCTGCAGATTTGTCTATATTTTGCTGTATAATGACTTTGCTTTTGCTTCTGGGTTGTACACAATCAGAAGATTTCATGTATAAATATCTGTAAACAATCATATCTTCCTTCTTTAAGGAAGATTTTGCATTTAAACCCTTGATCTATCTGTGGGCACCTGGGTGGTTCAGTCAGTTGAGCATCTGACTCTTGGTTTTGGTGCAGGTCATGATCTCATGGATCGTGAGATCGAGCCCCACGTTGGGCTCCATGCTCAGTGGGGAGTCTGCTTGAAGATTTTCTCCCCCTATTCCTCTTGTGCGCACTCTCTCTCTCTCTCAGATAAATAAATAAAATCATAAATAAACAAGTGAATGAATGAATGAATAAATAAATAAATAAATAAATTCTTGATTTATCCGGATTTTATTTTTCTGTAAAGAGTAAGGTAGCTCTGGGGCACCTGGGTGGCTCAGTTGTTAAGTGTCTGCCTTTGACTCATGTTGTGATCCCACAGTCCTGGGATTGAGCCTTGTATCAGCCTCCCTGCTCCTTGGGGAGTCTGCTTCTCCCTCTCCTGCTGCTTGTCTTCTCTGTCTCACTGTGTCTCTCTCTGTCAAATAAATAAATAAAATCTTAAAAAAAAAAAAAGAGTAAGGTAGGTCTCCAAAATCATATTTTTCAAGGTTACTATGTAACTGTTCTTCCATTTATTAAGTAATTTGTCTTTATCCTACCGATTTGCAATGTCACCTTCTCCTATAATAAATTCTCATATTTATCCTCACATCGAATCCATTTCTAGTTACTGGTACTTTAGTTTTAGGGTTGCTTCTATCTCTCCCCATCCTTCATTGATTGCCAAGAAGAAATATTATATTACAGTCCTGCCTTTTTTTTTAAAGCTATAGAGATTCAGTTTTATAGAATTTTGTATATCTTTTCATGCCACATTTATTATTGCTAACTGTGTAAAAAATATTGACATCTATTGCAACTGTAATCAAACTAAGAGATATCTAAAAACATTAACATAGTAGGTAAGAGCATGGATTCTGGAGTCAGAATTCATGGGGACAATTATGCTACTTCATCTTATAATAAGATTGCTGTGAGGATTAAATGACTTAATATTGTGAAGAACTTAGTAGATGTTACATGTTATTTATTATTATAATTATTGCATATAAGCTAGAAATCAATTGATTTAGTTTATACATTTCATCTTTTAAAAAATTGCTACCCTTTCATTTACATGAATATTTCATTTATTGGTGTCTAAATTTAGTCAATATCTCATTTCTCCCAAACCATAGATCTTAAGATGCTTGAATGACAATAAATTCCTCTTCTGTGTACCATGTTATTATTGCTCGGTTCCATCCTGTTTTCAGATTTCCCACAATTAATCATTATATATATATTTTTTTCAATTCAGTGTTAGGTTTACCCATGTAGTTATTAATTTCTTTACTTAGCATTACTCTTGCTTGTGAGTTTATTGCCTTCTTATGGGAATACATCTTTTGTTACTTTTTTATTATTATTTCTTTCAGTAAAAGTCTGAGTGGTAAACGCTCTGACTTTGAAAATATATTTTTCTCTAACTCTTGAATAATAACTTAGCTAGCTTTATATTGTATGTTATCACTTATTCTTCCTCAGAATATTAAAAATTATTCTACAATCTAGTTGTTTATTTTTTCTGTCTTTTGTGGGTTCTATGTATTTTGATTGTTACCATTTTGGTTTGAGTTGGCTTGGCTTTGCTTTTACTTTTAAGATTCTCTCCACGAGCTTAGTCTTTGGAATTACATTTTTGATATCTCTACTAACGGATTCATTTTTGTCTAACTCTTCAGGTCTCAGTGCCCTTTTTCATTGTGAAGGCTCAAGTCATTATTTCATCAGTTCCCCCCAAAAAATTCTCAGCCCTTTTCTTCCCCTTGCCTTTCCCCACTTCTCTTCAATCCTTTCATCTTGGAATGTCTATGGGTTGTATGCTGTAGTTCTCATTTATTCTCAAATCTCTTAATCTATTTTTTGTATTTTCCATGTTTTTATGCCTCTGTGTTGGATTCAAGCTCATTTTCTCACACCTGTCTTTCAGTTCACTAATTCCCTCTTCAGAGTCTAATCATCTTTTGTTCTTTAAGATTTTATTTGAGAGAGAGTACGCGTGTGGGAGGATTAGAGGGGTAGAGAGAGAATCTCACGCAGGCTCCCCCCTGACTATGGAGCCCAACTCGGGGCTCTGTCTCATGACCCTGAGATCACAACCTGAGCCAAAAATCAAGAGTGGTTTGCTCAACTGACCAAGCCACCCAGGTGTCCTCCAAGTCTAATCTTTCAGATCTGTTGGTTTTCTTTCTTCATGGTCCTGGCACTATTCCAGCTACATACACTGGAACTCTATGACTGTGCATACTTCAGGGGCAGACAGCAATTCTGGTTCCCTCCTGCAAGTCATGGTTTCAGTTCTTGCTCCTCTCTTTACGGGGGCTCTGGACCAAGTCTCTTGTTTCCACCTAGGGGTGAGATTCCTATTTCCTGTCCAATTTGATCCATATCCATGTCTGATAACCTCCTTGGTTGCCTGGGCACCTGTATTAGTTTCTTATTGCTACTGTGACAAATTACCCCAAATTTGGTGGTTTGAAATCACACGCATTTATTCTCTTACTGTTCTGGAGATGAGCTTTATGGGCTAAAATTAAGGGCCCTTTCCTCCTGGAGACTCCAAGAGAAAATCTGTTCCTTTCCTCTTCTAGCTACTAGAGGTGGCCAGCATTCACTGGCTGTGGTGAATCTCTCCAATCTCCTTCTTCATCTCATTACCTTCTGCTCTCTCTCCTACCTTCCTCTCTCTTATAAGAACCATGTGATTACACTGGGCCCACCCAGATAATCCAGCATCATCTCCTCATCTCCAGATCCTGAATTTAATCGCATCTGTCAAATTCCATCTACCATGTAACATATTCACAGATTCTGGAGAGTAGGGCTCAGATATCTTTGGTGGTCCATTATTCAGCCCACCGCAGAGTTTGCTCACAGGCTTCCTCCAATGGCTGGGAGTTCCCTCTTTATTTCTAAGACCTCTGGATTCTCCCTTTTTTCTTTCAAGCACAGCTGTGTATTCAAGAAACATTTTTTGGGGGATGCTTATGTGTCTCAGTTGGTTAGGCCTCTGCCTTCAACTCAGGTCATGATCCCAGAGTTCTGGGATGGAGTCCAACAATGGGCTCCTTGCTCAGCAGGGAGCCTGCTTGTCCCTCTGCCACTCCCCCTGCTTGTGCTCTCTCTCTGACAAATAAATAAACAAAATCTTCTAAAAAATCATTTTTTTTCTTATATTAAATTAGAACTTTCTATGTATTTATATTGTAGAAGGTATGAGGGGTGAGGGGTGGTCTTTGCTAACCAAGATGACATGTTGCCAGAATAGGGGTATTATAAACAATCGTGAATAAATAGCCATAAGTAAAATTATCATTTTTTAAACACAGGGATTTAAAACCCCCCGGGGTTGTGAAAAGTAAATGAAATATATATATATGAAAACAAGCTTTTAAATGCCAAAACAGTCCACTTATAAATCGAGGGAGACCCTAGTTCTTATCTGTCAGTGACTGCTTCCCTTTCCCCCACCTTTAGGTTTCAGTGCTACTTGCTTATTGGTGGTAACGGTTGTGCAGCTTTAAGTCAGTAATGTCAAATTTTATTTGTTTGTGACTTTTCTAATTATTTTGGTTTACTCACTCCATCTCCAATCACTGTGAAAAATATTTCCAGAGGGCCCTGACCTTTGACTTTCTTCATGTGCAGCTATCTTGATAAAAAAGAGAAAGGCAGAGAGTTTAGGGATTGAGCCGTATCATCTGTTCTTGGCATGGTGAGAAACAGTGGGACTCCCATGAGACTACCTAGAACTCCTAATAGTGAAGTTTCATCACATTATTCAGAATAAACAGTTCTTTGTCGTTCTAGGGTTCTTTCCTTGACACAAAACACATGTGTCTTTCCCAAAACCACTCTTCAACTCTATGATTCTCTCACACCATCAGGGTGTCCTGCAATTCAATCTTATCCTACTAACTACCCAGAGTGAGTGTCAGACTCTGCAGGCAAGCAGAAAACTACACTTCCCAGCCTTAGGATTTGGCCAGGGCATATGATATTTCCAGTCAGGAGACTGTGAGAGGAAATGATATGTGGCTCATGCAGTAAGAAGCTGCCAAACTATCTCCCAGTTTCCTTTTTCCCTATAGCAGCAAATGGGGATGTCTTGTGGTAAGAAGTTGCAGGCAGAAGATCGAAGTAGATCTGATTGTTAAGTGACACATGAATGACAGCTGCCCTGGAGAACGGCATCGATTATAGTGATCTTTGAGTGACAGAGAAATAATCTTCCATGCTTTAAACCACTAAGATTTTAGTGTTTGTTACTACAACATAAAACTAGCTAGCCTCTTCTGCCTGTGTCTCTCCTGCTTAGTATATATATTTCTTTTCTATCATATTCTTGCTGGAATTCTGACTAGAAGCCTTCTATCAGTCAGAATCCCAGCAGGAAAGAGAAACACTTTCAAAAGATGTCATCAAAAGACAGTTTAATGAGGACTTTCATTAAGGCATGTGGACAAGTTTAAAGGAATTCAAGCGAAGCACCTGCCACAGGAAGCCAGTCCCATCCCCAGACTTGAAGGGGGAGGGGAAAGCAGTGGTTAACAGAATCTGAAATGAGCTCTGTAGCTGTGGGGGATGGGCAATCTGACAGGAACTACAGCCTTAATGGAGTCAGACATGTAAAACTGAGATTGGCTTCCAGATGAGTCAGTCCTTAGGGGCTAGTCTCTCAGGGCGAAGAGCAGGGTGAAGAGCAAAACATACCCAGAAAGCCTCAAGTCCTTGCATCTCCTGCTCTAGAATAATGGCGCAACAAATGATATCTGAGAAATTTCTTGGCCAAACCACATCTCAACAATCATCTCGAAAACTCTAAGAATCAGGATAAATGACTATCATCAAGGGACCACCCTGGGATATGCAACCAGAAAGGCCATGTACACTTCATTTGCCCATGATTAGTGCATGTGAATCTGAAAATTAAAACTTGAGAAATATAAATATGAAATGGACATATTTGCATATAAATGAATAAAATTCCCAAACAAAACAATCGATGGATTTCCTTTCAGAAATCATCTTCCTACTAACACCACAAGCTGTAATTTTGGATACCAAGCCAACTATTCACCCTAGTTATTTCGAGCTCCTTCAGTACAGGGACCTAATCTTACCAGTCTTTAGAACCTGAACATCTAGCACATTTTTCAGGAAGTAGAATTAGGAAATAAATATCTACCATAGCCATGCCATGTCATATGGTTTCACATAACGGATGTTACTAATTCTTTATAGATGAGAATGTTGTGGCTCTGAGAGTTTTAATACTTTGCAAACAGTCTCAAAACTACTAGCAGAATTGGGATTCAACCCCAGGACCACGTATCTCCAAACCCTATCTTCTCTCCAGCCAAAGAGTGTGTCCTACTGCCTCCTAATCCAAAATGGTGGCTGATTCAAAAAGGATACCTATTTAACTTTGGAAAAAGTTGATTTTGTATTTACATTTGAATATAGCAGTGTCAGAAATTGTAGAAAGAAACATGTCAAACCAAATTATGGGCATACACAATAAACTTTTAATAGAGATGCGCAAAACACCAGGATTAGCAGGAACACCCCTTCTTGAGCTTTTGATTAGGCAGTGGTTTTAGGTTTGGTATGACTTTTAAATGATTTTCCCTACTAAATATTTTCTGTTATAACTATCTGTTATCATATCAGCTGCATTTTGTTTGATTATAAACAGAAACTATATATTTTTTCAATATTATTCATTCCCTTGAACTTGTGTAGTTATGAAGAACACTGAGTTAATAATTATTTGTTGGTAAACTATAATTATTTTTTTTTAAAGATTTTATTTATTTATTTGACAGAGAGAGATCACAAGTAGGTAGAAAGGCAGGCAGAGAGAGAGAGGAGAAGGAAACAGGCTCCCTGCCGAGCAGAGAGCCCGATGTGGGACTCGATCCCAGGACCCTGAGATCATGACCTGAGCCGAAGGCAGCGGCTTAACCCACTGAGCCACCCAGGCGCCCGGTAAACTATAATTAATCAGGAAACTCAGGTTTCCTTACTACTGGTTAATTTTTAAATGTATAATAAAGTTGCCTATAACCACCATCATCAGAGAAGAGAGAATTCCACCATTCATTCATATTTTTAAACGGGGAGCTGAATGTAAAAATAAAACAAAACATTCCCCATAAAAATGTATGTATATAATAAACAGTATACCTATGATCAATGCTCAATAGAGTTTTTCTGAAACCCTATTTGTATTGATTTTCCCTTTTATACTTACCATATCTCTACTATTTATGTTGACACTACTTTCTTCATCTTCAACTTCTGTCTCACTTTGTGATCTTCATTAACCTTCGTTCTTTTGAAATTTAATGAATAATTTTCATTTTAATCTGTACAATTTAAAATAGACATTTCTAAAACCTTTAACAAAACCTCTGGATGTAGCCAGTTCCATATTGTCCTATAACAGTGACAAAACAATTACCCTGAAACTTTCGCTTTCTGCCAGTAGATGGCGCCTATGCCTAAGTAACACAACCTCCTTTTTTTTTTTTTTTTTTAAGTTAAACTATTTGGAAAAATCCTTGTCTTCCTTTGAGGTAAATCCCACTAGAGAGGTTCCATGATAGGTATAATTCACTTCTAAGATTTAAAGAATTGTTCATTCTAAACAATTTGGATTAAAGACTTTCTAAATGGGCTATACTTTTCCTTCTTAAGCTAGAGCATATAAGCTCTTTTCCTGATGATTGATAATCATCATAATAAATATTAATTACAGTGCTACAAAATATATACAGACTATTCTAGTGTTTGTACATTAAAGGCCCCAGATAGCTATGCTTTGGGGGCTTATTCTTTACAGTTATTTAGTACAGTCTAGTATTTGGGGGCTTGTTTTTTAATAAGCATTTTTTTCTCTTTTTTTCCAGGTATTACTTCTTAAAAGTAACAGTTAACAGCAAATGTCTTCTTTTCCCAAACTTTGTTTCAAAATATTACTACCTCTAATGTATTATAGTCAAATACACTACATAAGTAAAGTTATTAGAATTGGGTCAAATACAAATCCCATTGTTGAATTACATAGGCCTTAGTATGTTTTACAGTTTTGAGTGCTGAGACACTTTGATAGTTTTATTTGTTTAATAGGTGATCTATTTTATTATATTGATTATAATTATAACGATAATTAATAATTGAATTCTAGAGCATTCAAAATTTGATTCCTATTTGCTATACTCTTTTGACTTCCTTCTCCTTTTAATTTTTTAATAACATTATTGATCCCATTAAGATGACTCCAGGTTTAAGAACTTATTTATTATAGGAAATTTCAGGAAGTTTTTTACACTTTGCAGAAATATTTTCATTTTTTGAGAAATATTTTTGTTTGTAAGAGGAAATACCTGAAGAAATGTGTGACAAGCATGGCTATTAATCAATTCTGAATGAAATCATTCTGAAATTTTAACATGCATGAGAATCAAGTAAAGATTTTGTTACAATTGCATACACATTCCAGGGCCTCACTTCTAGAGATTGTATTTCAGTTGGTATGAGGTAGAGATCAAGACTCTGTATTTCAAATAAACATCCCTATTGATTCTTCTACCTCTTCGTACTTCTCAGAGTTCTTAGCTGACACTAAAGAAGAAATTCTCACTTGAGTGGATGTAAAGTTGAGTATTTTATTTTGGATTCAAAAAAGGTGTGTAAAATTAAAAAACAGAGAGAGAGAAAGAAAGGAAGGAAGAAGGGAGGAAGGGAGGAAGAAAGAAAAGAGAAAAGGGGGTGCCTATCTGGCTTAGTCGGTAGAACATGTGACTCTTAGTCTTGGGGTTGTAAGTTTCAAACCCCACACTGGGTGTAGAGATTGCTAAAAAATAGGAATTTTAAAACAAAACAAAACAAAACAAAAACCAAATTAAGTTGTGTTATACAATTATAACTTACATGAAGGAGATTCGTTTTCATGTCAAACTCTCTTCCAAAGTAGGGCAATATTGAACATTCCATTTCATACTTCTTTTCTGGATAATGTTTGCAGACATCTCTTCATAATCCAAGTCCCATTTAAAGATGGTAAACTGAAATCACTTCAGGTTATTATCTGTTAGTAAGATTTTCTAATACGCAATTAAAAGAAATTAATTAAAATTAAGATAACTATCTCCGTGTTTAAAATGCTGATCCTGACTTTAAAACAAAACAAAACAAAAAACGCTCTTTCTAAAAATCAACTTTCACCCTCCTTACCTTGTAGTAACACTTTTCCACGCCTTTTGCGTGACCCTGTTTTGAACAGTGTTAACACTTCAGAAAAATCTCCAGATATGTGTCATGTATCTTTTGGTCTACTTTAATAACAAAACACAGTCTCCTTGTTATCCTTACTTGCTCAACCAATGTATATTCTTGCCCCTGTGTTTATACAGTACGTTCATTAGTGGTTTTTACTTGTCTAGTCTTTCGGGCCATAAAACTAGAGTTTATTATCCTCCAGGTGATGAATCTTATTTACAAATTAATTGCAGATCATGTGTGGGCAGCCTGATTGCTGATCCTGCCTAACGAATACATTTAGTGTTTAATTTTTTTTTCTGTTGCTATTTTCTAATTTGAAGTGGGTAGACCAAAACCAATTAATTCTATTCCAGTTTTTCAGTACTTTGCTACATGCTTCTTCTGTCACTACAGATGCTTATGACTCTTAATGTATGGCTTTAAATAACATTGATATTAGAGATGTGTTGGTATTAAGACTACATGCTCCCGGTAACTGCCGTTTTCAGGTAAACCAGAGCTGCTAATTACCTTAAGACATTTTAGGTCACATACTCATAATGTGAATTAACTTACCTTGAACAAAACTGCTTATAGTCAGATCGCTTTAATAATAATCCCAGTCACAGAACTAGACATCCTTAAGAACATTAAAAAAAAAAAATTGCTTAAAGACTAGCATACCTAGGTGAATGTGATTTTCCCAGAGGGATAGTTTGTGGGTTGTTTTCTTAATATCTGAAGATGAGATTAAGAGATAGATATGTGGGATATTTTAGATGTGGAAATTAGTAGGTTTTTGTACTCCTCAATATCTAGTCCATCAAGAGGTATGGATGAAGCGGAAGAGCAACTTTGCACACATGGGGACAAGCATTTACTGAGGCTATTGTAAGATTCCAGGATTTCTGGTGATTTTGACAGTTTGTGGCCAAAATTTTAGCAATAGTGAGTGAGTGGAAAGATGAATCAAATGACAAGTAAATATTTGTGTTAACTATATCATGACACACACAGTCATAACTATAAGAATCTAGTTTGTAATAGAAGTATTGTAATAGAAGTATTTAAAAAAAATTGTGAACTGGTTCTAGTTCATAATATTAAACTAATGACACTCTGGCAACTCTCACCTTCGCATAATAACAAACAACCAGGTACCAAAAAACTATGTGACATCAACCAGCAGTAGACACTTGAAACTTAAGGAGTAATGAAGGTGATACAAATGGATTTAAATATAACTATTGTTTAGTATGTATTATATTTCTAACACTGTGCTAGCCATGACTACATGGGTTATTTCATTGTGTCCTCAATCTTATACTCTGTAGAGGAATGGATAGTAATTTTATTCCTGGTTTATTAGCTTTCTCGTTCTTAACTACATATGCTCTAGCAGAAGTAAGCATTACCATCACTAGAATTTTTCACTTTAAAGCTGTGTGAGTACTTGAAGAGATCCAAGCATCATATGGGAGCTTGAACTGGATGAAGTTAAAATTCATCCAACCCTAAGATTCTCTAAATTTATGTAACACTGCTCTGTTTTAGATTGTGGAGAAGCCTTAAAAACCATACGGCTAGGGCACAAACCCAGCAGGATAATATGGAGATGAGGCAGAAACCATGTTCTGGTGCTCCTAGATAGGCCACTTTCATGGCAATCTGTCCAAGAGAGTTGGGAGTTGATTATGTACACAAGATTAATTGTTTGTCCTGAATTGTCCACATCAGAGTAAAATAATCATCTAATACATAAAACTCGAGAAAAAAATCGGCACGAAAGGACTCTCCTTCCCCGATTTTTTTGAGCAGTCAGCTTTATACTCTCACCTACAGAATGAGCAGAGGTTAGAACATTCTAATTCTATTTCTCTGTAGAACACCAAAAATAGAAGCAGCATTGAAATAGTGCTGTGACTAAGCCTAGCCTCACTGTTGCATGTTACTAATTGCATGCACTTCAAGGTTTGAGTTTTTTTAGAAAGCTATTAAAAAGTAGGAAAGTAGGCCCTACAGTATGACTTAGAGTTTACTTTTCAAAAATTCAACTACTTAAAATTCATTAGTATTTAAGGCAGTGTTATTTTCCACTTCTTTTTACTTTATTCCTTTTCATTTTTATAAATAGTCACACAGACAAGTTATATGCTCGTGTGCACGGGCTTTAAAAAAAATAATAACCCAGGAAAAAAAGATGGCCATTTGGAAAAAATATAGAGGAGAGACTAAAAGATATGTAATAAACTTTGTTTTCCTTTAATATTATCTTTCAGCTACGTTAACGTGATAATCTGTGTTTGAATACATTCCAACAGCAAAGAATTCTTAAGTGTGTGTTCCAGGGAACTGGGAAGAAAGTTCGATTTGCCTGCTTAATCTCTCATATGCATCCTTTCTGTAGTACAATTGCTGTTTTGGGGGGCAAGTAGGTCCTTGGAGTCAGTCCCTAATTTCTCACTCAGGTTCATCTTAACCTCTATTTTTTTTACTGTGGTAAAATGTACATGAAATTTACCATTTTCACCAGTGGTAAGTGTACAGCTCAGTGGTATTAAGCACATTCAAATGTACATGACCGGCCACCATCCGTCTCTATCCACCTTTTTGAAAGGGGCGATGGGATAGATGGTCATTGTTAAAAATGTAGGATTGAGCCATTGTTTTAGCTTTCCTGGGCCCTATTTGCCCTTTCTTAGCTGGTTTCCATAAGATAAATTTGCCAAAGTCCCTCTAACCTAAAATGCCACATTTGTTTATCTGAATTTGCCACCAACACATACTAACAGCATGGGGGAGATAAGAAGTGGTAGCATTAGAAAGTGGATGGGCCAAAGCAAATTATGAGAAGTAATAAGGATGTTTGCAAGCCCAAAGATGTTTTGAACTTTCTGTAAAATTACAGTCACATATTTGAAATGAAGAGTTAAAAAAAAAAAAACTCTAAAACTAAAAGTAAAAGCTCAGAGCTATGAAATCCTGCAGCATGGAATTCTTTCCTCCAGAATATGAAATATGGCACATAAGATATGATTTTATATGATATTGGGGATAAAACTTGTGAAAAATGTCAATTCTTTGTATATTAATTATTTGTAGAACTGAACACATTACCACAGATATTGAATCTCCAAAATAGCTTCATTCACTTTTTCTCAGAATGTGTGTGTGAGATCAGGCCAAACTCACTCTTCCAATAAATATTCATCCCGTAATTTAGTTTTCAATGGAGCCCGAACATCTATCAGGTGAAAATAAGATGATCCAGATCTGCCGGTATTGACGTACATGTAGGTGGTTCTTTTATTACAATTTGTGAAATGCTAGCAAGCTGCCTTGGTGAGGGACTCACACGGAGAGAGATAATCGAGGGACAAGACGGAAAAAGTAAGTCAAGTTGGGAAGTTTCGTGAAGTGACCAAGTATGATATATTTTAAATAAACAAGGCAACTTGTTGGCTTATTCAAAGGCAAGGTGTGATAGTATGGCATTTTAGTGCAAATTATTTGATATCTTAAAAACTATTTCTTATTATTTCTTTTCAGTCTAAAGTGACTGACAACACTTCTGAAATCGCGTGTTCCCATTTGAGTGGCATTTCATTAAAAAATCCCAAGCTAAGACCCCTCCTTTCCATTATTAAATATTGTAGTCTACATCAAAACTGTCTACAATGATGAGTTGTTGGTGTTTATGTCTTTACAATAACTGCTTTCCAGTCGTATTGAGAAAATTTACTTTTGTTTTCCAATTGCTTATTGGATTCTAAGAGAAACAGTTGTCAGAAATAAGTTTACACTGACGAATGGCTGCCTCAGTAGGTGTAAAATCAATTTGTAATTTTTGTGTAAGAAAAGGGATATGCCAACTACCCACTGTTCCTTTAGTTACTGATTTTGGGTAGTGATGGTATACCTAATTCCAAAGAGAAAATTTTGTTTTTTAAAAAACAAGACCATGTACTTTATCATGAAGTCAAGCATATCACGAACTATGCTGATACTCTTTAGGCAAGGATTTTTTTTTCAACCTTCCTGCTTTATATGTCTTAAATTTCTTCCTGAAATGATAGGATCATCTTTTCATCTTACAACTAAATCTATTTTGGAATCAAAGTTCACAGTGGAGAACCAACTAATGAGCACATTTAACGCTACGATGGAAAAATGACAAAGACCGCAGAGAAAACTAAAGGACCAGCCATGCAAGTAGATCTTACGCTAAGATAGCACTTACAATTTTAGTTTTTGTACCCTTTACATTTCTCTTGAGGTCAACCTGCACTTCAAAATCAATGACTAAAACAACACAAGCAAGAACAGTAGGTAGATATGTCGTCTAATAGGGTTCTCTTAATGCCAACCCTCATTTGAGATAAAGGTACTATTGCTAATTTGCAAATACTAAACCAAGGCCACATAAGGCCTTTAGGCTCCTGCATAAGCACATCAAACGTTGCAATGAACTTGCCACGTGGACGATTTTGATTCAACTAATAAGTAGAGAAGTATAATGCTTGCAAATACTGAAAAATAATTTAATTTTACCAAAGGCACAGTATTAACGGCCTGCATTTGAAAACAAAACTGTTGGGTTGAAGTGTAGCCAACTAAGCAAAAACAAATGGTTGGGGGGGACGCCCGTCAAGAGGAGAAGTTATTCTGGGTCTACCTGAGGAGGGACAAAGATGAGAGGAGCCATTTAAGAGCAGTTCTGCTTTCTGCCTCTTTTGTTCTTGCCAGGGTGCCCATTTTTAAAGTATTCAAACAAAGAACCACAGACCGCCAGTCACACCATAATACCAGCTTGTGTTTACATTTTCAGCTCTCCGGATCGTGATCCTATTCAGTGCACACAGAGCGAGTGCTCGTGTACACGCGCCCGTCCGCCATCAGGAGGACTGAAACTGTAAACACAAGCTGGTATTTTGGTGTGATCACGCTAATATGGCGGTTTGTGAGGTCGAGGGGTGGAAGGTGAATTATGGATCCAGAATTTCCTTGCTTTTGTCAGTTTAAGTCAGGCTGCTTACACAGTAGCTGCTTTTCAAACTTGAATAACTCAGCTATTTTAAAGAAATGAAGACCTACCTTAAATAATTAGAGGAACCACACTGGAGAATTGTCTTCCCGGGAAAGTAGGGGAGGTTCCGTTCTTCGGAACCTACAAAGTTAGACCGTGAAAGGCATGGTAACAGTCGAGTTCAGAACATAACCATGTATTGGGTCATGTCAAAAAGTGTTGGGTAAAATAACCCAGTGCCTCTACAGGACCTCTCGTTTCAAAGGAAAACCACCTAGGTGGCTTATTTTACTATTAAAAGTCCACTTAACCAAGAACATTGGGGAAAAACTGTTTCATTGTTCACTGCACTCTAAAGAGAAATGGACCGAGTTTGAGAAGTAGCTTGGAATGCTTTCCCCATTTTGTTGTTGAACAGTTGATTTTTGCCCTTTCATTCCAGGTAGGTAATACATTTTTAATGGAAATTGTGCTAGATCAGATCATCAAGATTATCTGGATTTTGAGATACTATGAAGTATCCTCAGTATAAGAAATGTTGGAAATAGTACCCCAACTCTCCTCAACAAGGGCAAGATAAAGATCAATAGAAGCAGATTTATTAGAGTTCAATTTCCTACTGAAACATAGGCTAGCAAATAAATAGATAAAATTAGTTTTATAGTCTCATTTCTACCTTCATGCAGATATAGGTAAGTATAATTCTGTTAGTCTGTTAATTTTTTAAAAAGTATAATTGTACTGAAATTATCAAGGTTAGAAAAATAAACGGTGATTTCAGTATACGGGATATAATTCCCTTGCTAATGGCTCTTTTGTGTGAGAGTTATATGAGGACTGGTTATGTTTCTAGTCAAGTAAATTAAATTTTCTACTTTGTTGACAACACAGACGTTTCTTGCAATGTATATTCTTTCAATTAAATAACACATAAATAAAAACTGGTTCTCACACTGTGTTCGTTTGTTGCATTTGTTGTTCGGTGTACAGAGATGGAAGACTAAAAGAAAGGTTTCTTCATACATTCAGTTATTTCCAGTTCATCAGAATTCAGTTTGAAACAAGGCTCAAAGAAAGTAAGGTTTTCGTTTTGAGGCAGACAGCCCAATAATAATCGTACATGATAACATAAATATGTAAATATATTTAGTTGTCTCATAGACAACAATTATTCCTGTGACAATACTGCAATTTTTAGAGTAAGAAGTTCAGTTAAGTCCTTTGGTCCATTATCATCTTCAAGCTGACTCCAAGCATGGAATTATCAGCCATCCGTATATCAAGATATGTGGAGTCCCCTTCTTTTAGAAGTCTTCTCATTAATATAGAGCAATTGACCAGTTCATCCCCTATATATGCATATGTTCACATGCAAGAATATATCCAGTGAATACATATAGTTATCTATATAAATGGATCCATAACAAGAGTAAAGAACTCATATTAGCTTATTTTCATTGAAGTCATTTCAGGCTAATCTTGTCTGTCCTATGAGACATCAGCTGCTTAAAAATTTGTACTATATTTGAATGAAAAGTTTGAGCTCCCACTACATCATTTATTCTGCCCATCTTAGTAATTAATGATGGCCGGGCTGATTAAAAATCGAGGTGAGAAAATAGAATCCAAGCAGAGCCCAAAAGTCTGAACGACTGTTAAGACCTCAGTGGGATTTTCCACATTTTGATCGAGCATTAGCGTATCTTCCATTACCTGGTCTGCAACAATGTCATTTTCCATTGACTTTAGAAATACAACTCTTTTAGAAGGAAGAGGGAAGTATATTTAAAGAATAAAGAAAATGATATGAATGATTAAAAACAAATTTAAAAGAATGTGTTTAAAAACACATTATTTCTTGCTGTATCTTCCTTTAAGATCTTGCCAGCCTCTTCCCCGCCCCCCTCATCCCCTTGGAATGCTATCATAGAAATATTTATGAAAGTAGCTTTTTTTTTCTACTTGTTTAGTTAAAAATTTTGCTCTCTTGGGAAAATGGTGGCTGCCTTCTGAATTTGAAAAGAGCCGAAGGGGATAGCTATCATTAGATTTTTTCATCCTATTAGTTGAATATTTTTTCATTTACAGAGTAGCAGTACGTTTCATGAGATGTTATTTGCTTGATAGTTCTACTGGCCAGTTCAGATTCTGTGGAGGATAGTGGGACAGGTGATGCCTCAATTTTCTTCTTCATATCTTACAAGTTAGCTCAAATGGCATTAAATGAGAAAATGTCAGGTCTCAATCCTAAAAAATTCTCCTCTTTTTAAGAATAAAATCTGTTCAGATTAAGTTAGGGTTCAGAGAAAGTAATGAAAGGCATGGTTTAGATATCCAGAGTTTTGAAAAGTGGAGATCAAGGGAGAGTTACAAAGAGGAAGTAAGTTGAAGCATTTGTAACATTTTAAAAATTTACTTTTTTTGGAAGCAACTTCTTATTCTATGTAAGCATTTTCCCTCACTATTCATTTTTAAAAATATTTCTCATATGATAACATGGAAACAAGAAATAATTTTATAACTATGTGTTAGATTGTATACAAGTAGAGAGTAAGTAAAAGTAGAGAGTAAGAAGTGACAAGAGCTAAGTAGTGCTTTTATACTGCTTTTTAAAAGAATTTTTTTTAAAGGTAAACTCTTTGAGCCCAACCTGGGGCTCAAAGTCAGGACCCCAAGATTGAAAGCCATATACTCTATTGACTGAACCAGCCAAGTACCCCTTTTATAAAAATCACTTCTTACATTTGGTTTACAAAGGCATGGACAAGACTTAGTCTTAGCAATAAATGATGTCATGTGTGAGGTAGACAAATGGATGGGAAATAATATATCACAACAGAACATATGTACTAAAGGTTAATACTTACAGTAAAGCAACGCGTACTTAAAGAAAAACATTAACCCCAGGTGATATAATTCAATATAAGACAATCAGATAAAATGCTAACATAAGATGTATGTACTCATTTGTTCTGTCTTTAAGTTTTGGTAGAAATTGTCAGCTGCATTTCCCTGGAAGATTTACCAAGAGGGACCGACATGCTGGGTTCTCCTGTGCTCTCAATACTGTGTGTATGAATGGTATGCACTGGGTTAAATAGAAACTTGGTTTTTTGCCACTAAACAAAGAGAGGGACATAATCTAAATGAGGCATTTTCTAGGCATGTCTTTATTTCCCTTTTCCTGTTTTTAAAGAGGTTTTGGCTTTTTGTAGCTTTGTAATGGGTGGGATGTGTGAAGAAAGGAATGGCAGAAAAGATGGAAATGTGGAGAATAATTATAAATGTTATACCTTATACTTTAACAATTGTTTTACCAGGGAAAACTTCTCTCCCTAAGAAAGTACTGTTTAAGAATCTCACAGGTTTATTAGTCATCTAATTCATAAATGCATGCTTCTTCTTAGAAATTAGGGGCATAGTGGCTCAGTCGTTAAGCTTCTGAGCGGCTCAGTCGTTAAGCTTCTGCCTTCTGCTCAGGTCGTGATCCCAGGGTCCTGGAATAGAGTCCCATGGCAGGCCCTCCGCTCAGTGGGAAGCCTGCTTCTCCCTCTCCCATTCCTCCTGCTTGTATTCCCTCTTTTGTTGTGTCTCTCTGTCAAATAAATACGTAAGATCTTAAAAAAAAAAAAAATTAAAGCACAGCACCAGTACAGTAGAGTAAAAAAAATGAAAGCCATTTCAGAACCTTAAATCATATGATTTAATCAATATACCTCTATATTCCAGAGGTAAATAATATTAAAAGTGTTTTGCTTATCATTTTAGAACATATGTTTATTCATTGATGTCACATAAATTATTTGGAGAATTTTGTGGTTTTTCTCAACACTCAACAATACATCTCAGAGATCTTCCCATGTGTTGATGCACAGACCTACCTCCTTTTAAAATGGCTGTATAGTGTAGATGTACCTCAATTTATTTAACTATCTGCTAATGATGAGCATTTAGTTCCTTTCAAGTATTTCTATTGAAAACAATGATGCCATGAGTAGCCTTGTAGACCAATCTTTGTGAGTATGTTCTATAGGATAAATAAATAAATATGGTATGTTGTATAGGATAGTATATTTTACAGGATAGGTTCAAAGAACTGGAATTGCTGGGTTAAATGTATGTGTATTAAATTTTGAGGAACACTGTGGGAGTGCCAACTACAATGAATGAAAATGCTAGCTAAACATTTTAAATTGTAGCTTTAAAAACAGCAAAGCTGTGCCCAAATTCCAAGAACCTACAAAGGGCCAGTTTTGTTAGCATTACGTTACACTGTCAAGTTCATCCAACTGATAAATAGCATCGAGTTCGGCCAAGCCTCGGGTGTTGCTTAGTGGTGGGACAGTCAGTTCCAAGGCAGAATAAACAGTATCCTCATCCTTAAGATCAGAGTCAGTCCTCACAGCAGAGGCCTAGGATGCCTAGGCCTTTTTTTGTTTTACAAAAAAAGGAACAAATGTTCAAATAAAACACAAAATGATACAAAACTAAATTGAGTCTTGAGAAAGGAAAAGATAAAAAAAATGAGTTTTGAAATTGAAGTAGACATCCTACCTACCTTACTTCCAGCTTGTGTGTATCTGTGGCTGCACTGGTGATTCTATGACCAAGAGAGCAAGGCTGTCACTTTTGATCACACTCTTCTCCAAATGGGTTGATCTGTCTAGATCCAATGCAAAGAAAACCTTAAGGGATTTTCAAAACTAACACAGACATCAACACACTTTGACAGCCTATTAATAATGCAAATAGGAAGTTATCAATAGTTGGAATAATGCAATTTTAAAAAGTGGAACCAACTGGAAAGCTTGCTAGCTTTAAGGCTATTTAATCATGTGAAGATGAGTAAGCCATCAAAAAGTGGCCTTCACTTGGGCCAAAATGCAATCAGAGCTAATATTATCAGTAGTTTGAAAAGAATATTTATAAAAAATCAGGCAAAATTAACTGACCCATTTATAATATGCAAAAGCATTGCTTCTTACACAAAGGTTACTCCACTGAGCTGAGGTTTGGGAATAAACTGATGTGTTTTCTACACACATAGACACACGCGCATTTCATAGAACCATTGGCAGGGGATTAGATAAAAACAAAACCATCCTACCTCATTCTTGCCTTCTACCAAAACACATTTCTTGTGACTGGATCTAAATTAATTGACAGGTTTGTGTTATATTTTTGAAAACTGACATTTATTCTTTCTTAAAATTTCTCATCTCACATATACACACACACATACACACAAGGAACAGCCAGTGGCTCATCAGACTGAAAGCAAAGGATATCTCAGCTCCTCCCAGTTGCCCTTTTACCAAGAAATTTCTTGGTTTTGTGTTATAGACCCCTTTTTTAAATGCGTTGATGATGCCCCCTTGGAAAAACAGTTCTACAGCACTAACAAATAACATTTAAAGGGGCATTTTAGTTCCAAAACTTGGGTCTTTGGAGGACAAATGAAAATAGATGACTCTAAAATTAAGCCCTTAAAGTAATGCTTAAAAATTCAGTTAAAACTCTGAATTTCTCTATTATAATCAAGAATAAATGGGTATAGTGCTGGCAACATTTTGTTGGACGCTTGTAAATAAGAGCCTGAAATGATCCCCAGAACATAACTAACCAATTGTATTTCTAATATATCTATGGTCAATTAGGCAACTATGCTCTTTCATTCCATGTTCAAAATGTTGATAAATATGTCGATATATTGCTATGATTAAACTATATAATAAATATTTGAGTTAATTTATTATGAATAATACAGATTAATGTGTTAGGCAACTTGAGACAAATTCATAGGCCCACACTGTTTGGAAGGGCTCATCTGGTCTGTCATGTACCTTCAAATGACCTGCCTCTCCCTCCCCACATATGCCCATGCTCTCTTTCTCTCAAATAAATATGTAAATCTTAAAAAAAAGATGTGATCCCAAACAGGAAGTGATTTTCAAACAAAAATTAATTAGTATATGATACAGAGGAGATATTTCCTCTTGCCTGTTTAAGAATATTCAGGAAATCATAAAAATTATGTTTGTTTTCTCCCACATTGACTATTTGTACTTTGTAGATAAATCTTAAAGTCTTTTTCTTCTGTCCTTTTGCCCTGACACTTCACAATCCTGTATTGCACTGAATGATTATGATTGTACCTTGCACTTACTTCTTTTGAGAACCATTTAAAAAAATATGATCAATGAGGCACCTGGGTGGCTCAGTCTGTTAAGCATCTTCCTTTGGCTCAGGTCATGATCCCAGGATCCTGGGATGGAGTCACGAGTTGGGATCCTGGCTCAGTGGGGAGTCTGCTTCTCCCTCTCCCTCTGCCTCCTTCTCCCTCTGCTAGTGCTCTCTAGCTCTCGCTCTCTGTGTCAAATAAATAAATAAAATCTTTAAATTAACAGAAAAATATGATAATTATCCTAAATTGAATTATAGTTTATTTTTTTCAGGATAACAAGCACCTTAATTAATTTAATATCATTTGAAAATTTGTGTAGTATTGTTTTGACTTGTTTGAATAAACAGAAAATATGTTTATTGTTATGGGTCTTAAGAGTAATCTCTCAAACCCTTCTTGGTAAGGCCTGGAAACAACCTGATCATTCTAAAAGTAGTATGACTGAGATTCCTTTTGCAGTTGTTAATGAGATGAACACATGAGATGGCATCAGATTTTCACCTGGGAAAAATGGTATAGTTAGAAAAATGCTATATAAAAACAGAGTGATGGGGTAAGAGCTGATCTGCCCTTTCACATGTTAAAGTACATTGTACAGCTATAGTGTATGGTGAGGAAGCAGATATACATTTATTGAATTACTAGATGCCAGTAATGTATTATTTATATTATTGAATCTCCACAATTATCATATTTAAGGGTGAAAAACCTGGGTCTTTAAAAATAGAACTGGCTCAGTGAGATAGATAGTATTATTTGTTTATAAGTTCTCATTTTCTCAAAGTCCTTAACATGCCTCTCGTGGGAAGGCAATATGTTTTCCTTTGTCACTCGCCTAGGGGTTGGCCAAATCGATCGAGTGGGTAGAGAATGGGCTGAGTTGAGATTTAAGAAGGACGGCCAAAGTTTTGCCATCCCTCTGGAACTCCTGCCATTTATCACGAGAAGAATATGCTCTAACCAAAGAAGCATGTGAAACAGTCCTAAGTCTGACCTGGAGCCTGGAGCAGAGTCCATTTGCATCTGGCAGAACCGTGCAACTTCGCAGCTGACCCAGAGACGCACGAGAGAGGAAGAAACGGCTGTTGTTGTAAGCCATTGAGCTTTGGGTGAGTGTTGGTTACACAGCACTATTGCTGCAAAACCTGAGCAATATTTTCGGAATCTCACTAATATAGAACAGGTTAATACAGATAAATGAGACAGAAGGAAAAAATAAAATCTGGAACTAGATTACAGTATATCTAAGAACTTAGTGGGAAAACTATCGGTTGCTCAAAACTGGAACGGTAACATTAACCCCTTGGAAAAAAAATACGGTTGGATCTCTATGTCTCAAAAAAGAAAATCTAGATAAGTTACAGATATAACTGCAAAATATGAAAACACATAGTTAGAATAAACCATATGAGAATCTTTTTTCACTAATCTTGTCATAGATAATGTCTAAGAATGATACCAAAGTTATTAAATTACGTGATAACTCACAAATTTGATCACATAAAGACTTTGTATGGAAAAAATGACATAAATGAGGTAAAAAGACTAAAGATGTACTGAAATATATGGCTATAACAAAGGATTAATATTATTAATCTTTAAGGAGCCATTTACAAATCGATAACAATAAGACATATACTTCAGAAGAAAACCCATAAAGGATAGAGTAACTCACAAATACATGTGGAAATAACAATAGGCCATAAGCATGCAAAAACAAATAAATCTCCTTTGTAATCAAGTTCTGGAAATTAAAAGAACAATGAAATACCATTTGTCATCTATCAGATTCTAGAAGACTTAAAAAATAATGTCAATACTCAGTACTGGGACGGTTTGAGGGAAAAATCACTGTGGGGTTTTTGAGGGCCAGTTTGGCAGTGCGTATCAAAAGTCTTAAAATTAAGCAGACTTGTGGGGCACTTGGGTGGCTCTGTGGTAAAAAGTCTCTGCCTTCAGTTCAGGTCATGATCTCAGGATCCTGGGATCAAGCCTAGCATCAAGCCTAGCATCAGGCTCCCTGCTCAGCAGGGAGCCTGCTTCCCCCCCACCCCCCACCCCCCACCTGCCTTTCTGCCTACTTGTGATCTTTGTCTGCCAAATAAATAAATAAAATTAAAAAAAAATTTAAGCAGACTTGTTGACCCTGCATTTCCATTTCTTAGGAAAATTACGTGTCGAATGCGAAAAGATGTTTTAGAATATTCATTGTAAAATACTGGAAAGTGGCTAAATGTTCATCAGTGGAGGACTGATCAAATTATGGAACACCATGAAATAAAATATACATTTTAATGACAGCCATTAAGAATTATGAAGATCTGCATTTACAGGCCTTAAAATACAGCAGCAGTACTTAAACATTAAAAGAAAAAGGAAGCTATTAAACAGAATGCACAGTATGGTCACATTTTATAAATACATAAAATATATATGAATAGAATTAATTCTTAAAGATTAGGCAAAATACTATTAGTAGTATTTTGTTCTGGATGAGAGAGTTGTGGCTGAACTTCACATAAGGAAGTCCTATTTTTCTATAATATTTGAATGCTTTTTATGCTGAGAATATTATATATTTATAGTCAGAAATAAGAGTAGTAAAACACCTTCCTTTTTGAAAAGAAAAAAATATTTAAAATGGCAGTATCTTCTACTACAAATATGGAAAAAAGTCTACAGGATTCAAAATAGGTCATATCTATTATTTCTTCCTTGTCTAGGTCCTCATAAATTATTCATGGAAATCCTATCTATACTAATAATTATTTTTGTTCATTACTCCTTTGCATTTCATTTCAAAAAATGACAGGTATTGTATTCTGCAGTCATTTATATTTTAGGATATTCCTCATAATTGCTATTTTCTTAAGCCATGTTTATATGATTCCAAAGAAAAGCATATAAATAAAAACAATGGCATTGAGTAAATTCAGAGTATTTCTACATAAACCAATCATTTTAGCCTGAACCTAAACTGACCAACTTAAGATGACCAATTATTTTAGCATTATTTTTAAAATTCAAGTTAAGAAAACTGAAAAATCAATTATTTAAAGAAAAAAGCAATTAGCAAATAGTTTCCAATGAGACAAATTAACTTCATAAAAAATCACAGTTATGTAATATATATTTATGATACTGTATATCTTTATAATTCTGTATATCAATCTATAGATATAGATATATAATTTAGGTATTTGTTGGTGTATAAAGTTGAAGTATAATAAACTACAGAGCTTGTGTAGGTCCCATCTGAGAACAATTAAAAAACTTTACTGAGGAACACAAAAATTTTTATAAACTGTTCCTATATGGGAAAATGACAATATTATATAAAGATGTCCCAATTCATTTATGAGTTGAATGCAATTCTGTTTAGAATTTCAGATGAGTTTTTATTTATTTTTTATTTTTTTTAAGATTTTATTTATTTATTTGAGAGGCAGAGATCACAAGTAGGCAGAGAGGCAGGCAGAGAGGCAGGCAGAGACAGAGGTGGAAGCAGGCCCCCTGCCGAGCAGAGAGCCAGATGTGGGGCTCGATCCCAGGATCCTGGGATCATGACCCGAGCCGAAGGCAGAGGCTTTAACCCACTGAGCCACCCAGGCGCCCCTCAGGTGAGTTTTTAAATCCAGACTGCCTAAAAGGACTACTTTATAGTAAAAAGGAGGAGTTCCTCTTCCCCACAATGTCCATTCTCACACCCCAAAAGTAACCATTGGTAACAATTCTTCTTGTTTAATCTTTTAGAAAATTTTTATGTGTCTATAAGACACGTAGTCCCATACATGGGCACACACACATGCCTGTATGCTTTCGCTGGCGTTTTTAATTATAGGAGGGATAATATCATCCATACTGTTCAACGACTTGCTTTTTCCACTTAATATATCTTGGGCATTTTTCCATAGCAAAACATATGCTCTCAAGTGAATTTTTTAACTTAATAAAGTAATTCTGAAACGTATAAAGAATAAATAAGCAAGAATAGAAAAATGAGTTTTGGGGAAAAAAAACTACTGAAGAGACACTTGCAGTATCAAATGTAAGAATATATAATTAAAATAATGTGGAAGCCTGGGTGGCTCAGTTGGTTAAGCCGCTGCCTTCGGCTCAGGTCATGATTCCAAGGTCCTCGGATCGAGTCCCACATTGGGCTCCTTGCTCGGCGGGGAGCCTGCTTCTCTCGCTGCCTCTGCCTGCCTCTCTGCCTGCTTGTGTGTACTCTCTCTCTATCTCTGGAAAATAAATAAAATCTTTTAAAAATAAACAAATTAATTAATTAATAAAATAAAATACTGTGATGGGGCACCTGAATTGCTCAGTCATTAAGCGTCTGCCTTTGGCTCAGGTGGCGATCTCAGGGTCCTGGGATCAAGCCCCACATCAGGCTCTCTGCTCTGCGGGAAGCCTGCTTCTCCATCTCCCACTCTAACTGCTTGTGTTCCCTCTCTCCTGTGTCTCTCTCTGTCAAATAATAAATAAAATCTTAAAATAAAATACAATACTGTGATAATGGTAGGGGAAGAAAGAAATCAGAGGAGCAGAAATTAATCTCAGAAATGGACTCTGGAACATAAAGTCAGCATGATTCAAAAGTCTATTTATTTGTTTATTTATTTATTTTAAAAGATTTTATTTATTTATTTGACAGACAGAGATCACAAGTAAGCAAGCAGGATAGAGGGGAGGAAGCAGGCTCCCGGCTGAGCAGAGAGCTTGATGTGGGGCTCCATGCGGGGCTCAATCCCAGGACCCTGGGACCATGACCTGAGTCTTAGGTAGAGGCTTTAACCCACTGAGCCATCCAGGTACCCCTCAAAAGTCTTTTTAAATCAATAGGAAAGAAGTATATCATTCAATAAATATTCAAGGACAATTGCTGAACAACTGAAAGGAAATGATCAAATCCTCATTTCATGTGACAAGCCAAAATAAATTGCAGATTGCTTAAAGCATTACATGAATGAAATGAAAATAAGAAACAAAAACAAACCAGGGTCATCAAATACATAGCAGGAAATGTAACTGCATATCTAATCTCCATAAGGAGTATTTTCTAAATGTACAAGCACAGGTAGAAATTTTAATGAAAACATTTGCAAAACTGATAATTTAAAAATGAAAAAGTCAGGGTGCTCTCCTGGCTCTGTGTGTGGGGCATGACTCTTGATCTCGGAGTTGTGAGTTCAAGTCCCACATGTTGGGAGTAGAGTCTACTTAAAAAAGAATTTTTAAAAAAATGACAAAGTCAATGACAAATACGGTATTACCTTGGAAAAATATTCTATAATATATGGCACAGTGTTACTATCCTTATATAAAAAACCCTCAGAAATTAATTAATATAAAAACATCTCGATAAAAAAATGGATCATGTAGAGAAAAGAGTAAGCCACTATGAAACAATATGAATGGTAAATAAATATATGAAATATATTAAAAATTTTTATTTTTAATCAAAATTAAAAATTGGCATATATATATATATATATATATATATATGTATATGCCAATATAACAAAATCTACATGAACAAAACTGTTTCTTAAACATCACAGTAGATTAAAAAACTGGTGACAGGGGCGCCTGGGTGGCTCAGTGGGTTGAGCCTCTGCCTTCAGCTCCGGTTGTGATCTCAGGGTCTTTGGATGGAGTCCCGCATCTGGCTATCAGCTCAGCGGGGAGCCTGCTTCCCCTTCTCTCTCTGCCTGCCACGCTGCCTACTTGTAATCTCTCTCTCTGCCAAATAAACACAACCTTTAAAAAAAAACAAACAAACTGGTGACACTTAGTGTTGGTGAAGAGACGGAAAAATGGACACCTTCATACCTTTCCAGTCCAGAAGACACATTGGATTTATGTACAAAAACTTATAAAAAAACATTTTGACCCTCAAATTCCCATTTGGGGAATTTGTATGGAGGATCTAATTGTAGATATATGTAAGTATTGTCTACAGAGATGTTCATTATAGCATTGCTTATAATGTAGGGAAGTTAGCAACCACTAAATATAGTGCTAGAGAACTTGTTAGGTAAACTATGGTGTACCATACAGTCATTCAAAATAATTCTGGTGACAAACATTTAATGACATGGGAAAATATCTGTGATATATTTTAAGTGAAAAATGTAGATCACAAATATTCCCTGTATTCTAACTATTTTTAATACATATTACTGTACAGAAAAATACTCAGTAATGATGTGCTTTAAAATATTGACAGTGACTATCTCTTACTGGTTGGGCTATGGGTGATTTTTATTATATTATTTCCATAGTGTTCACAATAAACACTTGTTTTATCATCAGCAATAATGTTACAAAAATAAAATCCCGGGGTGCCTGGCTGGCTCAGTCTGTAGAGTGGGCAACTCTTGATTCCGGGATGTAGGTTCCAGTCCCAAGTTGGGTGTAGAGGTTATCAAGAAAATAAAATCATAAAAGAAAAAAAAAACTTTAAACAAATATTTATGATGCAGACATTTAAATTTATATTTTTTCTTAAGTGACTGGCTGCTTTGGGTCGCTTTGTTTAGGTGTAAGCCCCAGTTAGCTTGTCAGCATTTCATTGAAAAAATATACCAAGTAAATCATGAGAATAAAATTATATGTTGATTTTGTAAAAAAACAAAACAAAACAAAACAAAAACAACAACAACAAAAAATGCTCTTTTGTTAGACAAAATCACATATCTAAAACACATAATGTTTTCATTTCTTAAAAGGAAACAAATTACTATAATAATTAAAAGAATTCATGGCGCACCTGGGTGGCTCAGTTGTTAAGCATCTGTCTTTGGCTCAGGTCATGGTCCCAGAATCCTGGGATTGAGAACCCCATCAGCCTGACTGCTCAGTGGGAAGCTGCTTCTCCCTCTGCCTCTGCCTGCAATTCCCCCTACTTGTGCTTGCTCTCTCTCTGTCAAATAAATAAAATCTTAAAAAAAAAAAAGAATTCAATTAGCAATATGCGCCTTTAAGTAAAGATTAAATGGCTCCTCCCTAAATTTTATTATGTAATCCCGCTTCATTTTTTAATTAATGGGAACACAAATAAGTATAATGATAAAATTCAATACTCAAATACACAAATCTTTTTTTTTTTTAAAGATTTTATTTATTTATTTGACAGAGAGAGATTACAAGTAGGCAGAGAGGCAGGCAGAGAGAGAGAGAAGGAAGCAGGCTCCCTGCTGAGCAGAGAGCCCGATGTGGAACTCGATCCCAGGACCCTGAGATCATGACCTGAGCCGAAGGCAGTGGCTTAACCCACTGAGCCACCCAGGTGCCCCACAAATCTTTTTTTAAATAAAAAATTTCCAATATTTTCCCATCTACTTTCTCTAGGGAACAAATCATACCACAGAGCAGGGCAAATAAACTCTAGGGAACATTCTTCATTTGTTCTTTCTAGAAAATGCTAACTTGTTGATTTGGTGGCAAACATATGTATACATATTGTATTAAAAATAAAATAATGTGGGGTGCCTGGGTGGCTCAGTCGTTTAAGTGTCTGCCTTTGGCTCCGGTCATGGTCCCAGGGTCTTGGGATCAAGTCCCGCATCGGGCTCCTTGCTCAGTGGGGAGCCTGCTTTTCCCTCTCCCTCTGTCTGCTGCTCCTTCTGCTTGTGCTCTCTGTCAAATAAATAAATAAAATCTTTAAAAATAAATAAATAAAAACAAAAAATAAAATTAATGTAAACCTAACGAAATGTTAAAATTGTGAAGCACAAAGCAGCTAGTTAAAGCTATCCATTCTTGCTCATGTATTCTTCCATCTGCTATTTAAATTAGTAGAACAAACTTTGCACAATCCTCACCTGGTTAATTAAACTTTTAAAGACTCCCAAGTAGCAAAGATTGTACATGGTATTGTTTTAGGATCTGATTTAAGGTCTGCCTGATTTGGCTGGCAGTGTGATAAGCAGCATGTGAACAGGAGGGGTCAGTTCCAAACAGAGCCTGAATGAGAAGAGCAACTCATTTTCCATGAGCCAGACGCCTTTTTAATTTGTCAGTGCATCTTCCATCTGAAACCAGGTGCTATTCCCGAAGGAGAAAACACTGCCCTCCAGTGGTCTTCACTGGAGAAGTGAAGAAAGAGTTTCAGGTACCATGATTACTGCACTTAGAGAAAACATTGTTGATATAGCTAGTCTCGTTTCTGGCTGTATTTCTTAAGCTGAAAACTACGTCTACAACCGAGCATAAGAACAAAACCTCCAAAGTAAATTCTGGTACAAAAGTAGTTACGCCAATTAAATAGTTCTATTAGGTAGGAGAAACGATTATGGCTTTCTGACCCCCAAAGCTGACCATTTATTTGACAGTCAGAATTGGATTATGTTATCCACCTAGAGCTTATCACTTCCCAGATAAGGAAAAAGAGATTTCATCTCTATGTTTCCCTTGTTGGCCAATTTTTTAGCTAAAAGACATTTAAAATTGTACAGCAGGCAGAACCCCAGGGGACTGAACAGTGTTCCAACATCCTTAAAGGCTTCCCATCACTTGAAAAACCAAATTCTTCCTCCTGTTTCTTAAACTAACCAAAGTAGGCAAAAGCAATTTTAAAAAGTCTTTGTGTCTAGCATTGGAAGTTTCTCATATTTCACACCATTATATAAATGTCACTCTAACCTATATGTATCACAAATGCTACGCTAAATTAGGGCCAAATTTGCAACCTAGTTTAACTGGGTTTCCTCTTTTTGCAAATGCAGTTTTTGTGTCTGCATTTAGCAATGCATACAAAACTGTCCGTGTAGCTAACTGCTTCGAATTGCTAAATTTGAGGGTGGATGTGTAGATCGCCTGAGTCTTTATGCCCGTGCCAAAGCAATCCTGTTTCTAGGCATATAAAGACTTCCTAATCAAATGGACCTCGATTACACTACTAAATTCTTGGACTACCTCATTGAGTCTTTTGGATTTACTAAAGGAAAAATGGAATTTTAAGGGGACAGAGATGGTTTCCTAACTTCCCATCCCTCTATCCTTCAGACAGAAGTGCCACATGTAAGATCAAGGACCAGTCTGTTACTAGCCAAGTAATTTGAACTTAGCCTCATTTTTCTCATCACTGAATAAAGGTAACAACGACCATCACAATCACTATCACTGCTAAGACTATTAAACAAATGGCCAAGTAAATGTCCTAGAGGCATGATTTTCTAAATATATTACTCTTTTATCATCTTAAGTCAAGGCTCCTCATTTGGTTTACTACATAGATGTCCTGAGTCCTCCAGGTAAATTTTCCAAAACAAATGCCCTGTACTATTAAATATTAAGTAAAACATTTTAACATCATATTGTTTAGGGGTGCCTGGGTGGCTCAGGGGGTTAAAGCCTCTGCCTTAGGCTCAGGTCATGATCCCGGGGTCCTGGGATGGAGCTCCGCAGTGGGCTCTCTGCTTAGCGGGGAGCCTGCTTTCTCCTCTCTCTCTCTCTGCCTGCCTCTCTGCCTACTTGTGATCTCTGTCTGTCAAATAAATAAATAAAATATTTTAAAAAACCCATCATATTTTTCAAATACAGCATCTTTAAGTATGAATCAAGATTTTTCTTCTTTTCAGCCCCACAGAAGGTGGTATCTATCATATATTCACCCAGATTCACAAAGCAGTTCAAATAAAAAAATGACAAACTTGAAATTATATTTATCCTGAAAATGGCCTAGGAATTAGACATATTTGGGTATAGTGAAACTAACTGTAAATTCTTTGGTCTTAAAAGTATACAGTTCCACAACCACACCTGTTCTGGTTGCTTATTCAGTTTAGAAAATATACCCTTCAGAAAGAAATACTGCTTCCTTTATGAGGTTAATGTGTTCTCTTTTCAGATGAAGAAAAACTTACAAACACGTTTTAATAAGACACATCGTTTCCCTCTGTCACTAACTGTGGTAATGAGTTTTTACTGAGCCATGGTCCCACATCTTCATCTGTTCCCACTGTGTACACCTGCAGCATTGTAAGAGATAGTTTCGAGTTGGATAAATTAATCCAGTGCTGTCTTCACTGTCTACGACATCTCATCAACCACCTCGTTATGATACTTTGTGTCATTTTGGTCGATCAAAATAGTTTTTATAATACCACAAACTTTATGATTTAAAAGAGTAGGATATAATAAACTAAGACTATAACAACGATGGGATCAATATGTTATATTAGAAATTTTTGGATGAAGTTCCATTTAGAGATGGAGCCAAGTAAGTGCGGGTAGATATTCCAATAGCGCATACTATTCCAATATTCCAATATTCCAATAGCGCATACTATTCCAATATTCCAATATTCCAATAGCGCATACTATTCCAATATTCCAATAGCGCATACTATTCCAATATTCCAATATTCCAGTAGCGCATACAGGGGTTACACTGAACCCCTGTATAAACATTATCTGTGTATTAATAAATGCAAAGAAAACAAACTATGGTTATGACAGTTATAGCTAATCTAAATAAATCTCAAAATATGATGATGAAACATATGAATTTGTGGCATTCTGAATTTTGAAAAATGCATCATTTGTGACAGCATCAAAATAATCTAAAGTCAGAACACCTTTCCTGGATATAATTATATTATTATAATTCTCTACCTTGACAGATGACATTTTTAGAAAACTCTAAATACAACTTCTAGTATATGCACTAAAATAAAATGTTAACAGATAGACAACTCACCATAGTATAAGTAACACATTCAAATTTAGTAATTTATTTTCCAGGTGGAAACCAGGCTTCTTGGAAGACTTCAAAGTATGCCAAATGGTCTGATTTTACCATAGAGGTAGGCACTAAAGGACTAAATTTACTTCTGTGTAATTTTTGTTAACTACATTTTACATGCAAATGTCTATACAACCATGTTAATGAAGTTACAGAGAAAGAAAGAAAGTTGGCATTCCCATTTTTCTGTTTTATTCAAAAGCAACTTTCCAGTTGACTTGCTATATCATTTTCAACCACTTTTCATTTAGTCAAAAGAAAATAGAAAGGCCTAACAATGCTTTCAAATTGGATCACAAGTCAAGAAAAATAATCCCTTACTTAGGAACAGGCTTGACAATTTTTCTCCTGTACCTTAAATTTTCAGAACATAGGCTACTTCTATTGGTATCAGACAAAAAAAAAGTTCTATTAATTGTAAGTATTTAGAAAGTGCAATTTACGGACCCAGAGTTTGTCAGTGGGAAGAAAAAATTGATCCTTCTTATTAGGATCTCAATTTTTTTGCACCCAACGTGGGGTTGGATGCTTAATTGTTATCCAAAATCTTCCTTTCCAAGAAATATGAACAAATATATTTAAATTCTACATGGGTGAATTTCCTATTAACATTTTGGTATTCACGCTTCAAAGCACATTGTGGCATTGAAAGTTCTGCCTTCAAGGGGTATGTTAATCCCAAATTTGTCTCATATTATAAAAGAAGTGTCCCTAGGGTCTAAGACAAAGTGTGTTTTTAAAAAAGTCACGCTTGATTTGTAATAGAACTTAAAGTGAGAACATCAGAAGTGGAGGTGATAAAAGGAAAAAAAGGCAGAGGTGATGGTCACAACTCCTCATTTATGGTCCACGTTACAACCAGGACCAATACAATGTCACCCCAGAACATCCGGAAAAATAAAGCAAAAATAAAACCTCCTTCACTTTTGCACATTGAAGGGCATCGAGATCCTCACCCAAATTCCAAACTCCTGGAACTTGGAAATACCTGTAAAACCCCCAACACCAAAGTTTCTGAAACCAGCCACCTCCTAGAAAAAGGCCGATCTTCAACCACAGAATCCTGACTACTAAGAATTCACAGATTATCTGAAACATTTATTGATCACCCCACCCCCAAGCTACAGGGAGAGGAAGACCCCAAGCATTGGGGAAAGCCTGCTGTGAAAATGCCAGGCCCTTCCTAGGCCTTAGGTTGTCCACCTAATTCTAGCCATAACTATTATATGACTGTATCAGGGAAAACCGTGTGTGTGGGTGTGTGTGTGTTTGTGAATTGGGGTGGGGTGGGGACAGGGGGCCAGGATGTCAAGATAATTTAACAAATCCATATGATTTTCTTTTCTTTAAACATTTGAGAAATGTTGTGTTTCTACATGCTGGGCAACGTAAATCCTAAATCTTGCTGGATTTCTGCTACTGCTGCGTGAAGGCTAGGAACGGCATTGCTGTCAATGGGAGAAAGAGACAGAAATCAAGACAGAGACAGGCAGCACCCCCAGGACCCAAAGCTTGTTCCTCCTCCGGCAAAGCTGGAGGGGAAGGAGAGGATGACATCCAGAACAAAATGTCTTTGCCACGAGGATGCTAAGGCTCTTGCTTTGCGATCTCTGTATAGGAGAAAGCATGATCAATGGAAGGGACTTTATTTTCCCCCTCTTCTGGAATCAAAATATGAGGGCTTTTTAGTTATTTTTAAACTTCTTCCTGTAGAGTTCATTGCTGCGTTCCATGGAACAGACAAAACTGAGTAAGACAACAAAGACTTGATCTGTAGGAGAGAAGGTAATCGAGAGCAAGTCCCTTCCATCCTCATCCTAGAAGTCCCAGTTACAGTGGAGGTTAATGTTCAGGTAGCTTCTTTCTATTTTCTTTAAAATTTTTTTAAACATTTTTTTTTTTTTTTTTGCAGAATGTTATACTATTAATTGCCAATTTGCATATGTGTGCAGCTGCTGTTTTGGCTCTGAACTCAATCCGATAAGCTTGCTGGAGGTATCGCAGAGCACTTGGCAGCTTTCCTATTTGAAAAGAAAGCCTCTCCCCACTACAGAACAGCTGATCGTCTATCAGCGATAGACCCTGATGGCGTGAATTACAATTACACTACTTTTCACACTAAATCTGGGTGATAGCTACTTGGAAAGAAGTTTCATCATTTTTTACCACAAACTGGAAAAAGAATTACATGGTCATGCTGTGCTTTTAAAGGCAGTTTGGTTCACTTTTGTCTATTTAACACCTAATTCCAAGAAGTCCATAGGCATCCAGAGATCTGAATGGCGCGTAATGAATTCACTGTTTAGATTGAAGATTTTTAAAATCTACCTCAAATTACATTTATTAACAAGGCGACCAGGAAGTGTTAAAGTTGTTAGACGCTTCATTTATTAAATAATTTGTGGGTATTTTCAGTTGTCATATCTAGAGTCATGGGGTTTGCTTATTTTTTTTTAATTAGCAATCCAAAACAATGCTACTGCAATTTAACAATTCATCACATAATCTTGGGCTCTTCAGTTCAGCTGTTAATGTTAGATAATTCAGATTGTTATTTTGATCTGTTTATAAATGATTTCGGTTGCATTGTGCCGTGAGGAGAAGCGCAGTCGCCGACGCCGGAGATCTTCCCCTCTCTCTCCTGCATGGTTCAGGGGAGCTGAGGGGACTTCCAAAAACGCATTTGGGGAGCTTACCGTCTAGCTGGAGGGAACAAGCGATGGGGGCGAGGGCCACTCGTCATGACTTGACTTATTCTCAGTAGTTAGTTAGTTCCCTTCGTTCTTAATTTACATTTCCTGTCTGCCTGGCACACTGAGGCACGCCCTCCTCGCCAAAGTGCGTCTTCTCAGAATCCTACATCTCTCAGTGCCCCCCCCCCCCCCCCCCCCCCC
>NC_081559.1:57245593-57502827 GCF_022355385.1 Mustela nigripes | reverse complement strand
CCCCCCCCCCCCCCCCCCCCGGGACATTAGAAAGTACCTTCTTTCCTCTTCTTGCGAGAACCGACCAATCATCAGAAACTGTTAAGAGGCCCTGAACAGCCCTGTCCGGCTCCCCCTCCCACCTTGACATTTTAATCCATTTGTTTAAAAAACAAAACCCAAAGCGAACCCCCCAAGAACAAGAGTTAAGCCCACCTCGAGCAGCCGAAGTGGAACACACTCCTCCTGACGTAGTTAACCTAAGAGGAAAAATAGATTGTTTTCCTTTTTTAGTCGCTAGCTTTATTAGGTTTCTCACTCTCACAGATTATCCGAAGACTACCCATTGATTGATCGCCCGTAGAGCTGCATTTGGTGTAAAGAAAAAACTCACAGCTTTATTGGCTCCCAGGAGACAAAACAAACAGAACAAGATATTCATATTAATGCAAACAATGCAACAAATGAGGAGAAGAACCGCCCGGCTGGAGCGCGGCTGGAGCGAGGCGCGCGGCCGCCGGGCGGGGACGGGCCTGGGTGCCTCCGCCCGGGAGCCGGAGCCGGGGCCGGAGCCCGAGCCGGAGCCGGAGCCCGAGCCGGGCTCCCCGGCCTCCCCGACCCCGGGCGCGGAGCGGTGGGTCCCCCGCGCCGCTCCCCGGCCAGGCGCCCGGCCTCCAGGCCTCGCGGGCCCTCGCAGCGCGCAGGCCTCCAGTGCAGGCCTCAGGGAAGGGCCTGCCTAGGCCCCTCCGCCTCCGCGGGGCTGGGCTGCGGGGACCGAAGAG
The DNA here is from genome assembly GCF_022355385.1 of Mustela nigripes. Lineage (NCBI taxonomy): Eukaryota > Metazoa > Chordata > Mammalia > Carnivora > Mustelidae > Mustela > Mustela nigripes. The sequence goes on along the minus strand of NC_081559.1, from coordinate 57,502,066 downwards.
CCCTCCTCGCTTTCTCCTTCCCCCTTCGGTCGGCTCCAGGGGCCCCGCAGCGGAGCCTCAGTCTCCCCTCGGCTCCGGGTCCGAGGCGCGAGGGAAGCCCTCGGGGGGCGCGCCTCCCCGCCCGCCTGCCCCACCTGGAGGGAGAGGCCGGGAAGGGGCCTGGCAACCCTGGAAGGGAGAAGAGGCAACGGGACCCGGCCTCACTGAGCTCTCGGCATCGCGGAGGAGCCTATATACACACATCGGAACACAACAAAACACTGCACGAGCGGAAGTATGGACAGCAAATGCTGACAGAGATTGAAGAGGCGCTGAGATTTCCCTTGAGGAATGAAAAAGGAAGAAAGAGTTCCAGGCGCAAAAAGAAGTAATTGCCTCACACCTAATCACCCCCCCCCCCCCAATGCACAAAGAGACAAACAAACAAAAAACCCCAACAAAAACCCCCAAACCAACCCAAAACAACTCCCCCCAAAACAACAAACAAACAAACAAACAAATCCAAAAAACTAGAGGAAAATATGTTAAGTAAGACTTGATTTCACATCTTTACAGTCAATAAAATATTAAAGATACGGTTCCCAAATACTGCGTAGGGTAAACATAGACTAAAAAATGATTTGTTGTTTATCTGAAATTCAGATTTAACTGCACTTCCTGTATTTCTGTTTGCCAAATCTGGCAATTCTAACTAAAAATAAATAAATAAATAAATAAAATAGAAAATTTTTGAAGAAACCATACAAGAAGGCTTATGCTCTGATGTACATTAATATAATAATCAAGACAATCAGGACTTTTCAATTGGACTTTGCCTTTGAAAGGAAATGAGTTACCTTCACAGGATACTTTTCCAAGCGCACTGTAGGGTGGAGGAGGAAGAAATGGTGAAAACACTTGGAAATGTCCTATGTTGGAGGAAGTGGCAATGTCATTGTTGATTTGACTAGAAAATGGGCCAGGGTTCCTTCCTTGAGGCTGGCTCCTTTCCTGGCCAGTACAGGGTACCCACATCCTGCCTGCAATTAACCTGACAGTGGTACACTCCCATGTCAGGATTACATGTTTTCTACCACTTACTGTGGAACCACAGTACTCATTGGTATTTATCTGGAAAGAGACAAAGTTGGGACCTGAAAACTTTTTTTTTTTTAAGATTTTATTTTTATTCATTTGACAGAGAAAGATCACAAGTAGGCAGAGCAGCAGAAGGGGTTGTGGGGGTGTGAGGGGTAAGAAGGTGAAGGGGGGTGGGGGTGGGGAGGGAAGCAGGCTTCCTGCCCTTCAGAGAGCTGGTTGCTACTTGATCCCAGGACCCTGAGATCTTGACCTGAACCCAAGGCAGAGGCCCAACTCACTGAGCCACTCAGGCGCCCCAGGGCCCTGAAAACTTTTAAAGGTGAAACAGAACAACAAAATCTGCTTTGAAATTTCACAAGTGCTCTCACCTATAAACAGATCTCATCCAGGCCCTACAGATGTTGAAAGAAAAGACTTTCAAAGCGGCAGTGGTAGAAACCTCAGGAAAAACTGAACAGTGGGTCTTTGCATATTGGAATGTGTGTGTGTGTGTGTGTGTGTGTGTGTGTGTGTGTGTGTGAGTGTGAGGGAATTGAGAAGCTGAACGGTGGAAGCTTGCTGCTTACATTTCTCCCTCAGTCCTGGTTAGTGAGAGCTTTTTCAAGGAAGCTTTATCACCCTTACTGATCCTTTGGATTCCCAGGGAGCTTGCCTTCCTTTTAAGCCAATTGCTTGAAGTTGCATGAGTACACCCACACAGGCTGCCCCTTTCACAACTGCAAAGGGAGAGACTATTTGTCTAATGAGAGCTGTTTCCCAGAGTTGATTCGCCAACATTGTAAGGGAAGAGGATACAAAGCCAGGGCCGCTCCATCGGCCTCAGGGCCATCTTGGGACAAATGAAGGCCAACTCCTGAACCAGTGAAACATTTGCTTGCTTTAGAGAATGTTTTAGTTCCAGCTGGATAGTCTCAGGAAATAAATATATAGGCTTACTTCCAGTTCATACTGGTTTACTTTGTTTTCTTTACCGTACAAATGCTAACCTTCGGGGTGGAGTTTTGACAATTGAAGTTAGCATTGTGGTTTGGGTGTTATGGTGACGGTTAACTCCAAGCTTTTGAGAAGCAAATCTTTTTTACTTTCTCTCCTTAGTTTGTGCCTTAAGCTTCAAAAATACGTTCTAACACTTGCTGCTTGGAGCGAGGAAAGAGAAATGCTGCAGTGCACTAAGGTGCTTCTTCCTCCCAGCAGAAATGTTCTGAGGCCTGCCTCAGGGTGGTGATAAATGGATAATCCCTAAATAATACACCCCACCCGTGGTCAGGTAATGTCAGCCTCCCACTGTCCCTGTGGTTTAGTATAATGGTTAGTCTCTTGGTGTACAAAAGTCTTCTGAGAGAATGATTTAAGCTTCCTATGAAGCCAAGTACAAAGCCAATGAAAAAGTATACTTATTTTAAGGTGAAGGATGATTACAGAAAAAGCAGTGGGTTGAAAGACAAGAGAACTTGAGTTAAGTTCTAACAACTGGAGTGGGTTTGAGGGACTCATTCATTCTCTTTAAATGCAGTTTATTTGGGGTTTATTGTTTGTTCCTTTTTTTTTTCATCCACGCAGAAAGAAAGTTGGATTAGGCAATCTTTAAAATTTCGTTATTTCAAAAACAACTATTCCTTGAATTAATTAGTAAGCGATGACTTATCTTTTGTACACTGCTTCCAAAAGATATAAGTAAGGTATTTAAAGAATGTATTCACACTATGGCTCTAAACAACAAAGGAATCATGGGCACACTTCAGGTTACGCAGGCCAGGCGGTCCAGATTCCACGGGAATATTCAAATGAGGGAGACCAGTTCAACATCAGGAGATACGTAAGCAGGTACAAGTACCCTGGGGAAGGGTGAGTGACTGAACAGGACAAGGGGATAACACGTCTGAGAACCTACAGCAGATTCCTATTTGGGGGTCTGAACCTGAGAAAGAAGAAGACTGCAGTAAAGAGAAAGCTAAAGTTGTTTAGTGAATGTACGTGGCATCATCATTCTCAATATTCTAGTGTTTGCTGCATTTTTAGTGTATGAATTCATCCATGAGGTTCTCTGAGGCTGGAGAAAGTTGGTGATCTAGCTGTAACTGGTTCTAGAAAAGACCCAAGGAACTCACTTCCTGACATCCTATCAGGGTTATAAAGTGGTATGTCTTTTAATTTGAGGCCCTCCTTGTGCTGGAAGCTCCAACAAGCTTTCGCTAAACAGACTTCATTCACATTCTGAATCTGGTTTTTGTCTCACACATATTAAATTTTACAAAACAGAAAGAAACAATAGAGCTTATTAGGAAAAACTTGTTTTGAATAGTAAATTAAGCATAATGGAAATAGGCACATGTTTTAGCACGGTTTTCCCCCCTTTTTTACCAATTGAACATTTACATCTTTTTCAAAGTGCTGTGATTTTCCCCTTAAGTCTTAAGCTGGCATCACATACTTTCAATAAATGAGACTTACATCACTTGTGTCTACTGAGAGGAATCATTGTAATACTGTGGATTCCAAATGTGCGGCCTCTGTCCGTAAAGAGAGTTTTAAGCAGTCTCCCTGAAACTGTATTAATCAAATCACTGTGGCATTCTAAGAATCCAGAGAACTACCTGATTTCAGACATTGTAAGCAACTATCCGTTCTGACTGATTTCAAATCATACCCTGTTCTTGGAGACTGGAAACAGGTACTTTCAGAGGTTCACCTGACTAGATGGGTTGTTACTGAGAAATATACCCCAGGTGGAGGCATCTTCAAAGCCAATATATTTGCTTTATAACTGGTGTCAAATTGATGTATATATTAAAAAATCTTGGAAAATGATCTCAAAAAGGAAGTAACAGCCCAATGAGCCATATGTTCAGGGAAACTAACAGGTTTCCATTGGGACCAAATTTCACTTCACCTTTTTGTCCTTATGTGCAAATAAAAACTTATCTGTAAATACACCATTAAAACAACCATGCAAATTTGTGAAGTCTGTAGACTGAGAAGAAATTGCATTAAACCCGTAACAACCAAGACATTGGAAGGTAAAGAGTTTGATTAGGTATTAGAAATACATACACAGTGCAGAACTGAACTAAATGTACTTGAACGCTATAGGTTTAACACTTCAGAGAGATAGAGATTTTGGTTCTATAGAATTGGTTAATGAAGAAAAAGCTAATGATAGTTAATGAGTTGGTTAATTTTGATGCTAATGGAGCACCTGAGTCTCCAAATTTACATTAGTAAATGTAAAGGTGTTTTTTTCCCCTGTTAGGTAGGTTGCTGTTTTAACTGATTCAGATGCCAGAGAGTTTTCCAAATGCCAGATGATACTCTTGCACCGAAAAGTCTGGGATGCAGTGAGGGCAGACAGGCCTTCTTAGTGGTTTTCCAAGGAGTAGAAATGAAAAAAGCCATCATTTGTACAAAACTCTTGAGGTAACTCTTTTAAGAATTCTTAATTTTCAAATGTATAACATTCTGTGTTATTCTGTTGTAGATCCCAACAATTTTGCATTTAGCTATTGTATTGGTATGCCTGGACACATTCTAAAAGGAAAACTGATTCACTCTGTGTGTCTGTGCAGGTTTTCACTAGATCAATGATGATGATATAAAATACCAAAATTTACTCAAGTCGTTTTTATTTTATTCTCTTGTGTTGTACTTTAATTATGACACATTACAAACAGAGAAGGGTAGAGAGAATAATATAAATGAAACTCTCGTGTATAAAATGACAGCTTTATCGAATCTTCACGTTTTGAAATTGATCTTTTTAAAAAACGAACAGTTGTGTGTGTAAATTGATGCAATGGTAAAGGTCAGCGGAAGAGAAAAAATTATACTGGTGGGATTATCTTTCAGGGGCTTTTCTTTTCCATCTACATTTTTGGGGAAGGAAGTTTTATGATGTTAATTTAGACACCTGCTTAGCTAAATAGCACAGAATACCGTTGGAAGGAATCGCATTCTCATTCAGTCCAAATTCCTGCCAGTCCTCTGAAGCTGTTTGCTTTAACCCACTGAAGAAACAAGAACAGCAGTGTTGCAATGTTTCAGTCTCTAAGGGTAGTTTATGTGGATGCAGAATAGTAAAAATGTAGGGTATGGGGAAAAGCGCATTTTAAGCAAAGGCTTTGAGCTCAACAATCAGCTTTTAAACTCAAAAAGTAGGAGGAAGTTGTATCACAACCTCAGGTCCTGGGCCTGCCTGCCGCAACAGGTAGAGCAGAGACTCAGGGTCTGGTGGATTCTCCTCCATCAAGCGACCACCTTTACTCAGGTCTGACCCCTGAGAGGAGCAACAGGGCAGCAAGCTGTGCCTCCAGAAATGCCCCAGCGTCCTCTTGCCTCCAAGTCTAGGCGGCAGAGGGTGGGGTGGCCGTTTTCTAAAGGCTTTCTCTCACCAGTAACAGTTTAATGGGGGGAGTGGGGGTGTCTCTGGAGGTCCAGTCTAGTCTTGGGTCAGAGGTCAAACCTTGGAAGGTCAACCACTGCGAAGGCCCTTTGTCTACCTCTCTCTGATTTCTAAGTCGTGGGCGCTATTCTGGCTTGGCGGGACGAGGAAGGTTCTGGGGTTGTCTGTGGGGCACAACGAGGGAGCCTTTGCTAGGGGCTGACCTCGCTAGCTCCTCTGCTGCCCTGGCGCGGGCCGCGGGCCACGAGAGGCCTGGGGGATGGCAGCAGCCCTGGGCAGGCGTCAGATCTGCAGTCTCTCCAAGGGCCATCTTTGCTTTTCTGGTCTCCCCTCTCTTCCCACTCCTGTCTGTCCCTCCTGTCCCTCGCCCTTCGCGAATTCGCTTGGGTTCTCACTCGCTGCCCAACTCGTTCAGTCCACCAGCAGAAAGCAAGCGAGCACGAGAATGCAGGCTCCTTGGCCTCTCCTCCAAGAGGTGGAAGCGAGAGCGCGGGCCCTCGCCCCCCCTACCCCAAGAGGCGCCCAGGGGTGGGCGCTGGGCGCACTAGCGCCGGGTGGCTCTGGCCCGCGGCGCGCTTAGGCCGGGCCCAGAGGGGGACGCCCGCGGCGAGCTGCGCGGGGGCTCCCGACCAGCGAGGGACGCGAGAGCGGTGGCTGAGTTCCACTCGCCAGCGGCGGGAAGGACGCGCGGGAAAGCGAGGGAGCAGGAAGCGGGTGGTGGCGGCGGCGGGCCCGCTGGAAAGGAGGGAGCGCCGCAGGCGGGAGGAGGGAGCGCGGAGGAGGGAGGCCGGGGGGAAGGAGGGAGCGCGGCAGGCAGGCGGAGGGAGGGCTGATTAGCATGCAGCAGCGCTCGCGCGCCCGGCTCCATTGTTTTAACACCTCCCCTCTCCTCCGCGCCAATCTGTCACCGTTCAGCAGGCGAACGCTGCTGCCTCAAATGCTGCTCTTCTCAAATGAGACGGATAATTAGTTGCCCCGCACGAATGCCGCACTCTTCTCACCCCTGATTGCTATCACCTTCTTGCTCCTGGCAGTTTTGACACCTCGTAATCAGCCTGCTGCTTTTCTCTTTTCTTCCCGACTTCTGCTTCCCTCCCCACCCCACCCCCCCAGTTTATTTATTTATTTATTTATTTACTTATTTACTTCTTTATTTATTATTATTTTAAATGCAAGCCTGGTTCCTATTTGGACGAGGCCTCCGCGGAGTTAACCGAACGCGTATACATGCGCGCGTATATGCGTATATGTAAAATAGGGTGTATGCGCGGGAGTCGGGGGCGGCCTGGCAGTTTTGCGGGAAACACTGCTTCCACGCGGAGAGAATTCTCTTCTCTTGAAGATATTTTTGGGAAGGGAGGAGTTGGGGAGAGGAGCGGGAGGGGAGAGTTGGGGAGACCTCAATTAATGCTTTAAAGATCTCTTCGAAATTAACAAACTGGGGAGTCTCGGAATCTGCTGTCAGAAGCGTGTTCTCCCCGCTCTCCTCTAACAAGCACTGACAGTCTAATTACTGTAGCTACAAGCAGCTGTCGAGGCAGCAGCCCGGGAGAGAAGGCGCCACAGGCGGAGCGGCCCCTGCGCCCGGCCCAACCGCCCAAACCGGCCCGACTCCGGGGAGGATGGAGAGAAGGGCGAGGCCCCGCACCCGAGAGCCCCGCGAGCAGAAGGCGGGCTTGGGAGCCAGCGGACACGTTTATCGTTTCATATTTATAAAGTCTTTACCTTGAAGGTTAAAAGATGTGGAAAAAAAAAAAAAAAAAAAAAAAGGAGGGGACGTGAGGGAGTGGGAAGAACATCTCCTGAGCTTCCATCCACCCCTTTTCTACCTCCCCGAGCTCTCCCTCCCTCGGTGTTGGTAAAATAACCACGCAACCCGGGCTGAGGGGGCGGGGTGAGCCAGGCTGGAGTGTAAGAAAGCAGATGTCCCCGCTGGCAGCAGCCTCAGCCTCCAGGGAAAGCTGCACCGGGGGGGGGGGGGGCCCCCCCGAGGACATTCACCTCCCACTTCTCAGGCATCCCGCTCACAACTGCCTCGTCTCGGCGGGGGTGGTTTTTTCAGACTCAGCGTTTCGCGTGTGCAGCTTTTTTACCTGGGAGCTGTTCTTACCCGGCCACGCTGAGCAGATGCCAAGATGCAGCCCCTGCACGACTCAGTAATGAGAGACAGAGGGAGCGACCTGGCGGGTGTCCACTCCACCTCTTAAGCCGCAGCCGGCGCCGCCTCTGCAGTGCGGGACTGGAGGCTGCTCTCGGGGCTGCATTTCCTGTGGCCCAAGAGGGCCTTTGTCCCTCGGAAGTTGGGAGCCCTGGAGTCCAAAAGGAAACAAGTTTCCCGCTCTTACTAACAGTGCTGGAGGTGGGAAAGAGTGGACTGGAGAAGAGTCCCTCATAACACTTTGAGTCACTTTCTGGGCTATAATTTCCTTTGGTTGTCAGCAGGCTAGTAGATGGCAACTGTGTGAGGGGCTCTTTCTCTTCTAGAAAAGAAGAAAAAAGAATCCCCGTCCAGGAGATGGGTACAGTGGTGTATTCTGGCTGGTACAGGCTGAAAAGTTTTTATTTTTAATTTTGTGTGTGTGGTGGTGCTGGGTGGGTGGGAGGTAGGGTAGAGACTTGGATAATTGTCTAGGTATTTCCATTCAGCCCCAGTGGCAATGGAGGAAAGATGTACGTATCTCAGAACCCTTCACAGCGAATGCCTAATCATCGCTATGTCACCTTGGTGAGGAAGACGTCAACATGATGTGCTTGGCAACCTGAGAAGTTGAGGCACCATTCTCATTCTTCCTCTTCCAAGCTAAGGCTCTTTACTGAGGCACAGGGGCCTCTCAAATTCCCCTATCCTAAAACCCTCCAATTTTTAAATACACTTACTCCAAAGAAGACTTAAATTCGTGTTTTGAGAGTTGCAAATCAATGTTCACTTTCTAAAATGGAAGCCATGCCTCAAACGTTCTTAAAAATTGGAGGGCAAGGGGAAACTTAAAAAACAAGCACCACAGGGTCAAAAAATGAAAGACAAATCTCATTTTAAACAAAATTCTGCAGCCCTCTGATTTGGTATCCTCTCCTTCAAATGTCTTCCAGTGGCCATCAGTCAGGCTGCTGACAATGAATAACCAATTTCTGAACAACAATGTAAATATTTCTAATATAAACCACTGTATATGGATAGTCCTTACAGAGCTTTAGATTTGCTCCCAGGTAATACAAAGTTTCTTTAGCAAGTTTGGTTTGAAAAATAATTTTTAAATTCAAAGTGATCTCCTACTCATAATTAAATATCACCAGATCTAATATCATCACCCTTTTATCATTAGAAAACATTAATGTTATGAACTTCCCCAAAATGTGATTTATTCCTTTATTTTTTTCACTCAGGAACAAAGAACACATTTAAGGATCACAACACAAGTAATTTTTTAAATATTTAACTCATTTCATCATGTAGCTATAAACACAGTAAAATTTAAACTATGTATATTATTAACAAAACAATCTAAAGTGTTTAAATCTACCAGTGATTTTATCACTTGGCAACACCAAGTGATATGTCTTAGGTTGGGTATTTACTTAGACATTTATGTTGTCTGCTGTTCTGTATTATAGGTTTATTTTTTTTAAAAAATCACCTATAGCATAAATAATCTAATTTTTAGGTGAAAAACCCTATAAACATTTGACATCACCAAATTCAACAGATCAAACTAGAAATCCAAGCAATAAGCTTAGATATTTGAAACAAACATAAATTAAGGTAAGAAACACTGTAAACATGAATACAATGAATTAGTTTCGTACAGAATGATCTTTTAAAAGATGATAAAAGAAAAGTTACAATGCAAGTTTAGGGAAAAACTCAAATAGCTGTGACCCAGCTATTTTTCAATAAACAATCTTGACCCAGCTATTTTTCAATAAACAATCTCGAACTAAGTTAGCAATCAATTATTTATAGTATTACAAACCCAAGATCATCACACAGAACTTGATGATCACCTAGAATCATCACACAGAGCTGTTTTCAACTGCAACTTAAGTCTCCCCATTAAAATGTGAATTAAGATGCCGGAGGAAATCCCCCCTGGATGTAATGGATGGTGGGAAAACCGCTTGACAGAATTCACACACTCGAGGTATATGCAGTTCTGAGCCTGTGCCACTTAGTACCGATGATAAGTCACTGTCTTGATTAGGAAAGGGCTTCCAAATGGGCTGCAGGAAACAAAAACATCTTCTGTTATTTGTATTTAAAATCAACTTACAATGAATTTCAAATTTAATTTTTTTGTGTAGGTATGTGCATAAACACAAAATTCCCCTATAGGAAAACAAATTACCTTTCCATGGCATTAGCATGAAGACATGACTCAATCCTCTTCATTAAAGGCACAGCTAAACTTTGATTAGAAGTCACTTAAAATATATACATGCACTTTATCTTCACATATTTAAAAATTTTTCAGTTTTACTACCAGCAAATTTTAATACCCATTATCAAACAGCAGTAGTTTTGAAACAACAGTCAACAATTAAAGACTTTAAAAATTAAATTATCTTTTCTATTTTCCAACAGAAATCTTAAGTTATAGGGCTCTTACTAATACTTATTAGTACACTAGACATGAACTGTGTATGCATGTATTTTGATCAAGAGCCATTCAAATTTTGCTATTTATAAGCAAACAATGAATAAAACATATAGGAATAAGTATAGTTTTGGTTTTCAAATTTTAAAGTACTAAACAAATTCTACTGATGAGTTGTTTTCTGAAACCTCAAATATTTAATCACTCAACAAAATCTAACATGGGATGCATCCTTTTGACTTATTTTGCTCTTGTTATATAGTGCATCGCTTTGCCTTCTTTACTCTTTCTTGTGACTGAACACAGTGAAACTTGTCAATAGCTGCCTAACTGAAGTATGGAAAATCACAATTTAACAGAACTATCTCCACTATAAGCAAGACATAAATACTCTGAAAATACTGCAGTAATTCTTTCTAAAAAAGAATCTAGTAGGGCAAGAAAAAAACAGCATTTAGTTCAATAGTAGGTGCTCAATAAATGTTTGTTGACTGGAGTATCTTATTTTCCTGAAATATTACTCTGGCATACCTTGACATAGGTAAATTATCTTGACACATCTAATTTCTGGTATTTTGAGGAGAGTCACCTCAGAAAGTTAATTTAAAGATATCCCTTTGGGCTCCTATTACTAATATGTTTTTAAAGTGACAGCCTAGTCCAACACCTGATACAGTGTTAGTTCTCATTCCCTTAACCAATCTCTTTCATTCTAGTTAACCAATCATTTACAATAAACAGTGTATTACTAATTGAAGCATTTGAGTTTCACGACATCACTGTCTTCTTATAAACATTTTACTGGACAGCTGCGTACAGTTGGTGTAAATATACAAAGTCTGTCTAGGCACCGAGATACATTCAAATATTAGAGCAGAGGCTTATAACAACATTGACTCAATTCCCTTTTTAAGAAGTGACAATTTTATCACAAAAAATAGTAATATTAAAAATATTTATTTTAAAATTTAAGATAATTTTCTTTAGAAAATATGTTTAAAAGCAGCCGTAATAACTGTGAGTATGTAAGCAAAAATAAGAGTTAATCATATTTAAATTTTACTGCTTGCAGTTTAAAGAAAAAGTACAAGTGATTAATATGCATCACTTTAATGGGAAACTGATATGACATAAATAAAAAATTGTTCCATTAAAGATAATTCTTACTAAGATCTATACAATAGTAAGAAAAAAGCTTAGAAGCAATTTAGCTTCTAAATTTGGTAAAACAATCTTCTACTGCCAATTTATCTTTAAAGCCCATGTTTATCCTTCTCTATTAGGAGTTACTGGTTCAGATTTGATCCTTTCACAGAATTCAGTTGGGACCCCACTCACTGACTCAGCAAAAGTAGGAAGAAAAGAAAATTACACAGAGCAAAAATAAGCAGATATATTTGAGGCTTTGTTACGATAGCTGAATGTATAAAAAAGTAGTAGTGGTGATTGATATAAAATAAAAATCTGAAATACACAACTCAAATTTTTCACTTTTCTTCATCATTACTAACAATTCAAGAATTTTGTATTTATCATACTAGCTTTATTAATACAAATAAAATGGCAAAGTGTTTTTAAAAATTAAGAAATATTCTTTCAATCCTAAACTGCAACATGGCCTTCAAAACAAACTAATTTCTTTGCCTTTTCTGCCAAAATATCAATTATCTAACCTTATGCCCCATGTCTTGTGACAGCTCAACACCAATTCTCCTGCATTTTTTAAGCTGAATACTTTTCCATCAAGTTGTAATCACATACCAGCTGTTTCCCTTGCTGTAGCATAGAAAGCAAATGCACAATGCAGGGTGCCATCTACTGAAACATGAATGCACAGACTAACTAGTAAAAGAACAAGCAAGAGATATAATGGGGAAAAAAAGTAACAAGCATTAGAACTGATGTACTTCACAGCTCCACAGGAATTCTACTTGTAATAAAAGAAATTGTTTAATTTGTTTCATTTAGTAGTAACTATAACTGAGACTATGATGTGAAATAGGCACAATGTAGAACATTGTGAGTTTATAATTAAAGCTTACTGTCAGAGATGCCTAGTTTTCCTCACCACTAAAATACCACAGAGCTTGACTACTGCCTCTTTTGTATGCTGATTTAAAAGTCTGTAACCTATACCAGTACTTAGAAAGCCAAAGGGTATTCATCAAATTGTTGGATTTTTAAAAATAAATATCTAAAGGCAAAGAGAAATTAAACAAATGTGTGCAAATTATCCAGAGATTTGCACCCTTCTGTATTTTCACAAGCTTCTGCTTATTTTAACAATTATATATTTTTCATTTACTTTCAGGCACTAATTTTCACTTTTTTTTTTTTTAAACTAAGTGCATCATTTTGTGATAGAACCTGGATAAATGGAGGGTAGTAGTAGATTGGGGGGCTGTGAGTAGTCTGTGAGCTTTAGAAACATTGAAGTGTTTGATTAAAATCATACATATGTAGAGACTATTTAAAAAATATATTAGGCTGCATGTTCATTGCCAGATTAGAAACCAAAACCAAACCCTACAGTTCTACGTACTGTATGACAGAAAATGTAATGGAAATATTAGATGAAAGACAGTTCATTTATTCTGATAAATAGGAATACACGATACAATTATTTACTTATGAAAAACATGTATCCTTGTAAAGAGGGAAATGACACACACAAACTTTTTAATAAAAAAATACCATTTGTTTCACAGTATGAAATTTAACAAAGAATCCTCTTGTAACACTGATGCTGAGTAAAAAGCTTTGAATAAGGGACTAAGAAAGCAACACACACTAGGTATGGATAAAGCTGACATATATTTTAAAATGTGCCCTACATTTTAAGGTACTTTATAATAGAGCTTTACCATATTCAGCTTCTAATTTCATGTCATTTATTACAGGACCTGTTTTTTTATTTTTATTTTTATTTTTTTTATTAGAACCCTTAACTGTAGCTAGTCATTAGTTTAAGAAGGGTGACTGATAACCTAAAAAAGATGCATTTCTGTGCATGTGTTCACACATAATATATTTGTTAATGCAAAATGGTTACCTGCTGTGGTCCTCGGATAGCTTTTCCCGGGGAATCAAGTGAAGCAAAAGGTGCATCAGATGAGTCCTGAAGTGGTAATGTATTTACATATAATGCATTATGGTTTCCAGGTGGCAAACACGGAGCTCTATCCAGAGTTGTCCTGATACACGTGTTTACAAGATTGGAGGGTTTTGTTTTGTCAGTTGTTTTAAGGTTTTGTATAGCTGATGTTATGGGGTCAATTCCCTGAATTTCAAATAAAGTTTCTTCTGTTTTAACAAAGTTTCCCGGGTTGTCTCTGAACTCCATGTTAAATTTATCCTGGCACACTGCCCCAGATGTGACAGGACCAAGGATATTGGGTCTTTCTGGAGTACTATGTAAAAAAGTAGAGTCATTGTCCGTAGGTGGAAACTTGACATTGAATTTAGAAAGTGATTCGAAAGAGCTATCTTCCTCATCTCGGCCCAGTCCTCTTGGTGTGACAGATGTGATGCATGGTGCACCTCTATTTATATCATCTTTAGCCTGAGGCTTAAACAGTGCTTCTTGTTTATCTGTTTTATCCGTACACTGTATAGGGTGAGAGCACTGTGCATCTGCAGGGAAAAGAACACAAAGGGAAAACAGTTGCATTCCAATCATTCTTAAAAATCTGAACGTTCAATTAGCTTTGGACAGAGGAGCATTATTTTTTCTATTGGTTTTACAGCAACTGAAGATAACTGGGATTTTTTACAATTGCTACCATCTTCCACAGACATATTAGCAGTCTCCAGTGGGTGAACTGGAACGCAGTTTATTAGTCACAGTTAAACTACTTTGTCTCTTCCTAGGTCTTTTGCTATAAGCTTTGCATCTTTTTCACAGTTATCCTGCTCTATGCTTAAAAAAACATTTGCTTGTAGTGTATACATTTAAACATTTTGTCAGTAATGGAAGCTGCAACTGTGAGCTTGCTCAGACAAATAAGTTGTTAAAAAGGAAAATCCTTACTAGGCATATGTAACATTAGACAGGTTAAGAATTTACGCGGATTAGCCATTTATTACTCCAAATATCACTGTGTGACACAGTGTTTCACCAATCAATTTAGCCATTGTGTGTTCTCTCAATAATCCTTATGTGAGGAAGTAGCAGTGGTGGGGGTAGGAGAAAAAGAGCAGAGGCAAAAGAAGGATGAAATTTTGGGATGCATGTTCAGAAAACTGTATGTGAATACATAATTCTCTCATTTTATATGCAGACCTCTGAAGATAGTAGGTAGGTATCAGGTAGGATACCATGGCCTCTGCAGCTCATTTAACAAGAAGCTGCTTCTCAAACAAATTCAGCTCTCTAGAACAAATTCAGCTCTCTAGGACACAGGCAAAAGCTAGAAAGTAAGTAAATAGAGCTTCTGAGGAGTCAGAATTAGAGCCAAAAGGCCCACAGATACATGCATTTTGCTCTTATTCTCTTTTTAGATTTATTCTAACAAGCTTGGTGATATTTCCCTAGCTCAGAGCTGGTTAGAAGCAGCAAATTAAAAGGTAGGGATAGGAGTTGTTGAAGACAGATATAGCTATCAACAAGAGCTAAAAGCATAAGAGGAGACAAGAAAAACAAAAAGGCAGATATAACAACTCAGAAAACACTATACTCTGGTGTAGGGCCAGTAAGAGCTACATTTCTCGATGCAAAAAAAAAAACAATGATCAAAGCACTCTCCATGTTGATGATCCTGAGACATCAGAAAAAGCTAAACTGTGCTCCATAATTTTACCCAAGAAGACAGTTAAGGCTGGTAATGTGTGATTTTCATTAAATGGACGAAAGGTAGAAATTTAATTAAAAAAAAAAAAACACTTTAAAAAGGCAGTCACCAGAGAAGTTGGACCCTCACAAAAGGAAGCTTTCCCAAGGACACTGAGGAAACAGCGAGTCCCCAGCACAACTGTCCAGGTTAGTAGGCACTTAACAAATGTCAGTTCCTTTCCCTCTGGTCCTTGCAGTCTCATGCCACCTTTCCATCTTTTGTCACAGCACATTCCAACACGAGGTATTTTCTGCTTGGTCATGATGGCAGTACAGTGCAACAAACTTGTTTGGTTTATCTTCTTATATACTTACTACCTCTCTTTAGTACATACCATCTTATTCATTTACAACAGCCTTTGAACTGCTTCTTTGCCTCTAAATTTAGCTCATATCCAATTCATTCTCTACATTGCTCCCTACTTTTTTTTTTTTTTGGAAATACAAATCTGGTCATTAGGAAGGTCATTACCTTCCTAATAAAATCTTTTCATGGCTCTCCAAAGCCTCATCCCTCAGAAAAGTCATATAGAACTGTTCATGACCAGCCCCTGGTCGCCTCTCCATGCTCTTACCTTTCACCAAACTCTAATGGTGGGGAACTTTGCACAGTTCTCCAAAACAGCCATGCTTTCCTGCCTTTGGGCCTGTGTACACACTGTGCAGACTGACTAAAGTTTCCTCTCCAACTACTGTTTACCTAACTCTTATTTGTCCCTCATTTCTTGGTTGTAGACATTAATTTCTCTCAGCTATCTCTGGCTCCCCAAGACTGTTTTAGGCATGATTCTTGGGTGGCCCTGAGGGTTAAACACCTTGCATTATGTTTCCAAGTATACTGTCCTTTTCCCATTAAAGTAGGTTTCTTAAGATCTTCAGCTATGTTTTGTCTCCCACTTAACCCCATTACCCTGTCCACAAATGTATTCTAAATGAATTTGTATTCTGTTCCCAACAGAGCATAGTATGACAGTTTACATTCACCAGATAACCTGTCTGTGACTGGGAGTGGTACAGTAACTGAGACCAAGCTCAACTGTTTGGCAGGATTTCTTTGTCCTTGGAGGTGTCTTAAAGTCCATTAACTCGAGTTATTTTTCTTGATAGTAGACATAACAGTAGCAGGAAATTCTAGGAAACAGTACTTTCTTTGTAGGTAACATTTGCTAATTGCAAAAAACAAATCAGGAAAATCAAATGTTGAGGTAACCAAATTCCCTAACAGTGAGGAGGAAATGCTTATCAAAATGATGTTCACAAGAACAGGAAGGATGATGAAGAATCTGCTGCTGATGATAATGACAACTTTAACATTAATAGCACTTCTATGTGCCATGCACTGTTATAATTATTGTATATGCCTTAATTCATTTCATACTCAAAATAATCACACGGTAGGCACTATAGTATCCCCACTCTACATGTGAAGAAACTGAGACATGAAGAGATTACTTCTAAGGCTTCACAGCTAATGAGTGAGTGGTAGATCTGGTACTGGAACCCAGGCAACCTAATTCTAGAGCCTGTGGTCTGAACCACTAAGCTAAATCCAACATGTTGCTTTCTATATGTACAGAAGAGCCTCCAAAATGATAGAAATGTGTTCTGAATTTCTTTTCCAGTAGCTGACCTATCCCCTTTGTGAATAAAACCTGGAAAACTCAAAACAGCTAAAATAAAGCAGGTATTTTCTTTTTGTATAGTTAGCAGGCATACTTCAGCCACATTAAAGTAATTTTCTGAACTAATCTGTTTCAGCAATGAGTTTCTAAAAAAAAAAAAAAAAAAAATTTAAACGAGGTACAGAAAAGTACTTGTCATCCTGACACTGAGAAACATGATCAGGGGAGCAAATTGCTTTTCTATTTTGTTTATTTCAAGAACACTTATTTTCGCAAGGAAAAAAAAAACCAAAATGAGAAACATTTTTAGATTTCTAAATTTTAAGTACAGGCTGTCCATTTAGACTACTTCTTGGTTTAATTACCTTACATACTGACAAAAGGAAAAGATCTGATGGTTGTTTGTAACCTGCAATCCTATATTTTACTCTCGTGATCTCTCCTGAAATAGGACCTTCCTTATGGACCAAATAATACTTTTTATGAAGCCACATTTGCTTAAACATACATTTATCTTTATCTCTTCACAAGATTATTGCTGTAAGTGAATGAGAAGAAAAATGGAGAAGGAACTGTACAATTCTACTAACTCAGCAATTTTCATGAATCATATTGTTTATTTATCTAGAAGTGAAAGTCAAATTTTCACAAAAAATAATATGGGGACAATAATACTAATTTCCAGCTGTATTATGCAAATCACATTTGAAGTGGTTTCTTTAAATTTTTATTCAATGTAATGTTCATCCTTATAAAGTCTGAATAGTCATCTTTTCCCAAAATATTTCTTTCTTTCCCTTTTTGACCTACTACTACCAGAATACTACTTAATATTTTGGTCTTTGTTTGGACCCAGCAAAACTTCCTGGAGTCTGTGGGACACAGATCTAGAATATTTCAAGAATAATGTTGTATTTATTATTTGTGACATGTTTAATATAAAACATAAAAATAACATTAGGAAGCAGTTTTAGTGGGGAAGAAATTGAAGTTAAACACTCAGTGTCCTAGTTGACAGATACATACTCAGATTTAGACCTGTGCAATTTAAAAATGGTCAAAGTATTAAGCCATTGATAATGGGGTAGGTTCTCTGTGTAACAATGAATATATCACCATTACAATGTTTTGAAAAGATGCTGATGTTAAAAAAACAATGTTTATGAATTCTATGTAATGCATCTCTATAGCTAGTACATTTTATTTTATTTTATTTTATTTTATTTTTTTTTTAAAGATTTTATTTATTAATTTGACAGAGAGAAATCACAAGTAGATGGAGAGGCAGCCAGAGAGAGAGAGAGGGGGAAGCAGGCTCTTTGCCAAGCAGAGAGCCCGATGCGGGACTCGATCCCAGGACTCTGAGATCATGACCTGAGCCGAAGGCAGCGGCTTAACCCACTGAGCCACCCAGGCGCCCAAGCTAGTACATTTTAAATAAAAATAATTCTTCTTACCTTGAGTCTACACAAAAGATCAATTTTTCATGAAAACGACAAAGATTCAGGTGAAAGAATTAGAGTTCTTTTAGGGGAGGTAGAAGGGAAAGGGGAAGAAATAAATGATGTCAGTCTACACAGACTGTTTTGCTTCTCTACCACACTGTGTACCTTTTCTGAAAATAAAGTGGTAGTAGTATGCAAAAAGTAAATTTACACTATAAAATGATTTTTAAATAGACCAGATATAAGAGCTGTTAGAAATGGAAAGTGATCTTTAATTAAAGGGGTAACAGCACTGCTGCAACATCTTTCAGAGTGAAAACTGTAAATCACATCTCCTGGGAACGGTACGCAGAATATCTCAAATCACAAAGGTAAAGGAGAATTTATCATTTTAAATGATCAGTTTACCTTCCTTTTGTTTACAGAAGTGCTTGGTAGCCAGATTCAATCCCTGACATTTTGCTATTCATATGAACGACTGAAGAAAACACCAGGCTGGGGTTTTAGGAAAGGGTAAAGGTTTTAAAACACACACTGTAACACATGTGTAAGACAGATGTTCCTTTTAAGTTATATTTTATACTAAATTTGTACTTCATATCTCCAACAGAACTGGCCTCACGAAATGTGAAATGTTTATTTCTGAAACCGAATTAAAAAAATCCAGTGTTCAATCAACTTTCAAGCAGAAGTTAAAAACAAACCTGATGTTATAATTTTACTTAGCTTATATATGGTAGTTCACGGTTGCTTACTAACCTATAAATTAATGTTTAATTAAACCCCCAAATAGCAACTGAAAACCTTGAGAAAGACTTTCTATATTTGTTTTGTACTTCTTCCAAGGTGGGACTTCTCATTCAGATGATTAGTTATTACATCACTCAATTCATTCTATAAAGTCCCACACACAATAAAGAAAAAAAGCCAATTTTTAGATAATGTAATACAGTACAGAACTTAGACAGCACTTTCCCATTATAAGTGGTGGGAGGTGCAAATTGCAGATCCTTAGCACTTAATAAGCATTTAGAAATATTTTCATAATCAAAAAGAAATAAATTTAAATCAATCAAATTAATATTACTGTGTGTTAAATCAAACCTTACCAGTTGCAGTTGCTGGTACATTAAGTTTGCTTAAGTGGTCTTTTTGTGCTTTTGCTAGCATGCATAATCTATGAAATTCTTCTTTTAGATCCTGGAAAGTCTTCTCTATATTAGCCCTAAAAATAAATATTTTAAAATATAAAGCTTTATCTTCAAATATTTTTTAATCATTATTAAATGATATTTATTTAATCATTATTAGCACCATTTTATATACCACAAAATAATTACTGAAAGGTTAAAGTTAAAAAAAATTATTTTAAAATCCTAGAAAATGTCCTAAAGAATTACTTTAATGTTTGGAGAACTAGGAACAAAGGCACAAAGTAAGCAACAAATTAAAAGTTCTAATACAAAAAAAAAAAAAAAAAACCAGTTCTGAAGTTCTGATACATACATGTAGCACAGACTAGCATATCTACTTGTTCATAAATCACACTTTTGCTGGTTATCTCATTCTCACATTAGAAATTTCAATGTATTGATTTTTGTTCTCAGTAAGCATTTTAAATAGAAGAAAATTAAATGTTCCTCATTTTACATTAAAATCTGTCCATATAAAATAATGTGACATAATACTTTATTAAATATTAGAGCTTTAATTTAGTTTTTAAATCCATCTCTGCTATTCACTGTATGACTTATATATGTCATTTTAACCTGGAGGAGCCTTGGGTTGGTCTCTTCTAGTTCTAAAGGGCTGTTATTTTGTTACAATTTCAAAGTTTAAAAATATGTAAATAAAAATATATTTCAAAATTCATGATATTTAGAGTTGGCAAAAAAAAAGATATAGAACTACCTTTCATGGAATAAAGGAATGCCAAGACTCCTTGGTGAAGTTTCTTTTCTAGGAGAAGAAACCTCTTGTCTTCTTACCTTAAAGATACAAAATAATCACCACTTTAAATTGCTTCTAAACTCAAATGAGAATGGGTTAACAGAAAATACAATGGAAAATTCACCTTCCTCATGGAAAAGTATATTTAGGTAGCTTATAGATATATATAATTTTTTTTTTCTTTAAATGAGAACAATCAGGAAAAAGGAAAATTAAGGTAGAAAAATAGGATGGAGACAAGAAGTATTTCTGGTAACTTCTGTAATTACTATTTCCAGTACTGACAATTCAAGAACTTTCAAATTCAAGTACTGATTAAAATTGTTACTTTGATTATCAAGCACCTGGCATGACCAGCAACTAGGGAAAAAAACTGTAGTATGTGCAATTACTTCTTTCCCATTATTGGCCTAGATGTTTAAATCAATGTTTTTGTATTTTGTTATATATTCTTTGCTGAGGAATGCAGCTATATATAGAGGAAGAAAGAAAACCAATCTACAGCACCTTAGTATTTAACAAGCATATTAAAGCTAGCACAACGAAGTATTTAAGCTACTTTCTGAAGCTAAGTTCTTGCCTTTCACTCCCACCCTGTGGCTTATTCTGGTATTACATTTATTCTGACACTTAAAAGTCAACATTAAAGAACATGTAATAAATCCATTGCATGGTTTGGATTTTTAAAAAAAATTGTTAATCATACCTAGAAAACTGTGTATCTTCTAAAGACACAAACTGACAAATTCAAAGATTTGAAGATATCTTTATAAATTATAAGTCTACTAAAACTTTATAGGTCTTATTTAAGTTCAAACTAAAACCATGGACATTTGTATTTAGTGACATTTGTATTTGGTCACTGTAGCCATTATTAAAATTGATGATTTTATCTCACTGTTTCTTATCATCTGAGTACAAATCCTTTTAATTTTGCTTTAAGGTCTTTCAGTTTCTTAGGAGTTTCATTTGTTAAGAAAAAGCCTTGATTCCGATTTTTTAAAAAAAATTATTATCTTCTCCAATTTATTTCAGTTTTTTTAAATTTTTTATTTTTAAAATGATTTATTTATTTTTTTGACAGACAGAGATCACAAGTAGGCAGAGAGAGAGGCGGAAGCAGGCTCCCTGCTGAGCAGAGAGGCCAATGCGGGGCTCGATCCCAGGACCCTGAGACCATGACCTGAGTTGAAGGCAGAGGCTTTAACCCACTCAGCCACCCAGGCGTACCCAATTTACTTTAGTTTACTGCTTTACTATTCTAGTTTTTCTTAAGAGTGTTTGCTTAACATTTCTAAAATACAGTATTCCTTTAATTAATAAAATAAAATCTCGGCAACCCCCAAAATTTGTGATTTTATATACTTCATGTTGTCACACTAAGGTAAAATAAATACCATTTGCTGCTGCACACTTTCTGTCTGGAAAACATTTAGGCCATATCTTCTTCTGGATTAAAAGCACTTTACTGAGCTTGCAAAGCAGTCACAGTAGAAGACATTTTTAGTTTGTTTTTAAAAGCAGTATACAAGGTTTTTCATTACTGTTATGTACAGTTAAACACTCAACGGATTTTAGTGTGGACTAGGAAAAAAGGCAACATTTTAAGACAGCCAACCATTCAGGACGACACAAGTATGAAAGCAAACTATATTATATATGTTATATATATACTTTATTAAGGGGTGCCTGGCTGACTCACACAGCAGAGCATGTGACTCTTGATCTTGAGGGTCATGAGTTCAAGCTCCATATTGGGTATAGAGCATACTTGAAAAAATAAAAGATATTATATTAAATTATATTATATAAATATATAAGATATATAAATTATATTTAATATAAATATATTAAATATATTAAAAGATATGTAAACATTATTTGTATATAATTATATAATAAATTATATATTATATGTTAAATAAATTATATCATATTAAATTATCTGTATTATACTATATAGTAAATCATATTATAAATATATTAAATTATATTTAATTATATTAAATTTGTATCAGCAAAATTAGAGAAAAGGTAATAATATTAAGAGGACAGAAACACTTGACAACTTTATGTTAAATCAAAATAAAATATGATTAAATGAAATGACTAGTCTCCTTTAAAAATTTACTATTAGAAATTCTAATATGAAACAAAATTATTTTATTAGGAGCCAGAAAGGACCAAAAAGAAGTACAGTTGACCTTTGAACTATGTGGAGTTAGAAGTGTCAACCCCCATATATAAAATCAATGTGTAATTTTAAAAAAGATTTTATTTATTTATTTGACAGAGAGAGAGAGAGAGAGGGAGATGTCTCACAAGTAGGCAGAGCAGTAGGCAGAGAGAGAGGGGGAAGGAGGCTCCCTGCAAAGCAGAGAGTCCAATCCCAGGTCCTGAGATCTTGACTTGAGCCAAAGGCAGAGGCTTAACCCTCTGAGCCACCCAGTCGTCTGTCCATGTGTAATTTTTGACTCCCCCAAAACTTAATTACCAAGAGCCTACTATTGACTACAAGCCTTACACATAACAGAAACAGATATTTTGTATGTTATACACTGTATTCTTGTAACAAAGCTAGAGAAAATGTTATTACAAAAATCAGGAGGAAGAGAAAATACATTTACAGTATTGTATTTGTTAAAAAAGAATCCACATAGAAGCAGACCCACTCAGCTCAAACCTGTGGTGTTCAAGCTGTGCTCTATAATTTTAACCTTTAAATTAAGATATTTACAGAAAGTCATAAAGACTATTTCGTTTTCCAAAGGACTCATTTGGGGATCAGTACCTGGAATGATTGCTTCTGATGTTAAAGGAATCTTAAAAACAAAGGGGGTGGGAGTGGAGATGAGATGAAGGTGAAGGAAGACGAAGGAAAAGAATGATAGACTTTTTATGGTTTGGCAAATAACCTGTGTCAACCTACTACTCTGAGATTTAGATTTTTTAAAAAAGATTTTATTTATGTATTTATTTGAGAGAAAGTGCAACTACATGCACGAGTAGGGGTAGGAGCTGGAGGGGAGCAGCAGGGAGAGGGAGAAGCAGACTCCCCACTGAGCAGGGAGCCCTTTACAGGGCTCAATCCCAGGACCCTGGGTCATGACTTGAGCTGAAGGCAGCCGCTTAACAGGCTGAGCCACCCAGGTGGCCCTCTGACATTTAAATTTGATAACTGGTGTGGGTGAATTTATTTGGAAAAGATTTAATGGTAGGGGGTAAAATCTCTTACTGAGAAATTTCCATGAAGTACGTAAATTTAAGGTCTTCAACTTTTTTGGGATTAGGAACAAGGCCCCTGCATATTATTATTATTGTTGTTGTTGAAGAAAAACATTACAATTGTACTAGGCAATACAGTGCATCTTCTGTCATTTATAGCAAATAAATCTTTTGATATAGTCTGAATGAAAATTTCTGGTCTCCAGCATCCCCCCAAAAAATTTCAAAAGGGATATTTTAATATGTTAGTTCAACAAATGACAAAAATGGTGAGCAGTTCTGACAATGGGAAGCAGGGTTTATCTAGAATGGGTATAATGCATCAGTGCTATTTTCTACTGTAGCTATTTGACACAACTTTCTGAAAACAGTCATTTATTTTTCAAAAGATGTAGAATTAGTGTTGTCAATGGCAACTCCAACATTATCCCCAGAAACTCAAGACTTGCTTTTCAATGCTAAATTACTTTACTTAATAAAGACCATGCAGTTCGTGGAGCATCCCAGAGAGTAAGTAAACATTAAAAGAGGTAACTTGTACTTTTCTTTCTATTCTCAACTATTATCCAAGCGGACCCTGCACTGCAGGAAGCTGAAGCTACTGCAACTTCAAATAAGAAAGCAAGGGAACTTTGAACATTATATTTTAGGAGACTTTAAACGTTAAATCATTCAACAAATGAGTTTATTTTGAGGTACTAAAACTTAAAATACTTAACATTATGAAATGTTCCAAGTACTAGTTTGGAAATGCCGAACTTGTGGAATGAATACTGAAATAAGAGCTTTACACGTCGTACTTTTCATTTACACTTCCACTATGGCACTGGATAAGTCATTCAACTAAATCATTAAGATAAACCCATTTAAAACAGTTGAAAGATGTTGTGAAATGATTCCTTAAATTGCCTCTTATGTGAATTGGGAGAATTTTGTTTTAGTGTAAATCAATTTAAGTTTCTCATAGATGGGTATCATATAAAAAAATATATGTTCCAGGGCCAGTTGAATATGCAATGATATTTAAGGAGGGAAAAGAAAAAGTGGCTAATATTTTTGTTAGTCCCAAACCAGATTTATTCTTCATGCAAAGATAATAGAAAACTTTGTGTGTGTGTGTGTGTGTGTGTGTGTGTGTGTGTGTGTGTGTATGTTGGGAGTCCAGGATCTGTTAGATATCAATATCTTAAAAGAAAGAAATGTAGGCTTCCACCAATGCTTGCCTTTTTTTAATATTTAGCACTAAAAGTGAAAGCCTTTTATAAACCAACTTGAAAAATAAAGAAAACTTACAATTATCAAAATATGGATTCAACCTGTGTCCACAATCAGATGAATACATATAGAAAATGTACTATGTGTATATATATGTATATATATATATATTACACACACATACACAATGGAATATTATACAGTTGATCCTTGAACAACATTGGTTTGAACTGTGCAGGTCCACTTCTACGCAGATTTCTTTCAGTATATCCAGTATACTTCTGTAAATGTATTTTCCTTATGATTTTCTTAATATTTTATTTTCTATAGCTTATTTTACTCAAAGAATACAGTATATAATACATATATAAAATATGTTAGTCGACTATGTTGTCAGTAAGGCTTCTGGTCAACAGTAGGCTACTAGTAGTTGTGTTTTTGGGAAGTCAAAAATTATATGTAGATTTTCAACTATGCGAAGGGTCAGTATCCCTAAATTACACACACACACAATGAATATATCAACCTTAAAAAAAAAAAAGGAAATCATGTCATTTAAGACAACATGGATGTGGAGGACATCATCCTAATGAAGCAGGCACAGAAAGACAAATATTGAATGATCTCACTTATATGTGGACTGTAAAGAAGCCAAAATCATAGAATTACAGAGTAGAAGAGTAGAATGGTAGTTGCCAGGGTTCGGGGTGATAGTGGTGGTGGGGGAAATGGTGGAGGGATGTCGGTCAAAGAGTACAAAGTTTCAGTCATGCAGGATGAGTAAGTTCTGAAGATGTATGAAGTCATGTATAGCACAGTGATTGTAGTTAATACTACCCCACTGTATATATCATTGTATGACTCTTGATTTTGGCTGAGGTCATGATCTCAGGGTCATGAGATTGAGAACCACCAGGAAGTGTGCTTGAAATTCTCTTTCTCTCTGCCTCTCCCAGCCCTTCTCTCTCTCTCTCAAATAAATAATTTTTAAAAAGTATATCATATTGTAAACTGAAAATATATACATTTTCTATTTGATAATTATACCTCCATAAAGCAGGGGGCAATGCAATAAAATTTAAGTTCAAAATTATGTTTTTTCTTAAAAATTTTAAGCAACTGAGGTTAGGAAATTAAACTTTGTTATGAAACTTTTAAAGATAATACTATATTCATTAATACAATGTATCACTCCTATATGGAATTTAAACTTTAAAAGGCTAACACTAAATAAAGCGGTAAGTCTGCAATGACACATTTTGAACTACAACAATGACTATCATTCTATTTCAGTGTTCATACCAAAGATTCCCTCTAAAATTTAGTTGATGCAAAAGGAATATTTATTTTTAGATGGCTGAGGAAACTGAGTGTAGCCAATACTTGATTTTGTTTCTGAATGAGGCTTGGTAAAATTATGATTTTATTTACTTACTTTTTTTTTTTTTTTTAAGATTTTTATTTATTTATTTGACAGAGAGAAATCACAAGTAGATGGAGAGGCAGGCAGAGAGAGAGAGAGAGGGAAGCAGGCTCCCTGCCGAGCAGAGAGCCCGATGTGGGACTCGATCCCAGGACCCTGAGATCATGACCTGAGCCGAAGGCAGAGGCTTAACCCACTGAGCCACCCAAGCACCCTTTATTTACTTACTTTTAAAGATTTTATTTGAGAGGGCA
This sequence comes from Mustela nigripes, assembly GCF_022355385.1. Taxonomy (NCBI): domain Eukaryota; kingdom Metazoa; phylum Chordata; class Mammalia; order Carnivora; family Mustelidae; genus Mustela; species Mustela nigripes. The sequence goes on along the minus strand of NC_081559.1, from coordinate 57,476,033 downwards.
AGAGAGAGCAAGAGTGTGGGGGAGGGGCAACGAGAGGAGAAGCCAACTTGCCACTCAGCAGGGAGTCCCATTCAGGACTCCATCCCAGGACCCCGAGATTATGACTCCAGCCCAAGGCAGACGCTTAACCGATTAAGCCACTCAGGCACCCCTAAAAGTATACTTTTAAGATAGAAAAGAAAGCTATGCTCTTACTTCGAACAATGTAATTCAAGAAATAAACCAGGATAAGATAGGATGGATTAGTAAAGAAAATATAAACTGTGCTTGATAAGTCTTCTACAGAAAAATGAGAAATGGAAGCCTGGCTGGCTCAGCCAGGGAGAGAGCTCTGCCTTCCGCTCAAGTCATGATCCCAGGGTCTGGCATCAATCCTTGCATTCAGCCTCCCTACTCAGCAGGGTGTCTGCCTTTCCCTCTTTCTCTGCCCCTCCCTCCTGCTCCTGCATGTCCTCCACCCTCTTCTTTCCAGAAATAAAATAAAAAGAAAGAAAGAAAAAAGAAAAAGGAGAGGGGCGCCTGGGTTGCTCTGGGTTAAGTCTCTGCCTTCAGCTCAGGTCATGATCCCAGGGTCCTGGGATTGAGCCCTGCATCAGGCTCTCTGCTCAGCAGGGAGCTTGCTTCCTCCTTTCTCTCTGCCTGCCTCTCTGCCTACTTGTGATCTCTCTGTCAAATAAATAAATAAAATCTTAAAAAAAAAAAAGAAGGAGAAATAAATGAGCAGTAGAAAAACAATCTGAAAACAAGAATTCACTTATCACTTAGATTACTGAATCGAAGAATGAAATGTTAAAGGAGAAACTGAGGTCGAGTATTTTTTAACAGTTTTAGATATACTGAGACAAAGATGTTAGCATAAAGTCAAGCACTGAATATGGCTAAAACAGGGAGAAAGTGAGAAAAGGGCTGAGACAAGGAAGAGATTAAGGTGGAAAGAATGACCAAAAAATTACAAAAAAGAGACTTGATGGGAATATAAAGGCATAGTAAAAAAACGTTTGAGGACAAAAGGCAAATAAAAAAATATAAGAAAATTATATTTATAAGAATTCGTGGATGTGTGAAATCCATGGTTCTCTCACCCTCATTAATATTACTGAAAATCTAGCAAAGCAAGAGGAACACAAATCCTACAAGTCTTGTCTGTTTGGCATGACACAGTGTGCCAGGCAAACTTACTGCCAGTGCAGGAACAATTTCAAGGCAAAATGGGACCCATTCCAGGGTTCTGAAGGAAGCAGCAAGAAAATAAACAATATAAGGATAAAATTAAATACCCCAATTACTTCCAAGTTCTTCACAGGATTCTGGTTTATCAATGCTACAATAAGACATTCTTTAAAAAAAAAAGTTAAAATCCTTTACCAGTACTGTCACAATGACTATAATTTCAATTCTATTAAGTTAATTTGAAGCTAAGAGAGATTAATACTTTTCTACAGTCTGTCTTTTGAAACTTAACTGTGCATTAGGTTCCTTTTGCACATCTTTCTGAATTTATTTTCTTAAGAAGAAATATCAAATTGTGAGAATGGCTCTTTATGCAAAATAGAAAAATGAATACCTTAAATGACCAATTTATAAAAGTTGGTCCCACCCCTTCTCCAAACACTAGATTTAAAATGAACTGACTTGGAAAAATCATCTTCAAATATTAACTACAAATTTTATGTTATATCATTACCAGGTTGAACTGAAAATATCTTTATGAAAATAGCTGTTATTTAAGCAATTTGCATTTATTATTTAACTTAACTCACATAATCTTGTAAATTAGATACTTTGATTTTAAAGTTTGCCATAGAAAATAAGGCTCTGAAGAGGTCCAATAATTTGCCTACAGTCCAGTAGATGGAGTAGCTGCAAGTGGAACCCCAGATACATCATCAGTCTAGGCTCTTAACTTCTCAAGTATAGGACTTGGCTGCCAAGGCAGCTCAGTAGTAGTTAGCACGGTGAGGTGGATACAGAACGGTAACATTTACACATCGCACCAGTACAAACTAATTTTAAGATTCTAAAACCTGTCATACAACAAATACATTTCTCACTGAGAAGCAGTGATAAGCCAAGTTTTGATGTTTAAATTTTGCCTGGGAAAAAACCTTTGGTATGTCCTTTTTTTTTTTGTGCTCAATAATGTCCAAGTAGAAATTTACATTTGAAAATAACCTAGATAGATTTACTGGATTTCTGCCAAACCAGTTCACTTGTTGTTAGAAATAATCTGGTAGTAGTTTCTTAACTGAAATTTCATTGTTTATTTCTCAAACTTACTATTAGAAGTTAACCATGACAATGTAGAGTATCTTATCATTAATTCCATCTTCTCAAAACCTCAATTATCTTCCTACTCCCCTCCCCGAACAATATCCTAATAGAGGACTGGGCATAGTAACGGTTTTAAATCATAGCTGATTCAAACCCCTTGTCTAACAATTTCACTATATAGATCCACTTAGGGTTGGTGTGTTCCGTTGAAATTGGGCAGAACGGACTCTATGTATTGAATAACTTTGGGCTGTACTCTGAACATTGTGAATATGTTGTGGCAAGATTATGCTACATGGTGCCAAGAGTGGTAATGTTTTTGCAGGCAATTAACCTGATGAAGGACAATTCAGATACCACTTCTGTCTTAGAAGCCTTAGCTGCAAACTGCTTCCTATTTGCCCCTGCACATCCATGACCTCAGGGTACATCCAGAGACTTGGCCTGAGTCCTTTCTTCTCTGGCTCTCTCCTCTCTGGGGCTCCTTCACTCTCTCTGGTGACCATGCTTATTCTGAGCTCATTCTCCTTCCTGTTTCTTCCAGGCAGAATGATGGTGGGGCTTTCTATTGCAATTTCAGCCACTGCAACTATGACCACTCTCAGGACAGAACTACAGAAAATCAGTAATTTACTCTGAGGTGACTACTTGCTCCACATTTGACTCCTTTCTAAAATATGCAAAGTTCAGTGTCCAGTTCCTTGGGGAGTTATTCCTGTGTATGTTACCACAGTTAATACTATTTGTAGAGAGCTGGTTAGGTACTCATTCTTCATACAGAAGCTCCGACTCCCAAACTCAAGGGTATTTTTTGCTTTTTTAAAAAATTCCTTCATTTTTCTGAGCTTTCACCATAATTTTCCAGTCTTAATCACCAATCCATTGGCTTTTCCTAAAGCTGTCATTCTGTTCACTGCTGATTTGACAGTATTCACACTACTGACCATACCCTCCTCCTTGAAACATTTTTTTTTGGGCTACCAGTATAACTATTTAGGTTTCTTCTTAAGCTTTGATATTTGCATTGCCCCCTGACCAAGGCCATACAGAAAAGTGGGCATTCTCTAGGGTTCAGACATGGGTACACTGTTCTTCTCTCATTATATACTTTTCTTACCATTCATTGTCACATCAAATTTACTGAGTTTTCATTTTCTACAGTCTATATTTGCAGGCCTCCCTTCCCTATTTATTTTTTTAAATTAAAAAAAATTTTAAAGATTTTATTTATTTATTTGAAGACAGAGATCACAAGTAGGCAGAGAGGCAGGCAGAGAGAAAGGGGAGGAAGCAGGCTCCCTGCTGAGCAGAGAGCCCAATGTGATCTCTGCCCAATGCAGAGATCCCAGGACCCTGGGATCATGACCTGAACTGAAGGCAGAGGCTTTAACCCACTGAGCCACCCAGGCACCCCTTCCTTCTCTCTTTATAATCCCTCCTCTCTTTTGATCAATACCTTTTCACTTGTGTTGTCTACTGTAGACCAAATTTTAAAACATAACCTAATTACTTTTCCTCAAATATGGTTCATACTTCTAACCTTCATTTTCCTTTTTAAATACAAGGATGTTCTTAGCATCAGAAGATCTTACGGTAAGATAAAACCTTAAAGAAAGTGAGATTACACTTTCTTGGAATAGTAAAATTCAAAACAAAACTGTAGGTCTGACAAAGGGCAATAAAATGCCAAGATGTATTATCTTCTTCATGTCAAAAAGAAATAGAAAAAAAGTAGGAAGGAGAGAGTTTTAGATTCAGCTTTAGGAAAAAAGTTACCACTTTGTCCTCAAGACAAGAGGAGAAGAGAATGTTTCATCAGCTGTAGCAAGAAGGAAAGCAAGAGTTACTGCAGCTGTCTGGCCATCCAGCAGAAGTAAATTCCAGATGACACACTATAGGAGTAAGGACAAGTGAGTGAGCCCCTGCAACATTATGTGGATGCAATGTAGAGGGAGGCATACTGTTCCTAATGTTAAATAGTACAGACAATTAGGGGTAGAAATAATGTGCATAAACCCATCTGATAGGGAATTACTAAGATGAAAATTAAGTTGCAATACAAAAATCACAACACCACTACAGGTAAACAAAATGGGAGAGAGAAAACAAAAGATATCCATCTTGGATAGAAAAAAATCTTTCAGTAAAAAAACTTAGGTTTATAACACGGCAGGACTGCCTAAGTATAACATATTAGGTACAAAATGAAAAATTAGGTGAGCATTCCATGCCTCTCCCCGACCAAATTCTGTAAAATATCTTTAAGGAGACTACAAGCCCATTAAGAGCTTGTTGAAATACAATATTGAGAAAAATGCTAGCTGGAAATTCTGTGGTTAAATGAAGCTAAATGGTTGTTTTACTGTTGATTTCAGATCCCATAATATTCTTATGCCTTTAAAAACTGTCAGAAAGAATACACAGTATGTAGCATTTTATAGGTCTGGAGCTCTGTGGATACCCCAGGAAATGTATCAGGCACCACACTATCTTTAACAGATTAGAATAGGAATTCAGTTTGTTCTAGACTTAATACAATAGGTATAGAGAAATAACCAGGAGCAATATATAAGTACTATGATTTCAAGTCTAAGGATATAGGTCTCTAGGCTCAGATCTAGTTTGTGGCGACATGGCTGAACACACCAAGAGGGTTGGAATCACTGGTAAATACAGGACCTGTTCTGGTGCCCCACCTTGGGAAAATGGTGAAGATTGAAAAAAACAAGCATGCCAAGTATACTAGCTCCTTCTGCGGCAAAACCAATGTGAAAAGATGAGCTTTGGGGATCTGGCCTTGTGGTTCCTGTGGGAAAATGGTGGTGCCTGGACCTACAGCACCACTTCTGCTAACACCGTAAAGTCTGCAGACTGAAATAGTTGAAAGACCAGTAGGAGCTCCACCATTTGAAACAGTGCTAGCCCATAATAAATGGGTTAATTTATGTAACAACAACATAAAGGATAAAGATGTAGAACAATTATTTAATAAATGTGAAAAGGACTGAGGAACAAGCAATACAACTTCTTTGCATAAATAAGGATTCCTCAGGAGAGGTATTCTTACAGCATGACATTATTTCAATAGAAGGAAAAGTAACTGGGGTGCCTGGGTGGCTCAGTGGGTTAAAGCCTCTGCCTTCGGCTCAGGTCATGATCCCAGGGTCCTGGATCAGGCTCTCTGCTCAGCAGGGAGCCTGCTTCCTCCTCTCTCTCTGCCGGCTTCTCTGCCTACTTGTGATCTCTGTCTGTCAAATGAATAAATAAAATCTTCTTAAAAAAAAAAAAAGGAGAAGTAACTTACTGAGAAAAAGCTGTATTTTTCTAACAGAAAATCATAATCTCGTAAAAGCTGGTTCCCAAAATATGGCTTAGTATCCCAGAGATCTTTTCAGGGTCCTGAGATCTTTTCAGGGGATCTACTTTTGGGAGAGAAATCTACATAGAACCTGAGTGTCCCTGCACATTTTTGCTGCATATGCCAGGAATACAAGGCTCTGACTGTTATTTACGTGGGATAGTTCTCGGGATTGTGTTTGTAGGGGGTAAACCTGAAAGATAATGTTTCCCTTGGACAAGGAACAGGCTGCTGACTGTTTGCTATAAAATGATAAATCTCCCAAGCTTAGGGTTTCTCACCTTTGATGCAACTCATGCGTATGCAGGCATCCATCTTGGTCTCACTGCATTACCCTTCCCCATCCCCAGGAGGGACCAAAGCAAATAATAAAGCTCTTGCTTGCTGTGCTGTGTATAATAAAGATCTTTTTCTCTGATTCAGGAGTCTCGTTTCTTAGAGCACCCCTGAAGCAGTAACCGGCTAACTTATTAGCTAGTAAGTAGGGGAAGATCAAATCCCTGACCCTGAAATCCATGGAGTCAACTCTTATTACAACACTATTAGATGTTATTTGCCTTTTTTACTTTGTTGGCCTTTATACTAATGACGCACAAACAACAGTGAGTGAAAGTGCCAGTGAGTGAAACTGCAGGCACCTGAGTATGATTGAGGCCATGGAACTAAACTGGAGTCACTGTACTCTTCAATGCCACACATTCAGTAAAAAAAAGGATCCCTGGGGGGGGGGGTCCTAAGCTTTCTTCTTGATTCGACAGTAAAAATTATTAATTTTACTAAATTTTGATCCCGAGTTATTAGCTTTTAAATACTGTGTGAGATAAAACAGGAAATACAGACAAATTCTGTTCATACCAAAGTACAAAGGTTGTCTTGGGGACTAGCACTGGTTCAACTGTTTGAGTTGCAAGCTGAACTAGTCACTTTTTTAATGGAATGCCATTTTCACTTGAAAAAAATGACTGACATGTAAGCTATGGTTATTCAGACATTCTCAAAAGCAAATGAAGTTAGCTTCTCACTTTCAAAATAACAACTGACAAGATTTGTTGTCCATGAAAAAAATTTAAGTTTCCAAGTGAAAATTAAAAGCTTGGGGAATGTATACCTGTTACAGTAAGCTTGACAATGGCCCAATCCTTAAAATACTTTTATGATGATATCAGTATGATATTAAATATGATTTTTAAGCATTATATCATAGTCAATATTTGTAAGATCTGCATAGCTCCAATATTCTCCAAATAACCAATTCATGATGCTACAAAATCACATAGGTTAAAGATCTAAAGTACAAACAGACCACTGGCTTTTAAAGCAGTAGAAAAGTTCACTGGTTTCAGCTTTTATATTGCAATTAACAATTAACAGACTACTACTTACTGAATTTTGGCATGGTATCAAAAGAGAATAGCTGCAATTTCTAAAAAGGTTATTAAAATATTCTTCCCTTTCCCAATTATGTATCTGTATGAAACTAGATTCCACATAATTCAACCAAAAAACAAAACAACAGATAACAGATCAAATGTAAAGGCATTTCATAATGCTGAAAAACAAATGTTTTCAAAACAAATTTTGAGATTTTTAGGATGACACATTATAATGTAAGAGAAAACTAGATTGTATGGGGAGGCTAGTACTAACCTACTAAGGCTGACAGAACAGAATTTCATGATTGGGTCAAGAAAAATCATGGCTGAGCAGAGTATATGAACTCTGTTTTGTGGTGTCTAGAGAAGAGCAGAAAAAAGAAAAATGGGAAATGTGAGGAAAGGGCTTAAAAGGGGGAAGGGGGAAGGAAGCAGAGAAAAGCCATCACTAGAAATAATCAAATTTGCTGAAAAGCCTGGTAAGAAAATTTAAAAAGTGATAAGCCATTTCTCATCTTTTTCCTTTCCTCAAAAATTACTTCCATTATTATAAAAACAAAAATCCTAAAATGACATATTGAATTAAAAAAGAGGCCCAGAACAGGAAAGGGCTAGGCTGGATTAACAATTCAGATTTGGAGGGGTACCTGGGTGGCCCACTCAATTAAGCATCCAACTCTTGATTTTGGCTTGGGTCATGATTTCAGGGTTATGGGATCAGGCTCCACATTCAGGGGGAGTCTGCTTGAGATTCTCTCTTGCCCTCTCCCTCTGCCCCTCCCTGCTATGCACGCTCTCTAAAATAATAAATGAATAAATCTTAAAAAAAAATTCAGATTTGGAAACAATAAAAATTTCTGCCACAGAAATTTCAAAGTAAATATTAAAATGCTTCAGATATCAACATATTTTTTTTTGCTTCTTAAGTCTCTGATATATTTATTATACTTGAGAAAAAACTCTGAACTTTAATGAATGAACTGGCTGAGGATAGTTTTTCTTCCTTCCAATTATTATTCTACCAGAGGGTCTGCAAACAAAGACCAGTCTCCAAAGAAAAGTCATACAGAAGTATTACACATTAAAAGAAGGTACATTCAATCCAGTCTCTAGTAACAAAACTAGGGGGACTAGGACATTAGCTCTCACCGAGAAGGCAGAGTAGGGTGCTCACACACATTTTCTCTGATCCTACGTAAGCCCCACCTTAAGCTGCCATGTGCCATTGTATAGATGGTATAATCACTACTTCTATCTAATAAAAGATGATGAAAAGAGAGAACTGATCATCAAAAGAATACAGGAACTCTTTTTTAACCAAGGTGAGTAATATAACATAAATGAATTTATTTCAAGTTCCTCTCTTAGAAAAGGTACTCTGTTCAGGTGATGTAAGCCAAATTTGACTTCGCCACAGAAATCATTTGATAGTTACTACATATCTTGACTAATGGTCTGATTTCTAACTTTTAGTCAAATGATGAAAAACATATGACAATCTATTTTTTAAATCAGTTCAGTACATGATACAGACTGGTCTTGCAGTTTTTAATGGACTAAAATAGAAATTTCTAAATACAGCAGTGTCTGCCTGAGCAACAAATATATGTAAGGTAAAGCAGGTGTTGTTGTTTTTAAGTAGGCTCCACACGCAGGGTGGGACCCAACATGGTGGGTGAACTCAGGGTGACCCTGAGATCAAGACCTGAGCTGAGATCAACAGTCAGATGCTTATGCCCCAAAATAAGGTATTTCAACAGAACAGTATCTATATGAAGAAGAAAAATCTGAAAAGGTTTCTATATACCTTTTAGCTAAAAAAAAAAAGAAATCAAACAACCCAACCAAATTATTAATGGCTGCAGATATTAACCTGCTAAAGGTAGTGGGGAAAGGCTGTGAGTTCCATTTTAAGAGCTCTTCTTGCAAAACCTAACTGGTTTCATGTTATGGTTTTGTTGTTAGAGCGGTATTTAAAAATTATAGATGGGAGGCTTTATCAGCTGCATTTTCACAAAAATTGCTGTATGTACTGACATTAACATCTATCAAGGTATTCATAATCACAATGGTCTATTATAAAGCTTTTATAATGCATATAAAACCAGGTACTTGGACAATATATGGCCACTTGACAAATATAGTTTAAGTGACTTGCAATAGAAAAGAGAAACTATAGGTGGCCTAAACTCAGAGAGATCCTAAGTGGGCACTGCATCTGAAATCCGGTATATATAACAAATGAACAGTTCAAGGATGGGGATACTATCCAAGATGTAGACTTGTGAAGCTAGGATTTTATAAGTTACAGAAGCCCAGAGAGTAAAGCAGGGTTAAAGTTCATAACCTGTCTGCTGAAACTGTCATACACACAACTAGAGTAATACAGCAAATGTCTCTCACTGAAGTACCATCGATAGAATAAAGTAACAAAATGGTGGGAAGCATTTTGTCTTCTGTAGTCATGATTATGTCATTTTAAAAAGGTTATAGTAAATGAAATGCTCTTTCAAAATCCCAGTTTTAGCTAACTTAGTTAATTTATGTATATATGTATATACGTATGTATCTATGTATGTAATTTGGCACCCAAATGGGGCTTGAACTCATGACCCCCAAATCAAGGATCACATGCTCTACTGACTGAATCAGCCCGGCACCCCAGCTTTCAGTTTACATAATGTTCTTCAAAGTGGCCTGTAATAATTTTGATTCTTGCCTAGAAATTTTTTTTCCATTAAAATCTTGCAGAAAATCTACATATCTCCATAGATTACCAAAAATACGCATTTAAGAATATGTTTTCCTTTCTCTACTTGAACTAAATGTTGAGTCCCTGCAAGCCTATCTTCAGCTCACCAGGAATTTTTATTTTTAAATTAAGGTCCTACATGTTTTATCTGTACCATAAAATTATAATGTTTCATTTTATCATATAATTAAGACTTCTCATTGTCTTATAATGTTTGCTATTGCTTAACGTCTCTAAATCCTTGTTTCGCCAACTAGGTTATACAGTTCCTTAAAGGAGGTGGATCTTGTCTTACTCTTTTTTTGGCATTTCTGTCTGTGACTAGCAAGACTAGGCAAATAGGAGGAGTTCAAACACTTCTTGCCTAAATGACTGACAAGTGAATTTTTAGACATCATCTTTCTTCAAACATGACAGAGCCTCTGTATATACTAGAATTGCCAGGTACAGTGCATGTGATTTCCTTACTGTTAGCACTGATGGCAGCTCCACAGCTCCATCACTGTTTCACTCTTCTAGACCCACAAAATCTTTGGGCTCCTCAAAGCTACCATATCCACTGACCTAATCATAATGACAGGTAACATTAGAAATGTGCCAACTAACTGGCATCTTTCAGTAACAACTGCATTCTCTGTATTTTTATACTTTGGTTTCAAGCATGTAAGTCAGATGAAAAAAGACATGTATAAAGAATAAACTAGATATATATGCAGAAAATCAAAAGTAAAGCAAAAATCAGCTCTTTGGACACATAAACACATGAGCTCTATTTAAAATAGTTAGAAGTTCAAATAAACTCACACTATACTTTGTATCCTGGATCCTCAACTCTGAAATGACTTTACAACAATCAGTAATGCCATTTTTTTTTTTTTTAACTAAATCAAGACTTTAAGCCAGATGGCAGAGACAGTATCTTTGTTCTTCCAGTGGCTTGCAATGTCAGGTACACATGCAGTGCAGTAAATGAATGAGTGAAGAGAATTTACCACTATTACTGAATTCTTCTATGTATTCTATATTATTGCTCTCTACATATTTTCTTGCATCCAAATACTCTAATCCAGACTTTTGTGTAAGTTCCACAAAAATAAAAAATAGGATCGAAAGATGAGAGCACACAATATTTGTTAAACCCTGCGCAGCTAGAACAGTATTTAGTTTGACAACTTAAGTGCTTTCCAGAAGCAGAATTACAGAAATCTCTTATTTCCAAGATCTTAAAAGTGACCCAGTGTATTACAATCCTGGCTTTTAAAAAAAGTAAATTAAACAATACCAATTCATATTTACATTAAGACAGACAATTTGTTATTTAAATAACTGCTCTCATGACATGATACTATGTTTGACAATAGTGTTCTACAAATAACAGAGTAGTTTTGTGAAGAATAAGTATGTATATTTTTGTGTTATTTGATTTCCTACATATTCTCAAAAAATTTTAAAAATATTTTACTTATTTATTTGACAGACAGAGATCACAAGTAGGCAGAGAGGCAGGCAGAGAGAGGGGGGAAAGCAGGCTCCCTGCAGAGCAGAGCCCAACGCAGGGCTCGATCCAAGGACCCTGGGATCATGACCTGAGCTGAAGGCAGAGGCTTTAACACACTGAGCCACGCAGGTGCCCCCATATTTTCAATTTTTAAAATTGGCTACGAGAAAAGAGTAACAACAGGCAACAGTTTCTTGGTTCTTTAAAACACCGCTCAGCTATTCTCTGGAAAGTCTACATTCATGTTTAGAATTTTTGAAATTGTTCTTAAGAGGAGAAGCTATGGTATTTTTTTTCTTCTGAGATTAACAGTGATAGGATTCAGGAAGTTGAATTTACTATTAAATTCTGCCAAGGTCCTCTACTTTTTTTCACTAGTTTTTATCATATGAATTAAATATTACACCCCACACCCGTGCTCTTTGGTACCCTCTTCTGTATACCACAGTCTACAATCCCATGATACTTTTAAAATACATCTACAAAATCTCTGGTACTCTTCCTTTCAAGAAGAGGAGCTTATTTCCTTGCCTCTGGAGCATCTCTTAGCTTATTTCTACTGAGCAGAATAAAGTGAAGGAAAGGTAGGTGATTATTAGAGACTAAATCATAGAAAGCACTGAGGTTTCCTTCTTGCACTCTTGGATCTCTTACTTTTTTACTTTGAAGAAGTTATTGGCCAGGTTGTGAGGAAAGATCCACAGGGAGAAGTCTCCTGCCAACAGTCATGTCAGTGAGCCATCTTGGAAGTGGGTCCTTCAACGACACCAACCCTTTAGATGACTGAACCCTTTGCCCATGTCCTGACTTTAATCACATGAGATCTTGAACTAGAACCATCTAGCTAAGTGACTCTCAAATTTCTGACCCACAGGCCGTTGAGATAATAATATTTGTTGTTTTAAGCTGGTTAAGTTTGGGGGTAAAATTTGGGGTCCTTTATTGTATGATGGATGATGCAATGACCCTTCACCAAAATAATGTCTCATCAATAAAGACCGTGCAAACTTTGGTGGCGTACAAGAAGTGCAACTCAGGGGAACCTGGGTGGCTCAGTTGGATAAGTGTTCAACTCCTGGTGCTGCTTAGGGTTGTGATCTCAGGATGTAGGACTGAGCCCAGTGTCAGGCTCTGCACTGGGCATGGAGCCTGCTTGGGGTTCTCTCTCGCCCCCTGCTCCCCTCCCCCAACCCCGCCAAAAAAAAAAAAAAAAAAAAAAAAGAAGAAGTGAAACTCAGGTTTTCGTTAAATGTTCTCCTAACGCTCTGAACATATAAACAGAGTACTAAGGGTCATTCAATTATACAGGCTCTGCTGTCTTGACTTTTTTTTCTTTTTTTAAAGATTTATTTTTAGAAAGAGCACCCATGTGTATGTGCATGGCTGGGCACTGGTGGGGTGGAGAGATGATTTCAAGCAGACTCCCCGCTGAGGATGGAGCACTATGCAGAGCTTAATCTCACAAACCTGAGATCATGACCTGAGCCAAAATCAAGAGCCCGACGCCTAACTGACTGAACCACCCAGGCACCCCTTGACTTCTTTATGTCCTTTGAGAAGTCAAAGGATCCTTGCATGCTCTGTGTAGGAACACCATGAACAGAGGTTAAACTATAAATTTCATGTTTCCCAAATAAAATTTTCTAAAAGAGCTTCTTTCTCCTCAATATACCCGTTTCCTCCATTCTTTGTCTCATTTGCCAAGGCACTCAAAATTGGTATTCACCATAATGTCACAGGGTCTTTCCCCTGTGAAATATCCTAACCAAATCCTGAACAAAATATATAGTTTAAAGAAAACAAATCCTCAAACCACTCACAAAACTGAAGGAAATGACTGTGGGTGATTAGTAACTTTGTGTTATTGGTTCAAAGCCTATCTATTAACTTAGTAATTCATTACAGAGGCTACGCCAACTGATTGGGAATGTGATTTCTGGAAATCATTCAGTTTCTAAGAAGACCAATACTATAAAAGTATACTGAAAATAGAAAAAAAATGAACTATACCTTTATCTTAGCCATTTCTGCATCATGTCTTGCAGTTTTGTTTTTTTTTAATATTTTGTTTAATTATGAGAAAGAGAGAGAGAGAGCACAGGTAGGCAGAATGGCAGGCAGTGGTAGAGGGAGAATTAGGCTCCCTGCCAAGCAAGGAGCCTGATGTGGGGCTCGATCCCAGCACGCTGGGATCATGACCTGGGCCGAAGGCAGCCACTTAACTGACTGAGCCACCCAGGCATCCCAGTCTTGCAGTCTTTATATGGAGAGAAATACTTTTATAAAATCACAACTGATAACCAATATATTTCCTCATTTTGGAAAAACCCTGATGTATCCCAAATTGAAGTTCTTTAGGAACGGATTTCCCTTGTATTAACTAAAATTAATTATAACTCAGTATGTATAGATCAATATATATGCCAGTTGAAAAGATTTTTTTTTTTTTTTTTTTTTTTTAAAGATTTTATTTATTTATTTGACAGAGAGAAATCACAAGTAGATGGAGAGGCAGGCAGAGAGAGAGAGGGAAGCAGGCTCCCTGCTGAGCAGAGAGCCCGATGCGGGACTCGATCCCAGGACTCTGAGATCATGACCTGAGTCGAAGGCAGCGGCTTAACCCACTGAGCCACCCAGGCGCCCCAGTTGAAAAGATTTTAATTTCAATTACCTAATTAGGCAGTATTTTTCTAAATGAAGCATAACTTTACAATATACAGCCAGCTCTCAAATATTCAATAAATCCAATTTATTCATTCTTTTAGAATATATTTACTCTTCTTTTTAATTTGTTATATATTTAGTGCTCATGAGCAGTTTGGCTCCAGATATATAAAGATTAAGAAAGCTGAAACACAAGACAGTTAATTTTTATTTTTATTAAATGGTTACAGTATAAGAAGACTGAGTTGATGAGTTATTCAAAGTATTAAATATGTGGCTGTCAGATAAATGTTTCTCTCACTAGTAAAGATCATTAGGAGAACTCACTGAACTTAGATTTATTTCTTACTTGGAACTTTTTTTCCCTCTATTGTCTGTCTACAAATTAAAGTTACAATTGATGCAACATTATTTCTTTAGAAATAAGTCATGTCTGACATAATTTCTGTTACTTATATTTAACGTTAACTCAGGTGTCTAGAAATATATTTTACAAACAAAAGATATCTTATAAAAATAAAGCAAATGTATTTTAAAAAAGAATTCTGTTGAAGTCAATGCTTACTGACTGAAAAATAAACTCTAAAGCTTTCATAAGCAATGACAAATTAACCAAATAGAAAATAAATGAAATTATTAACATATCTAAGAGCCTTTTACATCATCCCATTTGTTCTAAGCAAGACTAATCTTTTCAAAAATACCTTCTCTATACTTTGAACTAGAGATGCTAGATAATAATCTTCAAAGAAATATTATAATTGGAATATAGGAATTTTGAATGAAGATTAATGGTAAATGGTAAATAATATTTAGAAGTCCCTGAAACAGGGAAGTAGAATGATAGTTTACTTAAGCACTAAATTTGTAAGTTGCCATTGTACAGTAGTTCAATTATTTTGTAATATACTATAATAGACCCAATCATAAAATTGCATTTCAGAAGTCAGAAGTCACTGTTTCTGAATCTTATTTTTGCAAAATAAACCTAAACATATTCCAGTGCCAGGGTTTCTTGTGTTTATCAGCATTTTCAGATAAATGGAAACTGCAAAGGGGAGGGGGAGAGATGAATGATCCAAATAAAAAAACAAGAATGATTAAAAAAAAAAAATAGAAACAGGAGATACTTTAGAGAACTTCCCATTCTAAAATTTTTATACAGAGAAATGTATCTAGATATATTTGATGTTAAATGAAAACAAGTTAAGATAGTCTTAGTTATGGGCCTGGTAATTGAATAATCTTGGCACGCAAAACTAAAATCTTCTACCTTACCTAGAAGAAATGAAATAAACAGAGCATTCTTGACTTACTTGGTCTTGCAGATGTTAAGAATCCTCATTTACTGGGAGATCTTATTTTATTCAAAAGTGGTTTCATGCTACTAAAACCTAACTCATTAAAAAAATTCCTTTTTAAACATAACATTTCAATGATTCATAAAAAGAGGGAGAAAAATGCATCTGTATGTCTACTACCTTGATTTAACAAGTGTTAACATTTTGCTTCAGCTCTTTTCTCAAAAAAAAAAAGAAAAGAAAAGAAAAAAAAGTTGTAGATAAAACTGAAGCCCACTTTATTCCCTTCCAGAATCACACTCTTCTTTCTCCAATTGTAGAGGTGATCATTTTTCTAAAAAAGTGGTGTAACTTTCCTTTCCATGTTTCTACACTTCGACTACATACTTAAGTTTTTATAAATAATGTCATTTTGTATTTCAAAAAATTTACATAAATTATTCCCATTTTATCATTTTATAATTTCTACTTTTTATTCAGCACTGTTTCTGAAATCTAGGCATACTAATATATATTTAGTTAATTTTAATTTTTCTAAAGTGTTTCTCATAAAGGTGTTATTCTGCTACTGATGGATGTTTAAGCTGTGTTTCTAAGTAATGTAGCTTGAACATCTTCTATATATCTCCTTGCAGATATAGAATGTTCCTTTTATACTGTTTCTTTTTGCTTAAACTGGTTAGGTGGATATTTTTAAAAAAATTAAGCATAAGCAATTGAAGAAAAAAACCAGAGTGTTGTTTCTAACTCAGAATCATCTATGCCTTACTATCTACCTTTAGTTAAATGCCTATGATACAGAAAAGAAAATACCAGGAAACATGAAACAAACCTAAGCCTTTATTTTACTTGGAAATAGTGCTTCTATTTAGAAACATTGTAAGTCATTTGTTTGTGTATAAACAGAATTTCTGTTTAAATTCCGATTGTGGGGGTGCCTGGGTGGCTCAG
Source organism: Mustela nigripes (assembly GCF_022355385.1). Taxonomy (NCBI): domain Eukaryota; kingdom Metazoa; phylum Chordata; class Mammalia; order Carnivora; family Mustelidae; genus Mustela; species Mustela nigripes. Next base: position 57,459,865 of record NC_081559.1, on the reverse strand, counting down.
TGGGTTAAGCTGCTGCCTTCGGCTTAGGTCATGATCTCCGGGTCCTGGGATCGAGCCCTGCATCGGGCTCTCTGCTCAGCAGGGAGTCTGCTTCCCTCTCTCTCTCTGTCTGCCTTTCTGCCTGCTTGTGATCTCTCTGTCAAATAAATAAAATCTTAAAAAATAAATAAATAAAAATAAATTCTAATTGTGGATCTACCTCAGGAAAATAAAACAAGATGCATTATGTATTGGCATCTGAATGTTGCTTTTTGCAGAAGTAATGTTAGGATTGGAAAGATCTTGTCCACCTTCTCCCCTGTTTCTGCCCACCCAAATTTGACAGAATACTGACTGAATAATTCAGGAAATCTGTGGAACCTGATTTCTCATTTCTTATTTCCTTTAGGGAATAAACCAGCAATGCAGTCTACCTTTAATTCTTTTTCTCTTGGTATTCCTGATTTTACTTTATCATGTGGCTGCTCAAGAGTCAAATTATTCTTCCTTGCTTCACTGTCTTCAAGCAGGGGAACATTGCCAAAACTGTTATCTGCAAGACAAAAACCTCTTGGATATAAGTAGAGAACCCCTGTCTTTGGTAGCACCTGGAAAAATAAAAACAAACCAAAAACCCTAATTTTAAAGAGATTTTAAACTATGAGCTTCAAAAATCTTTAGAAAATTACTTTGACAATTTAAATATTCCCATTTAGATTTTTTTCATTCCCACTAAATACACAGAACTCCCACTCCCAAAATAAGCGGTGTTAAAAAATACCGAGAATTTAGTTTTCTAAATCTTTCTAAGTCTTTGCAACTTAGTATCAACAATAGCAATTAAACTTTTAATAAGCCATATTTCCAGGTATGTATCCCTTGTTTAAGATAATTATTTGCATAACTACCCCATACTTACTCTAGGAAAATTAGAATGGGCAGACATGGCAAAAATAAATAAATAAAAGCTGCCCACCACTTTTATGACCTGTGAATTATTCCTATTAACATTTTGGTCTGTATTTTATCCCAGTTTTCCTTTTTCTATACATATAAATTCAAATAAGAATTTTTTACACACATAAAATTATATATATTTTTTATCCTGCTTTGTTCATTCTTCTATATATTATGAATATGCCTTATGTTAGTAAGTTAACATCTATTATCATCACTTTTTCATGGCTACATAGCTGTTCGTTATGTGACTAATTTAATTGTTGACCACTTCTTTATTTATACTTTTCCATTATTAGAAATTTTATTGTTATAAGCATCCTTATATACATGTCTTTGAGTTCTTGAACAAGTATTTTCTATGACATATTTTTAGGACTTGAATTTTTCATTTAAAAGGCACAATCAGGGCTTCTGGGTAGCTTAGTCATTAAGTGTCTGCCTTTGGCTCAGGTCATGATCCCAGGGTCTGAGATCAAGCCCCACGTTGGGCTCTCTGCTCCATGGGAAGCCTGCTTCTCCCTCTCCCACTCCCCCTGCTTGTGTTCCTGTGCTCTCTCTCTCTGTCAAATAAATAAATTAAAAAAACAAAAAAACTTAAAAAAAAAAAGGGTACAGATATCTAAGAAAGTTTTCCTATTTACTGGTCTTCTAGGAGGTTTCATCAACTTAAAGTTCTATAATATATTATAGGTGAATGTTCATTTCCCCATAACCTGCAAGTATCCATTTATTAAATAAAAATATGTAACTGCACCAAAGTTATTAAAATATCAGAATTACTGAGAAACAATGGAGAAATAAAAAAGAAAAACTTGATTTCCACTTTTCTTTTCAAGAGGTTCAAAAAATACATAAAAAATTAATATGAACATACCTTGACTGGAATTCACAAGAAATAACTGTGATTTTAGCTTGTCAATAATAGTTTGTTGAAGTGACAGCTGTTCCTGTTGCTCACGTATTCTCTGCTCATAGTTCTCAGTCTGCTGACATAAAAACCAGTTAGCCTGATATTTACTGACAGATATGTATGTACATACATTTACTGTCCATTAATAATTAATTACATATAGATATGAGTTGCCCTACTGCCATTCCCAGGTATTGAGCACATTATCTGTGAACTAAAAACTGGTTCCAACAGTGTATTAATAGTCATTATAAACATCACTAATTAAAAACCCTTAAAACACTGTAAAATTTAAAAAATCATCTTAATTAAAGAAATTTCAGTTAATAGTTCAATGTATGGTTTCTTGGTTCTTCGGTTACGATAAAAATTGTAATTTAGAATTCAGTCCTTGATGACAACAACAAAAAAGCATAAATGACAAAATGAATGCTATATTATTCTATAAAAATACCTATTAACTTAAAAAATGTTAAGGTTTCATTGCTTTTAAATAAACAGTTTTGAATTTGTATGTAGAGTTTAAAACCACAAAGGAAGTAGCATAACTGAGACCCTATGAAAATCAAAGGAGTAAGTACAAATTATGAAATTATATTGATCAGAAACTTCTTTTCTCAGATTAAGTTTTATGAAGTCAAGAGAATATGTGGTTAATCCTTATTGGATATCTTAAAATCATAGTTTCCCTTATATTTTTAACCCTTTTGTCTTGCTGTATTATTGCAGTGGTTGTGAGAATTAAGCAATGAAAGAAGATAGCAGTTTGCATTGGAGAATAACAGACGTTAACAAACCTTTGAGCAAATATTAAAATGTTGTATTACAATTACCAAATTAGTACAAAGTCTTAAAAATATATTACCAACCAATAATAGAGAATTCTTTATCAATTTTTATCATTTGTGCAACAATGACTAAACTGTAAATTCCCTGGATGTAAAATAGGGTCCTAACAATCTCAGAATGTTCTTTAGTAGATACTAAATACTTGATTTTGAGGGGCACCTGAGTGGCTCAGTTGGCTAGGTATCTGCCTTTAGCACAGGTCATGATCCCAGCGTCCTGGGATGGAGGCCTGCATTGGGCTACCTGCTCAGCTCAGCAGGGAGCCTATTTCTCCATCTCCCTCTGGGGCTCTCCCTGCTTGTGCTCTCTCACTCTCTTAAATAAATAAATAAAATCTTAAAAAAATATTTGATTTTGAATTCAATTTTTATCAAAGTTCAAAATTAGTGAAATTATTATTTTCAGAGACCAATAAGCTTAAAAGTTCTTTATAAATTACACAGCTGTTCCTAGTTTCCCAAAATAAATTAGCTTACGAAATTAAAGCAAAATACCACATTTTCCCAAATAAAGGGTGAAATATTATAGTTATACACTTCAAACAAGAATAACTGACAGAGCTGCTAAGTAACTCAAGTGGTTTGTTTCTTTGCATGTTTCCCGAGAGTAGTGTTATATAACTTGATACCCCCCACAGAACTCTGCAAAGTAACTTATACATAGTAAGTACATCCTTGTACTATGTATATAGTACATGCTTGATGGAAAAAAAGAAGGAAATAAAGAATCCAAGTTAGAAAGAAAAAGAAGTCTAATTTTATTTTTATAAATAGAAGAATGTATGTTGTGTGTCCATCTGGGCCATATGACCTGTGATTATGAGTCTCAGAACAAAACCTTAAATACCAGGGCCATGCCTCTTACAACAAGACATCTTATTCCTATATAACTTTATAATCAAAACCCTAGAGTGAGCAGGTTGACTGAAAGGATTTAAAGGTCTATAGCAAATTCTGTAATAGCTTAAATTTACCTGGGCTACACAGAACCACCAGGCTGAGGAATCAGCAAACATGCTGATATTACTTCTTCAGAATCTACTTCTGCGTATTTACAACTTTCTCCAAAGAACTCAAAGTTCTTCATAAACACTGACCAATAATTGCCCATTCTTTAACTACATTTCGATAGGTAAAAATATTTTACCATCCAAACACTAAGTAACCAGTACAGAAAACTTAGCAATCACAGGCCCAGAATAAGTGTGTAAGTTACTCAAACCTCAGCTCATTCTCCTTCTACTATGTGTTTTTTTCCCCCACCTTCATGGAAAACCAAAGGACTTGTATTTTCTTTTGGAACCAACTCAAAAGGCTCTACCAGGTAATATTCATCTTTTAGTCTCTGGCTTAGAAACATATTTTAGCACACCTACATATAAAATAGTGTAGTAAATGAATAACGCTGAAAATGTATTCATTGGCTGAGAAAAAAGTTGAAGTTTTGAACTATGTCTTAAACTACTTAATAAAGTACTTTATAAACTCCAGCAAACTTGTAATAACTTAAACACTGATATTCTGGAAGTTCAGTGGGGGGGAAAGAATAGCAATGGTCTTTGTTTTCTAACTGCTTTTTACACATACTTACATTATAGCAATTATAGTATTCTAGTCTAATTATATTTCTGATTTTGCTTTAGACTATGACCTCTTCAAGGGTAGAGGCTATTTTCTTCTGGTACCTCTAGAATACAGCACAGTGGCTGGCAAATGAGATGCTCAGTAAATACTAGTGGAATAAATAGACAATAAGTTGTTAATTAAGTTGTTAAGTATCAGAGAAATAGACATGACTTCAGAAGTTACCTGAAAGAATGGAGAAAAAGCTTTGCTTATATTTTATAAAGGAAACAGGAGAAATGGAGACAGGTCAGTAGGTGAATAAGACAAAAGGAAATTAAGTTTGAAAAATGGGCACAAAAGACAGGCAATATCGAAAGTTTTTTGATTTTTTGGTTTTCTTTTTGGAAAAAAGGGAAGCTTACATCATTAGCAAAAAAGTACCAATTCAAGAAAAGAAAATACATATTTAGAAAATAGTATAAAGATTTTGACCACAAGGTTATGAGGGAAAGTTCAAAAGAAGATATTGTATCAAACTGGGAAAGAGCAGAAATAAATTTGTTTTATATATGTGTGTATATATATATACATTTGTTATATATATATAAACTGAAACAGTAAGGTTTTTTCTTTTTATTAAATGCTTTTGTTCACTGAACAGATCTGAATAAACTTACAACTTGAAAGGTCCTTTTTAAAGGTCAGATAATCGTATTGTCACAGTATTTTTAAAAAAAACAATACAATTACAAACCAAGTAGATTGCAGCCCTATCAAAGACCTCACAAAACAGAAAAATCACTAACAACCACATTGAAAATGTACAACAGCAATGTCTTGTCAACACTTCTGTACAGAGCACAGACATGACAGCTAAAACAGACAGAAGAGAAGATGCTTTTGACAGCCAGTGTGTGTGAATGATTCTTTGAGTCAGATGGCAGCAACAAGTTACCAACTAGGAGATCTGCATGACAACTAACCATCCATCTGTATCAAACACCATCTGGCCAAGATGACTCTGGCTTCTGTGTATTTGACATGCCTTCCAATTCCAAAGACTAGCAAAACAAGTGGTCTACCAGCATCTAAAGAGGTAAACAGGTACTTAGGTACTTGTGCCATAATGTACTCTGCAGTCTTTCTTAGTGTTCAAAAGCAAAACTTAAAACAATGCTGATCAATACAGTAGTCATTTTTTATTTATTAAAAATGGTTGTCCATACATGTCCTTCCCTGGTCATAAACAAAATAAAGCTTATCTTTAGAACTGCCCCTTTATCCAGGGAAAATTTCAATTCATCTTCAAAACTAAGGCAGCATATTCTCTATAATTTTGGATATACAGCTGCTCAAGTTTTCATGGGTTTCATAAATATTAAAAGAGTTCTATAAATTGAATTTTTTTTTCCTACTGCTGACACTGAAAACTGTCATTTTTTTGTATTTCTCAAAGCACTTATTTCCTAGATGGAGGAACAAAAGTTCAAGTGCCCCTCATCATCAATGATACTTACAAAAGGTCAAACATCATCTCTTTTCATCCTCAAGAACTAATCTCAATATTCTCAAAAATACCATTGTTTTCCTATTTTCTTCTGGTATAAAGACAACAGGAATTAAACAAATTGAATTGGTTAAAAAAAGAATCTTAATTTAAAACCTTTCAGACTGTTCCAAGATTAACAAAGAGAACAAAAGCTTTATAGAAGGCTATCATAAATGCTCTCAACAAGGAAACTCCACAGTTCATGAGATAGACAATTAAACAACGACTGTCCCAATATGCAACACTTCAATCACAAACTACCTTATCTTGAAACTCTGGGTAAACTAAATATCGACTTCAATTTTAAGTAAAAAAAAAGAGAGAGAGAGAGATTGTATAGGATTAACAACTCAGAGATCCTGGTTTACACAGCTTATTCTTCAACCATTCTCTGCTATAGTTTCTTATAACCTAGTTATATTCCCCCCCCACCCCAGGGTCCCCAGTCCCATAAAAAATTACCTAGACTGCAATTTGACAGATCAGATAATCAATCTGATTATCTACTATTTAATGACAGTGCTGCCACCAATTTCTCAGCATGTCAAATGATAAAGAATGAAAAACTATTTTTATTTTATGATCTTGTGTTCTGGTTCTGATTAATTTACTTAGTTTCTCTGAGCTTTGGCTTCTTTTTTTCTGAAATGAAAATGGTATTTGCCTGAAGAACCGAAGAAAATGTTGTGTATAAATTATCTGGAACATAGTAAGCTTTTTGCAAATGTTAGTTCCTTTCCTTTAATAATGAGCAAGATATCTATATAATATCTGTTAGCATAATATGCAGTGTATGCATCCATTAACTAAAGCTTTGATTACCACTGAACATGGATAATATGTCATATTATATACATTATATTATATATATATAATATTATAACCTCCCCATGCTCTAAGCCAGTTTTCTCAGTCTTTCTTCTAGTTCACTGTAACCTAGGACTCTGAAGTTTTTTTCTGAGAAAGAATTGTGGTACCTCCATTGAATCAAAAACATTTTGTCAAGCAAAAAAACCAAGAACCCCAGCTGTCCCCGGTTGTTCAAAGTTTACAAAGAGAAAAAAAATAATAAAAAATGATTAAGGAACAATTAACGGCTGTTAAAAACTACAAAAGCAGCACATTTGTTGAGAAAATACGAAACAACAACAAAATGTCTACCATCACGTCCACAACAAAACCCCACACATGTACAAGGTAAAAGTGAGTCTCTTCCTTAACTGTGACTTCCATTCCTTCTCAGAGTTAATTACTGACACTTTGGTATGTACTCTCTCAGAACTTCTGTGCACATATATATGTATCTTACTTTTCAAAAACTGAACTATTTCGTAACCAAAATTTTCAACAATACATTATCATCATATGGTCATTTCACTGAACATTTACTATGTACCAAAATCAGAGTGTTCTATTTTATTTTAGTTCTTTAAATCTGAGTAGATTATCTCCCACATTTCATAGGTGAGAAAAGAAACATAAAGAGGTACAAAGTAACTTGACCAATGTTTCTCAGTAGGCAGTGGAGCTGGGATTTGAATTTAGATTTGCCTGACCACCAAAGTCCAAGTCCCTAAATAACCACTATGGCATATGGTGTAAGTATATCCAGTTCTACCAAGATTCTCTTTTTGCTAAATACTTTTTTCTTCATCTCATCTGAAGTGGTAGGTTATATACCAGACTATCAACTTTCTCCTTCTAACCCAGACCTCTTCTCTGAGGTTTCTAGGTCTCTCTTCTAGATCTATGTGGCCAAGTGTTGTTGGGAAAGCATTTCAACTTTTACATATTCGGAACTGATAATCTCCTCTCCCCAACTTCTCTTTCTCCCTGCCACCCTAGTTCCCTGCAAAATCAAGTCCTTCGCACTTCCTTCTCTGTATATGGCGCCATTATTTATCTACCCACATATCTACTATCTATCAAGAAAGCTGGAACAATCCTTCACATCTACTTGTTCTATAGTCAATCCATTACCAAGTATCAATTTTAATCTTATATCTCTCTCAAATCTACCCACTTTTTTAAATCTCCAATGTCGCTATCACCATGCAAGAATTAACTTGCTTTAATTAACTACTTCAATAACCTCACACTACATGCCTTAAATGTATCAACCAATCCATTCTCTGGACTGTAGCCATTGTGTTTTGCAAAATGCATAGGTAATCATAACACCCATTCAGTCCTCCCATCCTTCCCCCATAAATATCTTTAACCGTTTTCTACTGCTTTCAAAATACAGAACCAAAAATCCTTAATATAGCCTCTAAAAACCCTACACAGTCTTGCCTAATTCTTCTCATTACACATTTCCCTTATACTTTAAATTCTTCTAGGCCAATGGGTCTTTATAACACACGTCCTTATACCTGCAAAGGACCCCAACCCTGCCCTTTCAAAAATCAGTTCATAAAGACTATCTTCTCTGACTTCCTAGATTAGGTCAAGTCCCTAACAGATGTTCTAATAGCAGTTCACTTTTCTTCCTAATACTTATCAGAGTTTGATAATTTACATTTATGAGATTTCTTGACTAGTCTCGGTTTTACTAGATATACCACCATTCCATGAAGCAGGGAGCATGTACGCTTATCATTATGGACTCAGTATTTAGAACAGTCCCTGATACAATACACTGAGTAGCTGCTCAGACTATCTTTGAATGAACATCGTAATTTAAACATTCCCTATTATTAAAGGATCTTCTTGAATTTGTATCTTAGCATACCTGCCTAAAAGTTTTGACAGGACATATTTCGGGAACAAAGGACACAAATATTTTAAATTTTGATAGGAAGAAAATAAGTCTATGGCAAAGTACTGACGATGTACAATAGAAAAAATAAAACTTCAGTCAGAAATGGCCAGAAGCATCTTTATTCTGATACCAGCAGCTTCTGTAGAAAAAAACAAGCTCCATTCCCATGGACACTTTATACAGAAATTTTGGGGACCAAAGAAAGGAAAAAAGAAGAGTGGTAAACAATGAAGCCACTCACATCTTAAGTGAAAGTAAAGGCATTATTAAATAAAATAGAACCTATAATAAAGGAATATTATGCCTTCATACAATCCTAGAAAACATGTTCTACAAGCTTTTAGAGGTAACATAACCCTGCCACTTTACATTTCAGATGGGTCAAGACTATGGATAAAGCAATCTGACAAAACAATCCTTAATGGCTTAACATTTGTTGTCACACAAATGTTTAGATCTGGGACACCTGGGTGGCTCAGTTGGTTAAGCGACTACCTTTGGCTCAGGCCATGATCGCAGGGTCCTGGGATTGAGCTCTGCATTAGGCTCTCTGCTGAGCGGGAGAGTCTACTTCTTCCCTCCCCTCTGCTCCTTACCCCAGCTTATGCTCTGTATCAAATAAATAAATAAAATCTTTATCTGTAATTTATGACAAAAAATACATGGTGAAATTTAGTCTTATTCGAGGATTTCATCTTAGACTCATTGGTTAGTCAGTAAGGCTCTTGGTAAATGAGATGGCTCTAAATATTCTGTATCATTCACTTTTCTCAGCAGTACAAAAAAAGGGAATTTTCTTTGTAAGCACCTGAACTATCTTATAATTAAGAGATTTCTACCTCTGTATACAAGACATTGCTGAATTTTCACTTTTAAATAAGAACTGGCAAGAAGAGACAAGTATGTTATATTCCACATTTCCTTCTAAAATTTTTTTTCAAAAAATATTTTATTTTGGGGCGCCTGGGTGGCTCAGTGGGTTAAAGCCTCTGCCTTCGGCTCAGGTCATGATCCCAGGGTGCTGGGATTGAGCCCTGCATCAGGCTCTCTGCTCAGCAAGGAGCCTGCTTCCTTCTCTCTCTCTGCCTGCTTCTCTGTGATCTCCGTCTGTCAAATAAATAAATAAAATCTAAAAAAAAAAAAAAAAAAAAGATTTTATTTTGAGAAAAAGAAAGTGCATAAGTGGAGGGAGGAACAGAGGAGGGAGAGAGAGAATCGACAGCAGACTCCATACTGAGTGCAGAGCCTAATGCAGGGCTTGATCCCAGGACCCTGAGATCATGACCTGAGCAAAATCAAGAGTCAACTGCTTAACCAACTAAGCCACCCAGGTATCCCTGTTGGCACCCCATTTTCTTTTTACATAATGCAAAGATCTTGGGAAAAGCAGGAGATCAGCTGTAGGAAGTTTTCTGAAAATTCGTTTATAAATATGGTAATCTGATTTTAAATGGCAACCAGTTTTAAAATTTCAAAATGTTTTATTTATTTTATTACTGATCTTTCTCATAAAAAGATGGCCAAAGAATCAAGAAAGGATACTTAACTCTTTATTAAATGTATTTGGTTTTTTCCATAGAACAGTGGCAGAAATAGATGAAAAGCAACCTGGTATAAGTAAGAAAGCTGATTAAATATTTTAAGCCCACATTATGGACTCCTGTGATATTTGATATTCTCCAGCAACTTTAGCCTAGTCAGTCAAAAGATGTGGCAAAGATTGTTAATTATTCCTCCATATACATTTTTGTTTTTTCTTGGAACACAAGCAGGGGGAATGGGACAGGGAGAGAAGCAGGCTTCCTGCTGAGCAGGGAGCCCCCCAATGGGGGTTGAATCTCAGAACCCTGGGATCATGACCTGAGCCAAAGGCAAATGCTCAATGACTGAGCCACCTAGGTGCCCTATTTTTGTTTTTTCTTTCAGTAATATAGACTTTTACCTGGACACATGGTCATCCAGTTGAGAATATATTTACAGCCATATGACCATATGTCTAAGTTCTGTTCACAGGATGTGAACAGAAGTGACCTATACAAATTTTGAACTGCATATTTAAAAGAAAGCTATCTGCTCTTCCATGCTTCTCTCTGTTCTCACTGGCAGGGAAATGTTAACAAAGTAGAATGGCCACTGCAATCCCAGAGAGGGAAACCACAGTTTAAGGATGGTAGAGCTACCTTATCATCCCTCGCTACTCAACTTTGGGCTGCTGCATGAGAGGATAAACGTCTGTCTTATCTAAGCACAGTATTTTTTGGTCTGTTAACAGCTTATTCTGGACAGTAACTAATTCAAGGACCAAGCCAACTCTACCATAGCACTATATAAGAGTTTCTTCTCTTATTCTGTAAGCATTTAAAAGCTGTTCATGTCAGGGGCTACTGTGATTAAAATATCCCTCTACTTTGGAGCAATCAGAAGTCCTCTTAGCATGGGTAACATATGAATGCTTATAACTAGGCAACATATAGAATAAGCGATATCAGATTATGAACCTTTTAAGTTCATGCTCTATGTTTTATTTATCTTTGAATAACTAGCATTTATTATATACCTGGGACATCATAAGTTATAGGATGAATGAAAGAAAAATTAATAACAAGCATTATACTCAAGCCTCCTTTCCTAAGAGGTGTATAAATCACAAAGTAAGAATTCATCCAAGAAAAGAGGAACTTGAAATAGGTTATTCACAGTAATGGGAAGAACAGTTTGAATACCTGGAATGGGCTGTGATTTAGCTAGATTACTAAAACAAATCTGGATTCTGATAAACCTAGTTTCAGTATACATTCTGCCATGTTGGCTGAAAAAAATTAACTTATTTCCGAGTCTCAGTTTCTTCATTTGAAAATGGGCTATATCTACTTTGCCAGGCTAGGAGGATTTAAACACGAAGTATGTGAAACTTGTAAAATATATTCATTCAGTGAATGATAACTTTCCTTTCTGTTTTATGATGTAATATAAATTTAGGGATTGAATAAAGAGGAGGATGCAACTGGATCAGCATTATCTGGGGTTACATGACATTTCAGTATGGAGTAGAATAAAGGCTATCCTGGAAGGAAAAGGTAGGAACAGTTATGTTCTTAAATGAGAGATTCTAATACAATTTAATGGCATGGTGGGAAGAGTGTCTAGATACAACAGTGGAAAATTTGGTATTGAACTAAAAAAGAAAAACTACTTAGGGTCCAGGGAAAGTAAATATACTTGATGATCAATACCAGGATGCTAATAATAGAATGAGAAACCATTCTTTGAAATTTAAGTGAGGTAATTAAGGATAAATAAAAGGCAGTATAATTCTCCAGAGCAGTTTGTAAAACTCATTACTCCTCTGAAATGATACAGATGAGGAAAAATTAGTGAAGGTCTGGGGATTCCGTTTAATAGCCTTCCAAGTAACAATGTTTTATATATAAAACATTTGCTTGACAGAAGGCTCTTAAATGGATGTAGCACATTGACTTCTTAAACAGGAGTCTTAAACTGAGTTCTTGAATTGTACTTTCTCATAGAAATACTGAGAGAACTGGCTTGGAGTATGAACAACTAAGTTGTAAAAGGCTGGTGAGTTTCTACAAAAAGATGAACAGCAATAAAACAGCTAGTAAGAGAATCCAGGCTACACCCATTCTTTTTTTTTTGGTACCAAAATTTTTTTTTTAAAAGTTGTGGCAAAATACATACATAAAATTTGCCATTTTAACCAATCTTAAGTGTCCACAGTATTATGTGTGTGGCATTATGTATATCACAATGTTGTGTAATCATCACCACAAACTATCTCCAGAACTTCTTCCTCTTCCTCAACTGAAACTCTGTACCTTTTATTTATTATTATTTTTTAAAATATTTTATTTATTTATTTGACAGAGAGAATCACAAGTAGATGGAGAGGCAGGCAGAGAGAGAGAGAGAGGGAAGCAGGCTCCCTGCTGAGCAAAGAGCCTGATGCGGGACTCGATCCCAGGACCCTGAGATCATGACCCGAGCCGAAGGCAGCGGCCTAACCCACTGAGCCACCCAGGCGCCCAACTCTGTACCTTTTAAACACTAACTCTCTGTTCCCTTCCCTCAGCCTCTAGAAACCACCCTACCACTTTCTGGCTCTATGATCTGACTACTCTAGGTACCTCTTATAAGTAGAATCATCTATATGTCATTTTGTGACTGTCTTATTTCATTTAGCATAATATCTTTAAGGTTCATCCATGCTGTACTATGTGTCAGAATTTCCTTCTTTTAAAGGCTAACTAAATTCCCCTGTATGTATATACTGCATTTTGTTTTTGGGGTATATACCCAGAAGTGGAATTGCTGAGTCATATGGTAATTCTATGTTTATTTTTTTGAGGAAATACCATATATTTCCCACAGTGGCTATAACACTTTACAGTTCCATCAGCAATGTACAAGAATTCAAACTTTTCCATATCTTTGCCAATACAATGGGTATGAACTTGCATCTCACTGTGGTTTTGATTTGCATTTCCCCAATGGCTAATAATGCTGAGGATCACTTCACATACTTACAGGTCATTTGTACAACTTCTTTGGAGAATGTTCATTCACACACTTTGCCTTTTTTTAATACTGGTTTTGTTGTTGCTGTTGAGCTGTAAGAGTTTCTTTATATATTCTAGATATCTATCCCTTATCAAATATATAATTTACAAATATTTTCTCACATTCCTTGGCTGCCTTAATTTTGATGATGTCCAGTTACCTAATTTTTCTTTTGTTGCCTAATCTTTTGTCCGCTAAATCCAATGTCTAGAAACTTTCTATTATTTCTTCGAAGAGTTTTATAATATTAGCTCTTACATTAGGTTCTGGTTTGAGTTAACTTTTGTATATGGTGAAAGGAAAATCCAATCCATGAACACAGAATTTTCTACAATTTGTTGATGTCTTTCTTTTTTCAGCAGTGTTTTGTAATTTTCAGTGTATAAGTCTGTTACCTACTTCGCTAAGTTTATTAAGTATATCAATATATACTATATTAAGTATATTAATTATACTATATAAAGTATATTATTTATTTTGATGATACTGCAAATGGAATTTTCTTAATTTCTTTTTCAGATTGTTTAATATTAATGTATAGAAAATCCTACTAATTTTTGTGTGTTGATTTTGTATCCTACAATTCTGCTGAATTTATTCGTTCTAACAGGTTTTGATGGAATCTTTAAGAGGTTTTCTACAAAGACATCATTTTATATATAACTTTCCAATCTGGATACTGTCTTCCTTGCCTAATTGCTCTGGGTAGGAATGTTGAAATATTTCCTTCTATTCCTGATTTGTTGAGTGTTTTTAAAAGGTTTTAAAAGGGTCTGAATTTTGTCAACTGCTTCTTCTGTATCAATTGAAATGATCATGTGGTTCCCCTTCCTTCATTTTGTTAAAGTGGTGTACTCCACTGACTAGTTTTTTATGCCAAAACATTTTTGCATTACAGGAATAAATCTTACTTGGTCAAGGTGTATAATCCTTTTAATATGCTGTTGAATTTCCTATCATTTTGATGAGGATTTTTGTATTGATATTCATAAAAAATAATTAGTCTGCAGTTTTCTTGCAATGTCTGTGTATGGGTTTGGTATGAAGGTTATGACGACCTCATAGAGTACATTAAGAAATGTTCCACCTTGTTCAATTTTTTGGAAGAGTATGGGAAAGACTACTGGTACTTCCTCTTTGAATGTCTGGCAGAATTTACCACGAAGCCACTGGGTACTAGGCGTTCTTTGTTCGGAACTTTTAAATGACTGCCTGCCAATCAGCTCCCCTGAGTAATCTTACATTTGAATTCAAAATTTCCACATCGGGGCACCTGAGTGGCTCAGCTGTTAAGCGTCTGCCTCTGGCTCAAGTCATGATCCCAGGGTTCTGGGATCGAGCCCTGTATCGAGCTTCCTGCTCCACAGGGAGCCTGCTTCACCCTCTCCCACTCCCCTGCTTGTGCTCCCTCTCTTGCTATGTCTCTCTCTGTCAAGTAAATAAATAAAATTTTAAAAAATAAATAAATAGAAGTCTCTTAAAAAAAAAAAGAGAGACTTTCTCTGCCTTTCCCCTCTGCCCTTCACTCCCAAAATAAATAAGTAAAATCTTAAAAAAAATTTACAGTGTGTATAAAAATAATGGAAGACAATGGTATTGGAAGAGAGACAGACACATAGAGATCAGTAAAACAGAATAAAGAATTCAGAAACAGACTCACCCTTAAAAAAAATTTTTCAAATCAAATCAAGTAATAATTTCCTTTACCAAAATCACCACTCAGAGCCTTTGCTCTAATTTTCATACTGTAAGTTTGAGAGCTTGTCTGTATCATTTACTACTAGAGATTCTAGCTTGTTTTACTTTAAAGTTCAATTTCATTTCTGGGAGTAGTTAGATTCGAACAAATTAGTGATTTACACTTGGCATATCAGATTCTATAATTCAAAAAACAATAAATGTTTCATAAAATAAAATCCCAAGAAATGTCAAAAGGATATAGGTCTTTCTGGAATAACATTTTAGAAAAAAGTTAATTTAAAAAAAAAACAATGAATTAGATCAAAGTATAAAACTTTCTGTCACAACTCCTACTTCATTATACTATAGAGAATGTAATGGCTAATAAATCTGAATTTCAAAATGACTGGTATACTGCTTTAAAGTGGGGATGATTACATTGTCTTCTGAGGATACAGATGCCTCTGCAGTCCCCTCATATGAAGTAGTCTACATCAAACCATAGGGTTTGGGCAATGGATGGTATAGAAAGTGGGAGAACAAAAAGATAAGCACTATCTTGCCTCACCATTGCTACTTCTGAGCCAGTAGTCCTTTAAATTCAAGCAAAAGGCCATCCACAAGGAATTCAATTATACCTGCCTTTCCTCAGAACTGTTTATCCTACAACATACCAGCATTCTATCACATTCAAAATGTATGGCTCTTCCCTTTTTTTAAAAAAAAGCTATTTTATTTACTTATTTGAAAGTACTCACACAAGCGTGCACAAGCAGGGAGGAGGGTCAGAGGGAGAGGTAAAAGTAGACTCTGCTGAGCAGGGAGACTGATGTGGGGCTTGATCCCAGGACTCAGATCATGACCCCAGCCCAAGGCAAATGCTTAACCATCTGAGCTACGCAGGTGCCCCTTGGCTCTTCCTTTCACACGGTCTCTCCAAATACTCCTAATCTTATCACCACTTTAGATGAAGTGCTCTGAGTTTCTTGAATTTCTCAATCCCACTCCGGCTATCCACTTTCATGACAACATTATGAATTTCCTAAACATCAATTCAAAAACTCATTAGTAATAGTCTATTACTAATAGACCTCTCACATTATTCTACTCCTTCTGTATCTCTTCTCTCTCTTCATGGAGACCTCAGACATAAACCCTCTTTTTGTTCTTAGCCTATTAGACTCCTAGATTAACTTCTTTCTGATGTTAGTTTGTATTTCAAAGCACACAATTTCAATTGCTTTTGTACCCACTTTCTAGCCACCTAACCATGCTTCTATCTTAACTCTGCAATATCCTAATCCTAGATTTGGCTATCTGCTCATTCTACTTCTATACCAAGAAAACTGCTGAAAAAAATGACCAACAAACATGGATTGATACCACCAAAAATTCATGGTAAATGTTGAATGCAACACTTTTCTTCTGTCATTTGTTAAATGAAATTGTTTCAATTCTTTACTACCACAGAATATACTAAAATCACTTCACTCAGATGACCCCACCTTGTATCTCATAGAAAATATAAATATAAATAAAAAGAGTCTCTTACATTACAACCCTTCTTTTTTTTATTGAATAAATTTGACATGTAACATTGTATACATTTAAGGTATACAGTGGGTACTTTGATACATTTACATATTGTAATGATTGCCTCTGTAGCAAAATTTATCACAGTATATAATTATAGCACAATATTATTGTCTATATTTATTATACTGTGCATTAGATGTCTATGGCTTATTCACAACTTGTTATAAGTTTATACCCTTAAACACCATCAGACTTATCCCCACCTCCTAATGGTAATCACCATTTTACTGTTTTTAATAGGTCTGACTTCTTTAGATTCCACATATAAATGATAGGTGATAATCCTGCTAATTTCCACCATTTCCAATCTGTAAACTTATCTTTGTGTACATCTATATTTTTTTCTTGTTCCTTCCAGTTCTCAGAGGAATAGGCATTTCTCCTCTTGTTTCATAGTCAATTCTTTAACCTAGTTTTGACTCTCCAATAACCAACTGGTTGGCCTTATTTCATTCCTCTCACACTCTTACCCTACAAATACTCCTTTGCCCTATACACTCGAACCTGGAAATGCTATTTTTTTGAAGGCTGTAATAAAGGCTTCTGGATCTGTATTGCAACCATCCATTGGACAATTTCAGTTGCATGTTCCACAGGTAACTAAACCTCGTAACTAAAACCTAATTATGCATTTTATTTCCCCATCTATAAATTTCTATCTTCTTCTCTGATTCTTTCAGTTATCAGCACCACCATCAATCTAGTTTTCTATTCTAGTTACCTGGGTATCATCCTAGAATCTATGTTATCACACTCAGAAGTGGCCTGCATTCAGGTGGCACCTGGTTTCCATTCTATTTCCTAAATAATCTTAGACCTCTTTCTTAATTCATCCCTAATGCTTAAGTTCTCATGTTAACTGCTTGAAATGAGTGCCATTTATTTTTTTTTACACTGATATATAATATATATACAGTTGACTCTTGAACAGCCTTGGTCCACTTATATGTGGATATTTTTCTAATAAATACAGTACATTACTATATAAATGTACTTTTCTTCCTTATAATTTTCTTAGTAACATTTTCTTTTCTGTAGCTTACTTTATTTTAAGAATATGGTATATAATACATATAACATACAAAATATGTGTTAATGAATTGTTTATGTATTGGTAAGGCTTCTGGTCAACAGTAGACTATTAGTAGTTATGTTTTTAGAGAATCAAAAGTTACATGCAGATCTCTATGTTGGGGGTCAGCACCCCTAACCCCCATGCGTTGTTCAAGGGCCAACTAACATATATATTAATAGATATTTATATATAATTATACATGTTTTATATATATATATAAGTATATATATATTTATATATGTCCCAATGCCAGGAAGACTTTTTTAAAGCATATATATTAATCCTTCAGTAAATTTGGACTGAATAAGAACACAGTATGAACTACTTAGTCACATTCCTCATGATAGGGCCCTAATCTACCTTCACAGCTGCTTTTCCTGTACTGCTCTACTGTTCTTGTTGGAGCCATAGAATCACCTTATTGTATGTGGAATGTCCCATGTATTCCCTTACTTTTGTGTTTTTATTATATATACTGATCCCCCTGCTTTCAGGACTCTTCTTCCTCATCTACCCAACTCCTAATCTTAGCACAAGCATCGGACTTGAGAGTGAGCTTATGACCTGATTCTCTCAGACTGATTTAGGTACTTCTTCCTTGTGTTTATCTGTTATTCCCCACAGATCTCCACTCTAACACTTAGTATACTGTGGTCATAACTATAAATCTTCCTTTTTATCTTCTTATTGGAACTTATCCTTATTAAGGAAAGTTCCTTAAGGGTGTAAACTATATTTTGTTTCAGCATCCTCAAAACCTCATCAAAGGCCCAGTATACAGCATGCACACATTGATTTTTCTTAAATAAATCAGCATAGTTGGAGTTTAGTATATAAGAAAGAGAGTATACATGTTTTCTTCTATTCCTGAGTACTTGACAAATACTTAAAAACCAAAAAAAAACCCCCCAAAAACCCCTTTAACCTCCTTTGGATAATTGCTGATGTGAGCAAAGGCTTCTCCCATGGCAGTTAAAAGGTTAAATCACAAGTTTCTGGTTGCTTACCAGTGAAGGCAGAGGAGTAGTTAGAGAAATTTCTGTTTCTGCTTCAACCTAAGAATATCTCAGTACTCCTCTTCCCTAACTCTGTTTCTTAACTTTCCTAGAACAAGTGTAAGATTGTTGAAGTTTCTTACTGAACCTAATGGGAAAATAAGAATAAAAGTTGGGATTTTTTTATGTTGTTTTTAAAAAAGTGATTATGCCTTATACCTGAGCTAGAAAGGCAAAGAAATCCAAATTCTAAACTTCAATAATTTTGGAAAACTCCCTGTTACTGTTATGCCCATTTCTCTTACATACCATTAAGGAAGACCTAGTCCATAAGTCTACCCATATAACTGGAAGTAATCTTTTGTAAATGAACAGGAAAATCACAAATAATAATGATTTTTGAGAAATACAAGGAAGTATATATAACATCTAGTTTTACAGATGTGTCAAGTAGAAAGGATGAAGAGAATTGTGCAGTTCCTATATTTATAGAAGAAACTAAGAATTGCATGGCCAGCGTATTTCTTAGACTTCAGAATTTTAAGGCTAATAAAATTGTTTCTTAAATGAGGTAATCAATTTAAGATCCCCACTTTCCACTGCCTGTTGAAACTATTGCAAGGTTGGCCCTTGGCTGGCATCTGGAAACTTGACTTGTTTTAAAGCTGATAAAAGTGATAAAGTTGGCTGCTGTGCCAGCTTAATTAGACTATACCATGAGATTTATGGTGAAGACCTACTTTCGTTCTGAGAATCTGAAATTTTGGCTGATACAGGATATCTGAGAGTCTGAAATTTTGGTTGACACAGGCTATCTATGTGACCAGCTCTTAATAAACTCCCCAAATTCTTGAGTCTCAAATGGAGTTCCCTATGTAGAAGGACTGTATATGTGTGACTAAGTTTTTGAAGCTGGAGGTAGGGTACACTCTGTGTGAACCCTCACAGGAGGGAAAGAGCATAGGAGGCCTGCATGTGGATCCCTCTAGAGTCTGCTTGATGTTGTACATTAATGATCTGGCTCTGTGTCTTATCACGTCACTGTAATACATCTTAGCTATGAGTGTTACTGTATACTAAATCCTATGAGTCCCTCTAGCCAACACAGGATATGTTTTATGGTATCGGGGGACCCCCAAAACACTCCTAAATAGTGGCGTTAAACAAAAAAAACAAAAACACTTTCATTATCATCTCACAATAGTGTTAATAAAATTCTGCCCTACAATCTGATCGTATGGAAGTATAGTATGAGAATAAAGAACAGAATTTTAGCATTATGAGAAGTTCACTACATTATTTTTCTCATTTTGCTGCAGACCAGTGATGACCTAATCATGGATCAGTAACAGACATCTGCCTGGGAACTATTAAACTACATTTATGCAAAAATAACTTTCCTCTAATTAACCCTCTTTTGAAACTGAAAATTAAAAAATTATTTATGGAGGATAATGCTCTTTATGAACTCTTCCCTTGGGTCAAAATTTAAAAAAAAAAACAACAAATAAGAATCTTAAATTCCATCAATATATATCTGTGTTTTAGTTATTGTAGTTCAAGAAAGTTTCTAATAAATACAGTATTTTCCACTTGCAAAAGATTCTCAAATTTCCATTTACCAAGACAAATAAGAACCTTCAAAACCAAAACCATATACCTTTTGTTGTAGTTCTTTCACTGCAGAATCTCTATCCATACATGCCTGTCGAAAGGCTTCGTAAGCTTTATTGAGTTGCTCACCAATATTTTTATCCATTCCTCTCTGTTCTGTAGCATCACTATAAAGGATGGAGTAAATGACAGGTCTGGAAAATAATAAGAACAATTTAGTTAGCTATTAAATTATACAAAATTATACAAATCTCATTTCTAAAATGCATCTTATAGACAGCTCAATACAGTTTATCATGAAGATTATAGCCCCAAGTACTATAAAGGTTTATAAAGGCAAATAAGTCTCATCTAAAATCCTGATTGGAAATCTTTTTTTTAAATATTTTTATTTATTTATATGACAGACAGGAGATCACAAGTAGACAGAGAGGCAGGCAGAGAGAGACAGAGAAGCAGGGTCCCTGCTGAGCAGAGAGCCCGATGCCTGGCTCGATCCCAGGACCCTGGGATCATGACCTGAGACGAAGGCAGAGGCTTTAACCCACTGAGCCACCCAGGCACCCCTGATTAGAAATCTTAAGAAACATTAACTTCTTCAATTTTTAATATTCTTTACTGATGTTCAAGATGCAAGTGGGGTTTCAGTTCAAGATGCTACTTTGAAAATAGTAATCTAAAAATGCAACCTTAAAATGGAGAAATATGAAAGGCCATTTGTTATTAATATTTTATTATAGAAATGCACAACAGGATTAGCAATGTGGGAAGGGATTTCTTTTTACTAAACGGACAGTTATTCCCACTTACAAGGTGAATTCTTGCTACACTGAAATTAGAGTGAAATTAAATAGATAATAAATGTTTGTGGATGGAGTTCACACTGTTGTTATCGCAGAGCAATTAAAATGTGTGAAAATGCTCTTATTTTAGCACAAAATCTAGGGAGAGTTGCTGTTGGATTGTACATTAAAAAAGAAAAATCACATCCCTTCAGTCCTACCCACACTCCCTATTAGTTTTCCAAACTCCCTGCTGTTTCTGAACTACAGGTGCTTTACAGAGTGGAGGTAATTTGATTTTATCATCGCAATTTGCATAACATTTCTAACCACATTCCTTGGCTCTGAGCAGAGGGCCATGTAATGATTCTGATTTTTCCTGTCCAGCTGTAAAAACCATACCACAGGACTTTTCTCTTAATCTTCCGAAAGCCACAGAATAGATAAAGTTCTCTATCAGTCATGTGGGGTTTGGGGGAACCAAATTATTTCACTTCTTTATGATTGGAAATCCTTCATAATCACAGTCTCTAATCTTTCATCTGTCCTTTCATTTTGGGTACACAATGCTTTTTAAAAAAATGTAGTGTTTTACATTAAAATACAATTCATGTGACATAAAATTCACCATATTAAAGTGTACATTTCTGTACCTTTTTGTATATTCACTATGTTGTACAATCATCATTACCTAATTCCATACTTGTGTATGCATACAAATAGTATAACTTTCTATCATTCAAAGGATTTAAGGCAGCTTATAAAAATATAAGCAAGATTAAAAATAGGCATACAAGCAGGCAAAGAAATGAAGGACAGGCAGCTATCAGGACAGTAATACAGTATAAAATGCTAATGCAGAAATGAGAGGTTTAAGTAACTATGTGGCTAACTTACCTATTGCTGTCTTAAAAAGCTGCACAAAATGTCAACATAAAACACACCTATATTTTAAAATCAGAGACAAGTAAGACCTTGAGTTGGAAACCCATCTAACTTTTTATTTTGTTCTATCACTGAATGACTCTGTGACCTTGATACAGGGCCACTAAATCTTTCTGACCCCCAGGTTCTTTCTCTCCAATACAAAAAAGATGTTTGGACTTGATTTCGAAGAAACTTCTTTGTTCAACAGTTCTTGAGTCTGAGAGTCTAAAAAATGCATGTCTGTTCCATCAAAAAGGTGCATTCTTGTTTTTAAAAATGTAAATGCAGTACTAAAAATAGCTGCATCATATGCAAGTAAATCATGTGGATGCTTCACTTCAGGTCCTTGAATTAGATCACACAAATGTCACTAAGAAGAGTTACTGAATAAATTCCACATGGATGCATCCTATTTCCTGAAATAAGAATGTAAGCTGGAGAGATATGATTCAGGTCAATACAACTAAATAAATGATACATTTAATTTCTATCTCACATCCAGTAAGAGAATCGGGTGTTAGATCAGTGACACTGACCAGAGAAAAAGGAAACAGTCGCTGGGACCCAACTAATTAAATTGGACAGATTTCAAATATTAACACTCTGAACTTTAAAGCCACTTGTTCCTCTATTTTTTTTAAAGGATTTGTTAAGTGTAAAATTAATTTCACAATTTAAGAGGCAGTCACATTTCAATTACATTTTGGTATGCCTGCTGCAAAACTTGCCAGGCTCCAGGGAAATGGTTTTATTTATAGTAAACATGCTCAAACCCAAATCTCATTGCCTAAACCCAGGAGATCCAAGCTAAGGCAACCTCCGCCTTGGAAACACTCTTCTAAGTACATTTTCAGGAAAGCCTCCCATGGTAGTATCTTTATTCTTGGTCTGATCTGCTGGCTTCCTTCCATCACTGGAGAAGAAGATTAAGTCACTGATACCCCAGAAGGTATCTGGGCAAGCAGAATGCAAAGCACTCCCACCTACCCAAGGCAATCCCCCTGAAGCCAGGATAGTCCCTACCCACCCACATCTGACCCTCTGGCAGTAGTTCCTCCCCCATCACCCCACCCCAGTGTGTTTCCTGTGAGAAGGAAAATGAAGGACAAGTTCCTGTTCTGCCTCCTCCCAGGGTCTACTGTGTGTGTGCCCAACCCAGGAGGAAGCACCCTAAAAAAAAAAAAAAAAAATCCCTGGGCAGCAGGCTGCTTCCTCTTTCATTAATTCCTTGGGTCAGTAATTAAACTGTTCTAAGGTAGGAGAGGTAGTCTATGCAAGGGAGATAACTTATCTTCCCTTTGTAAAGTTTCCCAGCTCCAACAAAGGTTTGCCAAAGTTTCCCAGCTCCAACAAAGGTTTGTCAACTGCTAGGACCAAACTTAGATGTTAATAAAACGGATCCCATTACTATTCAAATCAATTAGCAAAAATAAAGTTTATGTTTACTTGTTACATGTAAGGCACTTTTGTGGGGTATGGCAAGGAGCTTCAGAGAGTACCACCACAGAGTTATGTTCCTTTTACAAAGTTCTTTCACCAATTCTTTGTTTTTAAATTTACATCCCATTTGACGGATAAGGGCTCAGGGGCATTAAATGACTTGCCTAGAGCTACAAAGCAATAAGCAAGGGAACTGGGACTATAGCTTTGAAATTCTTCATTCAAAAACAGTTTATTAAAGACAACTGCAGGGACGCCTGAGTGGCTCAGTTGTTAAGTGTTTGCCTTTGGCTCTGGTCATGATCACAGAATCCTGGGATCGAGCCTGCTACTTCCTCTCCCTCTCCCCGCCCCCCCATCCCCCCCCACTGTGTTCTCTCTTGCTGTCTGTCAAATAAATAAATCTTGAAATAAAATAAAATAAAGGCAACTGCAAAGTATTCTCCCAGGATGCCACGGTGGATATGTTCATTTGATAAAAACACTGCCAAGTACAAACAAAGCCTGTACTGGGCACCACTGACAATGAGAACGAAACTAATACAAAACCTATCCTCACAAAAGCACCAT
This sequence comes from Mustela nigripes, assembly GCF_022355385.1. Classification (NCBI taxonomy): domain Eukaryota; kingdom Metazoa; phylum Chordata; class Mammalia; order Carnivora; family Mustelidae; genus Mustela; species Mustela nigripes. The sequence goes on along the minus strand of NC_081559.1, from coordinate 57,436,032 downwards.
TAGCTATAATTTAAAATACACACACATACACACACACACACACACACACACACACATTCTGAGGTATCCAAAGGCTACAGAATTGGGAAAGTGGTCACATCTATTTCTGAGGTTTAGGAAAGGCTTTGAGAAGTAGGTAACATTTGCACTAGGTTTTGAATTATGGATAGGAATGATCTCACCCATTCCTTTTATTTATCAAATAGCAGTCATCCTTTCTACAGCAGGTTCCCAAGGGCTACAAAGATGTTTTTAGTGTTAAGATAATATCCATTCTTCATGAAAAAAAGGCTAGGATAATAAGCATTTCTTTATGCATTGTTCAGCTTGATTCTTCTTCTTCTTTCTTTTTTTAAATATTTACTTGAGAGAGACCGAGAGCATGCCATGGATGGGGGTAGGCACAGAGAGAGAATCTCAAGCAGACTCGGTGCCTCAGTGAGAAACCCCCACATGGGGCTTGATCTCAGGATCCCAAGATCATGACCTAAGCCACCAAACTGAGCAGAAATCAAGAGTCAGGCACTTCACCAACTGAGCCACCCAGGCTTCACTTCATTTTTCTGATCATGCTATTCTTAAACCTAAGACAATTCTTCAGCATAACAGTGATGGTTATTTACAGAAATGACTGATTACGCTAGTGCTCTTCCCATGATACTTAAAAAGCAGCAGCAGTGAGAATGAAATAAAGGATAAATCTTGTATCTTCAATAGACCTCAATTTTCCTTTCTTTTAAAATGAAGGGGCTAAATGATATAATCTCCCTCAACTTTATGATTATATAGCATTTCCAAACAAATACAGAGGACTGAAGCTATTTCTTGGGAAATACAGCAATATACTTTTCCTCATAGGATACCAGCTTTAAAAGTAGTAGTCATTTTGTTAAACTGTACTATAAACTAGGCCTTGGTTACAAACCAGCTGATACGGCATTTAATTTCAAGATGGTGAGAAGCATGGAGTAAAAGTTATATAGGGTGTCCTGGAATTAAAGAGATGATATGACACTGTGAAAATGTGTGATATAAAAATATGTGCAATAACACTGTGAAGATGACTCTATTTATTTAATAACATTTATGTATGTCTTCCTAACACAATTACATAGAATGAACAAAGTAAGGGCTTTGGATTCAGATCCCATATCTGCAATTTTCTAGCCATTTACTTGGCTTCTCTGAGTATTCATTTTCTTTTGATAAACAGTTTACAGTGTTATTATGAAGATTAAATGAAATCATTTATGAAGTATATATGTTATTGGTTCCTCAGTTCTTATCCTCTTCTCTTCTGTTATTTCCACCTTTTAACTGTTACCATCAGAGGACTATATTCTGGTCATTGGCAAGTAACTTCAACTTCCAAGAGGAGCTCATCACTTTTTTCCCTTCCCCAAATGGATGGGATGCTGTGGTGAGTCACCTAAAACACCATAGTGAGGACAACATTTCAGGGGTGGTGGAAGGACAAGGGGATGAGGGAACAAGAACGATACCTGGGTCCTTGACACGACGGTGCTGCCAGATCAGCTTTGAACATCTTACACTTTATAGTATGTGAAAGGAATAAAATTTGTCTAATTTAAGCCACTGTCTTTGAGAATCTCTTAAGAGAGGAGCTGAGTTATTTACTAATCAGTACACCAGACAACACTGGTTTAGTTCTGAATGCATTGTACGTGCCCCTTTTTTCCATGGGAAAGAGAAAGTCATACTCTTTGCCTTTTTCCTAATCAGAACTTATAATTTAGTAAGGCAGACAAGCAAGAAAATGATTAAACCGTACTAGCAGGCCAATTATAAATGTGTAAAAAGGTATGATCATATCTTTTTTTTTTTAAGATTTTATTTATTTATTTGACAGAGAGAGAGAGAGAGAGATATCACAAGCAGGCAGAGAGGCAGGCAGAGAGAAGGGGAAGCAGGCTCACTGCTGAGCAGAGAGCCCGACACGGGGCTTGATCCCAGGACCCTGAGAGATCATGACCTGAGCCAAAGGCAGAGGCTTATCCCACTGAGCCACCCAGGCGCCCCGGTATGATCATATCTTAATAGGGATCTGGGAAGCACAGGTAGAAGCATTTGTAGAAATTTGTCCAATGGTTCACTGAAGATTTACTGCATATAAGTTTTATCTCAAAAGAAAAAAAAAAAACCTGTTAAATAAAAGGTGTAAGCAGGATAACAGCTCAACAGGAAGAACAATTAAAATGAGGAATTGTGGAAGGCTTCACAGAAGATCTGACACTTAAACTAGGCCCTAAAACATGAGGATTTCTTTCTTTCTTTCTTTTTTTTTAAGGATTTATTTATTTGAGAGAGAGAGAGAGAGGGAGAAAGAATGAGAGGGAAGGGGTAAGAGGGAAAAGCAGACTCCCCGCTGAGCAGGGAGCCCGATTTGGGACTCGATCCCCGGACTCCAGGATCATGACCTGAGCCAAAGGCAGTCGCTTAACCAACTGAGCCACCCAGGCACCCAACATGAGGATTTCAAGAAGCAGAGAATGAGAGGGAATAAAGAATATTCACTCTGAAAGAGCAAAGGAATTGAGAAGTTACTAGTACAGCGCATTTAGGGCCTGGAGGTATTCGATTTATGGAAGTCTAACACGTGAATATAAAATGGAGAGTGAGGGTGTTAAGACAGAATGGTCAGGTCCTCCATGTGAGCTTGAGCTGAACTACAAAAGCCCTAGTGGCACCATTCAGGCAGACCATAACTGGAATGGAAACCCCTAGAGTTACAGAGTATACTCAGTGCATAAACAATATGCAGCAGAGTCAGTTTGGCCAGATTGTAATGGACCCTGACTGTTACTTTATTAAATTTATAGAATTTAACCTGTCACTAAGAAGTAATGCAGGATTTTCAGGGTGCCTGGGTGGCTCCCAGTTAAGCATCTCACTCTTTACTTTTACTCAGGTCATGATCTCAGGGTCCAGGGACTGAGCTCACTACTGGGCTTGCACTCAGTAGGGTCTGCTTCAGGATTCTCCTCTCTATCTGCCCCTCCCTCCACTTATGTGAACGCATCTCTTTCCTTCTAAAGTAAATAAATGAATCTTTAAAAAAGGGGGGGGGATAGGGGATTTTTAAGCAGGAGATAAACATGTTTCAGAAAGGTAAACTGAATACCCACTGTAGAACAGAAACGAATGAGGGAGACAAAGTAAGGATATCCATAAGAAACTACTGCTGTAGGTGGGTCAAAGATGGGCTTAAACAAGAACAGGGGAAATGAAAGATGAATACATTCAAGAGACATTTTTAAGTCAGAACAAACAGGATTTGTTGGCCAAGTGGATCTAGACGGGAAGGCAGCATTCAGGCCCTTGCAATTCTGAATCAGCTGGCCTGGAATGGAGTCCTGGAATCTTCCTTTTAATAAATAACCCAGGTGACTTTGTTGAAGATGGTTCACCAGCCATATTTTTCAGAATACTAGGCAGACAGTGATGATAGCCAGATAGAAAAACAGGAAGAAAAATGTTTTGGGAAAAAACGATATAGAATACAATTTTGGGGATGCCTGGGTGGCTCAGTGGGTTAAGCCGCTGCCTTCGGCTCAGGTCATGATCCCGGGGTCCTGGGATCGAGTCCCACATCGGGCTCTCTGCTCAGCAGGGGGCCTGCTTCCCTTCCTCTCTCTCTGCCTGCCTCTCTGCCTACTTGTGATTTCTCTCTGTCAAATAAATAAATAAAATCTTTAAAAAAAAAAAAGAATACAATTTTGGATAGAAGAGCTGAAACAGACATAATTAACAGTAGGCAGGAAAATGTACCAACTGAGTAATAACCAAATCTAGAGGATCAAATAAATATTAAGCATGGCTTCCCTCCTGTATATATTCTTATTCCTAAAAACCTGTTTTGAATGTCTTCTGATGCTGGTAAGTCCTTGGACAGACAACCAAGCCCAAATATTTTTACAAAAAACATTTTTGAAAAGAAAAGTGGAGAAAGAAGCAATGCTCATTACTGCATCACTTCATGTCACAAGATGTACACTCTTTTCCTTTCAGATAGTAAGCAAAAGAGAGGATGGGCCACTTATTATCTGGACAATGTCTGAAGGTAAATAATAAACTAGCGAGTGCATAAAACAGGCCTTTTAGCAGAAGTCTGTTATCTTATGGAAAGACACTGTTAGACAAAAAACTAGGAACGTTATCTAATGCTGTGTTCTGCAAATGCTTACATGCTGCTAAATAACAGGAAAAATAACTCCTGGTAAAGTGAATGCGTGATCTTTTTGAAATCTCCCTTCTACTCTGCCAAATTTATGACAAGTAGCATTACTAATTATCTTTCACAGGAGTAGGATAGTTTGTACCTATTTTTTGGTCTTAACCAAAAGAGTCTGAAAAAAAATATTTTCAGTAATCTTAAAAAAGTCCCCCTAAACAGAACACAATAATGTATGAGATGTCACAGGCTGCGCAAGATTCATAAAAGGAAAAGTTGCTTTTGATAAAGTAGTTAAAATCTCATGAGTTAGGGCACCTGGGTGGCTCAGTTGGTTAAGCACCTGCCTTCAGTTGAGATCATTATCCTGGGATCCAAGGACTGAGGCCCAAGTCAGGCTTCCCACTGAGTAGCAAGCCTGCTTCTTCCTCTCCCTCTGCCACTCCATCCTGCTAATACACTCTCTGCTTCTGTGCTGTCTCTCGTGTTCTCTCTCTCAAATAAAAAATAGAATCTTAAAAAATAAAAAAAATAAAATATCACGAGTTAACAGATTAGGGACCCCTCCAGCATCTCTGAGTCATTTACTTTCTCAGAACAAAACCAAACTACTATAAAAGGAAAGAGCTCTTCTATGAAGATAGAAAACTTCAGGAGAGAGATAGGTAACCTTTTCATAATAAGGCCTAATTTCTCTTAAATCACCATTTATATTGCTGAGCGGTCATTTAGTTTTGAGAATATTACCAATGATAAATGGGAATAGGCAAAAGCTTACATAATTATAAAGCTGTATTCTGTGCTCTTAACCATTGGCACGGGACTCCCCGGCTCTTCATACCCCCGCTTTTAATTTCCCTGAGGACACCTCGAGGCTGTTGGGCAAATGTTTGCAAGTCACAACTTGCTTTATTAGAAGTAATTGTGAGAACTCCAATGAGAAAATAAATAAGGTTTCAGAGATTTCCAAATCTCTATTTCCAGTCATTCCCAAGATGTTTAGGGTGTGATTTTAAATGCTTAGTATGATAAAAGTTTAAAACCAGATATAATTCCATTAAACACAATCTTACTCCAGTTGTTGAATACCCCTAAAGCCAGGACTCCCAAATCCCTGGGTACCCTGACAAACCAACCTCTCAAACCTGCATCTGTGCCCAAATTGACTGAGTTTCCACTCTTTTCAAAGCCAGTTTTTCTTACATGTGAATATGCAGATCTTAGTAAATCTTTACCACCTACTGTGCTATCCTACTGTGGGGAATCAAGAGTTTATTAAAAATTTTCACTTTTTTCACTCTTCACTTCTTTTTGTATCTGGAAAAAATAAGAAGATGCTATAAAATAAAGACCCCAAACTTAAATTTTAACTGAGACCATATCCTGTATAAAATATATTAATTTCTTCTTTATTAAGACAAGTTGAACATTAGAAATCAAATTTAAAAGCCTAGTCAACTGAAGATAAATGGAAGTATAGAATACATGCTTGTTGACAGGTGAGATTGAAGTCATTTAACCTTTCTGTAGACCTCAGTTCCCTCATCTGCTCCAGTTTAGGATGTTTGGGTTAGAACATACTGTCCTACATGGGTCAATGGAATCATCCAGGTTTAAAAAAAACAGATCAGCAAACCCTGTCAGACTTTCTGGATAATTTGGAAGGGCAGGCAGTAAAGGGGAAAAGAGGGAAGAGCCAGAGTGAGACAAATTTAGAATCACTGCCATAGGGTGTCAATTCATAACTGGAAAAGCACTGTACTCTGTATAACACTATAGAAATACGCACCAAGGCAGGGAAACAGACTTTTTATCCTGTCTTTTTTTGTTTCACAGTGATCTGCTTTTTGAATCTTCCCAGAAGAAGTAAATAGAATTTGGAAACAAAAACAGCAGTTGCTAAGGTAGATGTTCTTAAAGAAAGAAAAAAGGAGGTATTTTGATACTTTGGCAGATCGCTCAGAGCAATAGCACTCTAATGGTCTTGGTTCCCTGAAACTTCCACAACTCGTGAGTCTATATGAGTGTTTCCTCTATTAATGGAATGGAAGAGATTCCATTAATGGCATTTGCACTGAAGTTCATTTTGAGAAAGATTTAAGTGTGACCACAGCTCTTCTCCTACCAAGCAGCAATGGTCCTTTTCACTTGCTGCTCCCCCCACCGATACTCTAATCACCTCAGTTCTATCTACAATACTCTAATCATCTCAGTTCTATTTAAATTCTCGAACTATGTATAGATAGTTGAGAAAGGGCATAAAACTCAATGACATGCCTTCAATTCAGAAAGCAGAAAGGCACAGAACCCCAGACCTTAGGGACAATTTCAGTTTTGTGTCTGAATGACAAGCATTCCAAGAGGGGCATTTCCCTATTTCCTTTTGGGAAACATTAGGGATGGGGGAGGGATTGATACCTACTGAGTTAATATTACTTACCAGGTGCTTTATAAAGTACCTTATTTTAATTTTTCTTCTGCAGGAGCATAGATTATCTTCCCTTTCCACATAAAGAAAAAGGTTATATAAATCGACTAAAGTCAAAGAATTAGACAATAAAAGACGCAGAAAAATCCGGGTCTGTGATATGAAAGTCCAATCTCTAGCTCTTTTCACTCCAATTTAGTTTTTATTTTTAAACAAAGGTATACTTATCAATATTTTAAAGAGTCAAGGAGTTTCACAAGGCTTAAGAAAAACTATCAATCCCTTGCTCTCTTCCTTCCCCTCATTTCCCACTTTACCTTGGCAATAATTCTTAGTTCTTTTGGTTCTTTCTGGTATTAATCTTGGTATCTCTATTAACATGCTAATATTGCCATTATTGATTTTTCAGTTTTACTTGTCTTTCCACAATGCAAAGTAAAGGATTCAGCTCATAGCTTTGCTATACTGTCTTCTAGCTTCCATTTGTTTTTGTGGAAGCCCAGGGCCATTTTGATTTCTGATCTTGTACTTAACTCACCTGAAGTTCATCCTTCACTTCTAGGAAATGTTCTTCAATTATTTTTTTGGGCAATTTCATTTCTTCTGTATTCCTTTGTGCAACTCCTCTACCTGGATGCTGAATCTTCTGAAGGGATACTCTAATTCCTCCCAGCCTCCTTCCTCTTGAATGAACTTGTTTTTCTTTTTTCATATATAAAATATCTTAAGCCTGCTGTCTTTGGTAACCAGTATTATTCTGCCAAGCGATGGTTAACCAATCCTGAATAAATAACAGAATAATCAAAGTAAGTAGTGGTGCTTCCAGAGCTCTACTGAGGTTGGGTGTGTGTGTGAACCAAAACAATGTTCCACCAATTGCCCAGCTCAACCAGAACAACTCAACTTTGATTAGATATATATTTTGGGATTTCAAGTTTGAAAAGAATCACAGGCTTAAAGGTATCAGACCCCCACCACCTCCACCCATAATGATTTATAATGCTTTAGTAAGGCCTATTTTTTGTGGGGTGGTAGAGATAAGTACTGGTGATCTGGGAGGTGGAAAAGGCCCCTCTGTTGGGTTTCCCCCACTGCTGAGACTATTCTGTGTCTGGGTAAGTGTTCTGCCAGGTTCACACTTGTGGTGAGAGGCCACTTGAAATCTAAAGCAGTTTCAAGATGGGGAGAGGAAATCACTCCATCCTAGAAAAGTCATCTGCTTTTTTCCAACCCCCTGGGCTATGAAAAATAATAAGCATTCACATTCTATTTCAGAAAAGCTGTCACCTTAGCAAAAGAAGATGTAAATAAGTAATGGAAGACACAACCTTCCTTTTTTGTATTTTAGCTCTTTGTTCACCTTTTCACCCACGGAAAAGATCAGAAGCAAAAAGCAAAAGTCAATAACACAGTAAATACTTAAATAAAAGGACATCCTCTGTCTCAGTTACAGTAAAATTTTAACGACACCAATAGTATGTGTGTTTTCCCCACTTAAAGAAAGGAAATGGAAAAGAACTGTCACTCCTAACACTTAGTTATAATCATTTCCCACTTTTAAGAGAGTTCCCTAACATAAGCAGCCAATTCCCCAAAATGACAGTTTGTATTTCCAGTCTCACTTTCCGATATACCCATAGCATGCTGCACTACAACTGTGACTGTGTTGCAGTCAGGCAGCTGAAATAATAGAAACTTAAATACCATTGATGCAGCAGTGTCAGAATTTAGATTTTGTATTTTTTCTGTAAGTTGATAGTAGGCTAAATGTATCAGGATAAACAAGGTGAGATGACTCCCCAGTGATCAACCCAAAAGCTCCCCAGATCAGGTTCTCCATTTTGCTGGATGTTCAAACTTGGAGAAACTTTCTGTGTTATCTTCTAAGAGTTAAAAGATTTCACAGCCAAAGACCACACCCATGTGTCTCAGCTTTGCCTTACTTCCCTTTTTTAGTCCAGTATTACTTCTTTCTCTCAGACTGTTTATCAAATTCTAGGAGTTGAAGCACACAACCAAACTGTGTAACACCAAAAGAGAAACTGGGCATGGCACATGATGTTCTACCCCAACCTAAACAGAAACATGTCAATGCTCAGTTAGCTTGCTCAGCAGGCTAAGGGGTATCCTCACTTGAGTAAAGGTCATTTTAAAATCTAGAGATGGGGGGGTAGAATGGGGTTTATGCAGTTTAAAATGGCTATTTAATATTAAAAATGTTTTCATAAATCATAAAAAGTAGTGCTCTATAGAATATTCTTGGATGGGGGAACTATAAGAGCAAGTTATATTCAGTATGGGGAAGTGTAAAAGAAGACTGTGTGGGAAGGAGAAGCAAACATTAAATCTCCATGGATGTGTGAGATTTTATGTTTATGAAAAAAGGGATAAGGATTTTTTAAAAAACGAAGAACCATCAATATCAAAGGAAAGGCATTTCTAGTTTAGAGATAGGAAATATATGAAATTATATTACAGGAAACACCACATAACAAGTGGCTATGAATAATACAAGCATTTAAATATCCCATAAGAGCAGGTGATTTTATTCAAATGATTTGAGATCATATATTTTCTAGAAAATACCTAAGTCCCTGATTTCTGTCCTCCCTAGCATCTCCCTAGCAAAATTACCTGGTTGTGTTTGTTCTGCTGCTCCCGAGAACAATTCTCTATCCTTCACTCCATGCGACTATTTCAAAGATTCTTAAAACTTCAACTTAAGTACCATCAAAATGGAACTCATGTTATTTTTTTTCATCTATCAATTCCCAGTAATTCCTTACTAAAATGACTTGAAAGACCTTGTTTTCACAACCTGTTTGTAAGAGACACTTTTTTTCAAAGCAAAATTATTGGTAATAAGTGAAAGCTAATGCACAGCATCAGTGCTCAGTTTACTCTCATAATTTAATATTGATAATTACTATCACAGAAAGTAGAAGAAAACTCAGGTTACTATATAGAACATTTTCCCTGTGAAATAAATATTATTTACTTCCAACTCTTACTCTTCAAAAAAAAAAAGTCCCTTAAGAAATGTTTTTGTTTCACAACAATATAAATATACTCAACACTACAAAACTGTACACTTAAAAATGGTTACTATGATAAATTTCCATTTTATGTATTTCCCCATAATTTCAAAAAGTTTTTATAGACTAGGGATTGAAAAACTATGACATATGTATTACATAGGTCCCAAAGGCTTGTTTTCAGTTGTAAACAACCTGGTACCCCTGACTGTTCTGGTCCTCCTCAACTTTTCTGAAGAGTGTCAAATACTGTGTATAGTTCAAAAGACTTTGTACACTTATTAGCTATCTATCCACAAGGCAGTTCATTTAATAGTCTCTGCTCTTCTTTTTTAAAGATGACTTGGCATCTTGGTCCCAGACTATAAAGAGATTTTTGTTACCTATTCTAGATAACAGCTTCTTCTTTCCCTCTACCCACAGAAGCAACGAGATGGGGGAAGGGGAATGGCAGCCACAACATAAATCCTAGAGGAACTAGAACCCAAAATTTGGCCTGACATAATGAAATGCAAACTACATGAAATTAAACAGTAATATACATGCTTATAAGGGGCCAGAAAACAAACAAAATACTAACAGCTAATCAGTTAATCCATCATATCGGAATAGTTAGAATAGTGAAGTTTTACATCACAGGCTACTTAATTTTATTTACCATTTCCTTTTGAATAATGAGTAGGACTTTAAAAAAACATGCAACGTCTTTGTTTTTATAAGGCACACTCCTAAATCATGTTAATAATTATTTTATCTAGATTGATACATGATCAATTAAAATACTCAAATATGCAAGCATTCACATAATGTCTGCATCCCTCTGTATGTAACACTTAGGAGTGTCTTGAAGCCTTCCACAGTTCGCTGATGTATACTGCTAAATTACATTACCCGCTTAAGGTCATATTCTTGAGTGATTAAAAATGCCTGAAATAATCATCTATAAGAGGTAACAACTCAACCAAAGAGTACACAATACATATGTCACATGCATATCTGGACCATGCTAATAATTTTCACTTCATATTGACTAAGTACAGGCATGCTGAGCTTGTGTATTTTTTTTTTCACCTACTCATTCTGAAACTCTCCTCTGGGATTTGGCTACAGTAGAATGTTAGCGTGGTTAGTACCTCTAAAGAAAGAAATTTCCCAACAAAATTGGGAAGCTAATGACAACAAAGTGAAACTGATGCTCTCCCACTTAAGTGTCACTGCTGGTTTCCTTCAGGGCAGAGAAGAACTTGCCCATGTAGACGCTGCACCACCATTTACTTTTAGTATAACTGGAGCAGAGTAAAGAAGGAACAGCAATACATTTTATCATTAGCCTCAACCTACCTATAGCATCTTCTCTGACCATGAAAAAAAAGAGGTAGGGGAGGGGAGAGAAAGGAGGAGGATCAACACAGAAGTTCTTTGTTTTTAATATCCTGGTATTTTAGACTCTTCCATTTATTTGGATTTACTGAAGAGTTTTTGCTTGTTTGCTTGTTTAAGGTTCTGAGGCTTTTTGCTGAATATTATTGCTATTTTAAGAACAATGTACTTTCAGGCCAACATAGTTTCATGAGTGAATTCTTTCAAACCTTCTAAGAATAGAAAGCTCTTACGCTGTTTAACTTCAGTGCAGAGAAAGCAGGAATTCAGTTGTTTTTAGGAAACCATTATAAATAACCCTGCTATCAAACTGTGGCAAAGATAACACAGAAAATGATGCTACAGAAGATACCAAATTACTGGTTTTAAGTAAAAATGTTACCAAAAAGAAACCTGTATTTTTAAGTATTACGCCATGACCAAGCCCAAGGTTGTTTCACAAACTATAATTCAACTAAAATAACCCATAATCCTAATAGGTCGAAAAAAAAAAAAAAAGGCAGCACACAATAGGTCATGAGAGATGCCAAAAGCCATACGACAAAATTCAACTTCCACTCTTGATAAAAATAGTTAAGTCGTAATGAAAGACATCATCTTAATAGCCAGAAATACATAGACCAAATAAACACTCAACATCTATTATTCAAAATTGCTTTCAATGTGCCAATGTAAACACACATAAACACACAACCCTAGACTAAAATCCATTCTCTGTGGGGTGCGTGGGTGGCTCAGTAGTTAAGCATTTGAATCTTGATCTCTGCTCAGGTCATGATCTCAGAGTTCTGAGACTGAGCACTGCTTGAGGGTCTGAGCTGAGCATGAAGTCTGCTTAAGATCCTTTCTCTCTCTCCCTCCTCTACCCCCTCCTCTCTTGCTCTCTCTCTAAAATAAAATAAAATTCAACCTGCAAAAATCCTAGTAAACTAGAAATATTACAGACACTTCCTTGATAAACAAAATTTATTGTAAGTTAATATTAAACCCCTTATTTAATGATGACATAGTAATAACAGCCACAAACTAAGAAATAATATATGGATGACCAGAATCACTGTTATTACATATCACTGTGCCGGAGAAGCTAGCAATTCACTAAATCAAAGAGAAGAAGTAAAGATAAGATTATATTAAGATGATTTTTCCTAGAAAATTCAAGGGAAACAACTGATTAAGACTACTAAGTTCAGAAAGTTGGCCAGATGTAGAATCACTTATCTACATACCAGCCACAAAATAGTAGTTAATATAATAGCTAAAACCTCCAAAAGGATTATTTTGATGAAACATGAACAGTTTATACTTTAAACTTTACCCCCAAAAGAATGCAATAATATTCAAGAAAATTTTGAAAAAGACAAACGAAGGACTTGCTTTATGAATTACTAAAAAAATGGTACAATCAGATTTTTTTTTTTAAGATTTTATTTATTTATTTGACAGACGGAGATCACAGAGAAGCAGGCAGAGAGAGAAGGAAGCAGGGTCCCTGCTGAGCAGAGAGCCCAAAGCGGGGCTCGATCCCAGAACCCTGGGATCATGACCTGAGCCGAAGGCAGAGGCTTTAACCCACTGAGCCACCCAGGTGCCCCCTGCCTCTATTCTTTATAGCGATGTGAGTTTTGTATTTGTATAGGAGGAGACAAACAGAAAAAAGCAACATGATAATAATAATAATAATAATAACAAAAGACCCATGTATACACGGAAGTTTATTATACTGAGGTAGTATTCTAGTCATAAAGAAATGATTCTAACAAATGATTTCAGGAAAAACAGCTAAATCCCTACCTTATATGTTGTACAAAAATAATTTTCAGATATTTTAACGAGTAAAGCATAAAAAAACGATAAAAGAATTAACAGACAATATAGGGAAACCAGTTTAATCATTTTTTGAGTGGGAGCTGTCTTCTTAAGCGATTAAAAATCTGGGCATTTTAAACCAAAAGACTGACAGTTCTTGAAAATATCTGCCATATATTTCACAAAGGATTACTATACCTGGATCCTAATAAAATACAGATAAATAATTCTGAAGCATAATGGGCAAAATATATTGAAAGGTCATGTCAAGAAATAGTTAACTACATTATGGTACACCCTGACAAAGAATACCACGTTGACGTTAAGATAAAGCAGAGCTTTGTATGGGAAAACTTTCACCTTATATTTTTGTCTGCAAATGCAGATAACAGAGCAGTATGCATATATACTCTCACTTTCACAAGAAAATGAAATAACATATTTATGCACATGGAAGAGTGACCCGGAAGGCCTTATGAAATACTACGACTGGGGAAAGCTGAGAAAAAAAAAAGTTTCATTTTCTCTATAAATTGCTGGCTTCATACATGGTAGTATCATTTTAGGGTTTCCCTCTCCTCCCAATGATGCAAAAATAATTTTTCAATGGATTACACTGCTCCTTAACGTGGTTAAGCACTCCGCTCCCCCTCGTCTGAAATGCGTATTCCACCACGTTAAGGAGGCAGATCTTTTCATTTTCCCTCATTTTCATGTCACCTAACTCGCATTACTACCATTTATTTCTCCGTTTGGACAACTTGTCAAAAGCATCGGAGAGATAAGGACCCTCGTCATAGCAAGGCTGTTCAATTTTTGCTTGTTACACTGTAACAAGGGAGACACACCTACTCTTTGTCTTTGGTTTGAGTATCTTCCCCTTACTTTCTTCACTTCTTGACAGGCAGAGATTTTTACACCTTAACTCGTTGCTACTCAGTTTACATCCGAGTTGAGACCCTACCTGACGCCCGGGTTCCCAGTTGCTTTTTCCACTCGCCCACCCATTCTTTCCGTGACCCTCGGGGAAGTTACCCCACTTCTCACTGACACGGCTGTGATGACACCCCACAGGGAAGCAGAGAGCGGAACTGAGCAACCACGTTGGGAAGAACAGAAAGACCAACTTGAAAGTTTTCGAAAGAACCACCACGACAGTACTAGCTCCCGGAAGACAACCCTTGCGCCGAAGGGAGTCTGGGACACTCGAGACGGGGCCCACTGCTCACCCGGACATCGCAAGCCCTGCCTCCCCTCTTCCCCGGCGTGGAAGTCAAGTCACCGCGAGCCGTGGACGCGGAGCAGGGCTGGATCCCTCCCCAGAGAGCGTCGCGGCGGGGAGAACGTTGTTGCGCTGACGTCGCGGGCTCGGAAAGCCCCTCCCGGGTCCGCTCCGGGACGCACCCTCGGGTAGTTTTTCGGGCTCAACGTTCCTCTGCACTCTGAGCACAGGTCGTCTCCGCGGCTCGTCGGCTTCTTCCCCTGCGGCACCCGTACTGCCAGCGTACCGCCCTCGCTCACACACACCACTTCCCCGCCGCTGTGCTCGACGGGTTCCGACAAACCAACTCGTTCGCGAAGTTTCTTACTCACAGTTCAGGGTTTCCGCGCCTGTCTCTCACACCCCGGAGCGGCGGCGCCCGGCCGAATGTGTCGGCCGGAAGTTGTTTTCCGTTCCAGTTCAGAGGGCAGCGCCTGCGCGCGGAGCTTTTAACCCTTCACCCTCCACCGCGCCAGGCCAGGCCGGACCCCTCCCGTCCCACCCAAGCACCGCCCCGCCCACCCAAGCACGGTCCCGCCCCGCCCCGCCCCGCCCCGCCTCACCCCGCCGGGCCTCGCCTAGCTGAAGTACAGCGGCCGAAAGTCAACAATGTCAAGGTTAAAGGCCACCTGAGGGACTTAGGAAGACTTTTTTCCTAAACAGAAAATAGCCAGGTCTAATATCACCCTGTATGTGGGTTAGCATACACAAGAATCGTCTGAGACGCTTGTTAAAGATGTAGGTTTACTAGTTCACCCCTAGAGATGGTAGAGTTAGGGCAACTGGGGTGAAGCCTGGAACCTGCATTTTTATAGGATTCTCAGGTGAATGTGATTAAGGTGATTAAAGTCCACACTGAGAAACACAACACACATGCACATACACACGCACACCCATTTGGTTTCTCCCCAGTTGTAATACCTTTCAGTAAATGTGCTTGCTAAAGTTGAATTGGTTGCCAGATACAAGTAAACCTTTACAGAAAATTCTCATGAATTAAGACTTCATTATTCCATTTCCTAGCTCGACTTGAACACTCTCAAAGATAGAAATTTTAGACAGATACCCCTAGAAGTGCGTGAACTCTCAGTTTTAGCTCTGATAACTCCGGGCTCAGGCAAGTTGCTTAACCTAATGAATCTTAATATTTTACTGGACAAATAGAGATAGTGATAACCTACTTCACTGAATGGGTGGTTGTGAGGGTCAATCCAATAACGTGAGCAAAACCACATGGTAAATTTTAGAATGTTCTTCAAATGAAAGATATTGTCCAGAGTCACTCATGTCAGGCTGGATCCTTGCACCAAAAAGGTTTTCCCTCAGATTCCTTGCACTAAAACAGAACATTCAGATCCACAGCACTTGCGGAAGCCTCCTGAGAGCCCTGAAGTCTAGGACTTTCCACATTGACTGGAGCTTGATTGCACCTGGCTGAATGCATGTAGCATTCAGAAGCGTCTCTGAAGCTTCCATAGTAATGACCTATGTTATTTATTTAACTTAAAAATATTTTTTAAAAATCTCACCACTTTTGCACATATCTACCTGACATGGGTTGGGAGGGTTTGAAAAAGACCCCATCACCAAGCACAAGCATCCTCAGGACATTGAAGTAAAGTTTGATAGCTTGGATTAAAATGACCATGAATACTATATGTTGTTATCAGGCACAGCCTCCTCTAGAACATAGCTTTACATCCATAAGCTTCACAAAATTTCTGAAGTTGAGAACTTTCTTGTCCTGGAGATTTTGGCCAACCCATGCTTGATTAAGTCTTTAGCCAATGATTCTTTCTTCATCCTGAAAGATTCAAGCCCAGTCTGGAATTCTTGAGCTCTCTTTTTTCTGATCATACAGTCCTACGTAACTTCGAAGCTGCTATCTTCTCGGGGAGCTTAGCATCTTGCTCTTCCTGGGATTGTATTTTTTGTTAGAGCAGGAGACTCGGGTTATGATTGCCACACTTTCTCCTTACACTTCTGAACCATGGATGTTTGTACTTCTTTCCTTAGGCTTGTAAATCCAAGGATTTAAAACTTACCAAGTTACAGTGCTCTTTTTAATATTGGGCTTAGTTTTAAAAGTCAAAGCCAAAATGTATTGTAAAAAACGTTTAAACAAATAGAAACTTTTCATATATATCATTGTGATCAGTTGAACAGTTTCTTATAATAAGCAATCAAGTTAAATATGACAGTCAAGCACTTTTTAAAAAAATAATTTTTATAGTGGTTTTAGTTTTATAGCAAAATTGAGTGGGAGACACAGAGTTTCCTATATACTCTCTATCCCAACTTATGCAGAAAACTCTTCCATTATCAACATCTCCCACCAGAGCAGAATGTTTGTCACAACTGATGAATCTACATAAAGATAACATTGTCTTTCAAAGTTTATAGTTTCCTTTAAGGTTCATCCTGGACAGATATATAATAACATGTATCCATCATTTTAGTATCATACTATACTAGAGTAGTTTCACTGTCCTGAAAACCCTCTGAGCTCCACCTATTCATCCCTCGCACCCCCAATCCCTGTCAACCACTCATCTTTGTATGGTCTCCATAGTTTTGCCTTTTCCAGAATGTCATATGATTGGTATCAAAAAGTATGTAACCTTTTCAGATTGACTTCTTTCACTTAGTAATGTACATTCCAGCTTCCTCCATGTCTTTTCATAGCTTGTCTTTTAGCACTGAATAGTATTGAATTTAGCATTGAATAGTATTCCATCGTCTGGATGTATCACAGTTTATTTATCCATTTATTTATCACCTATTGAGGGACATCTTGGTTGCTTCCTATTTTTGGCGATTATAAATACAGTTGCTATAAGAGTAGTGTGCAGGTCTTTGTGTGGACATAAGTTTTCAACTCCTTTGGGTGAATACCAAGGAGTGGGATTGTTGGATGATATATATAATTAGTATGTTTAGCTTTGAAAGAAGCTGTCAAACTGTCTTCCAAAGTGACTGCACCATTTTGTATGCCTACTAGCAATGAATGAGAGTTCCTTTTGCTCCACATCCCTGCCAGCATTTGGTGTTGTCAGTGTTTAGATCTTGGTCATTCTAACAGGCATGGGGTTTATCTCATTGTTTTAATTTTCAATTCCCTGATGACATATGATGCGGAGCATCTTTTCATATGGTTATTAGCCATCTATCTGTATATTTTCTCTGGTGGAATATTTGTTAAGGTCTTTGGCCCATTTAAATTTGTGTTCTTTGATTTCTTGTTGTTGAACTTTAAAAGTTCTTTGTGTATTTTGGCTTATAGTCCATTATCAGATGTACCTTTTGCAAATATTCTCTCCTAGTGTGTGGCTTATCTTTTCATTCTCTTGACAGTGTCTTTTGCAGAGCAGAATTTTTTTATTTTAGTGAAGTCCATCTCACCCAACTTTTGAGCAAATTGAAGGAGCTGCTTTGATAATTTCTAATTGAAATAATGGGATGTTAATAATATATCTAGAATCTAAAACTAAATGATAAGCATTTTGAAAGTGGAGGTGTTAAGACCCTTGAAAAGGGAATAAAAAAATTAAACATACACATTTCTTAAATATATATTTTTCTCTCTTTTCAATCTCATGATGTTGTAGTCATAAACAGAAATGGCTGCATACTTCTCTAGTGTGTGAAACATGCATGAATGCTGGGGTAAATAGACAAAATTTAGGCTAAGATAACATCAATCATTTTCCTTTGTCTATAATGATGATGAATTTTTTAGAACTGACATACAGTATATTTTATAAGATTAGGAATCAAATGGAGACATTTATTTGAGGTTTAGTCCTTTAGAAGAATGACATAATTTCACTTCAATTTTCCTCGACTTATATTGTATTTATATATACCTTAGGCTAGCGAGCAGTACTATGGGGTAGAATGGGATGCAAATGAGAACTGCAGACTCATTAAAAATATTTTAAGTGCTATTTTCTAAAATGCTTAATATTTTACTGAGTGTTCTGAATATAAATCTAGAGACAAGGAAAGCTGCCAGTATAAGCACTTACTACAACTTGGAATGTCAGGTATGCATCAATGATCTCTGTCAAATCTTTGATGTGAAGTATCACTATTAATAGAATCTGGTTGACTTCCGATTTAGGATGACATCTGGACTAGCTGTTTGTGTCTCAGACTCTAAATTAAATGCCTAATAAAAAATCAGAAAAATATGAGAACTCATAATAGCACTGGAAGAAAGAATTGATGACCAGATCCAGCACATACGGCTGAGCAGACTTTGCCATATACAGAGCACCTGGCTGACACGGCTGGTCACTTGCCAAGCTTTGCCTTCTTGGGCTTGAGTCTTTCCCAAAGGATGCCTTTTTCTGAGTAAGAAAACAAACAAACACAACAACAACAACAACAACAACAAAACAGCTAACATCAAAAGAATAGCTGTAAGCTTACCCACAGGCATCATAGTGAACAAAATTTGGCAGGATTACCAGTCATTTCCAAGAACTGTGGGGCTGAAATGGACATAACCTTTGTTGCTTGAGAATGAGTAAATCTGCTGGCCTAAACAACAGTGGTAAAATGATCGGCCTCATGGCACCTGCTAGTGAATTGGGTAGAAACCCCACTACTATGTGTGACCTGCACATAGTATTTTACCTCTCTTTGCCTCAGTGTGCCCATGAGTACTTCTCTTTATTACTATCTTTGGAGCTATGATTTGGAGTATACTAACACAAGCCCAATGGAAGTGGATAAATGTGATGCTTTATGTGAGGCGAATAATGAAAGCAATGAGCAAACCCAGAGCTCTGTGTTTGACTATCCCTGAGACTTTGATTTTTCCTATAGAGTTCCTAACAAGGAAAAGACCAATGATTGTTTCTGATTAACCAAGAATCCTCCTCTTCATACTAAAATACCTAGGCAATAATGGTAAGGAATCTCACCTCAGGTCAATACCTATAGTGAAAAATTAATAAATGTCAGGTTCAGGCCAAAAAAGTCCCTGTGACCTGTGCATGTCTACATGTCTCTCAGCTTCATATCTGTGCTGAGGAACTAAGAGAAAGCAGGCAGAAAAGAGCCAAGGAAAATCCATACATCTGGTTAGTAAGGGCCACAGAATGATTGGAATGAGAAAATAGAAAACAAAGCATCCCTTTGAAAAGGTTATGCTGCATAAAGGAAGAAAAAAAAAGAGTTTTCAAAATGCAGAGAAAAGGAACACTTTGGAAAATGGCTTACCAGAAGCATAAGTAAATGGGAAAATGTGCTTTGCATTTTCTGTGAAAAAAAAAAAGAGATGTCTTATTAGAAAATATTACACTAAGGAAAAGATGGACCTAGTTAAGAGACAGGGAGAAATAAAAACAAAGTTGGATAAGTTAAGACTGTAAGGAAATAAAACACACAATTGCAAAATTAAAAATAACTATTTGGTCATAATCAAGGATGCAATCAATACTGCAGAATATTAAATCAATGATTAGAGTAAAAGCCTGAAAAACTCTCTCAAATCTCAATGGAAAGGACAAACAGAAGAAAACCATGAAATGGGACAGTGGAAAGAAAGTGCTCTAACATCTTCCTGAAGAAGAGAGAGAGTAAATAGAATAGAAATAGCAACCAAAGGGCGCCTGGGTGGCTCGGTGGGTTAGGCCACTGCCTTCGGCTTGGGTCATGATCTCGGAGTCCTAGGATCGAGTCCCACATTGGGCTCTCTGCTCAGCAGGGAGCCTGCTCCTCCTCTCTCTCTGCCTGCCTCTCTGCCTACTTGTGATCTCTCTCTCTGTCAAATAAATAAATAAAATCTTTAAGAAAAAAAAAAAAAAGAAAGAAATAGCAACCAAAGATATATCAGAAGATATATCCAAAGCAATTGGAGATGCAAAGGACTCAATAAGTTTTGAAATGTATTAATGAAAAGAGACAAAACACTTTGACATATCCTGATAAAAGTTTTGATATGAAAGTATTTATCAATTTATTTATATATTCAGCAAATATTTTGTGAGTGCTTGCTATATGCTAAAAGTTAGAGATACAAAGATGACCAAAACACAGTCCTACTTTAAAAGAACTTAGTGTCTGTGGTGGGTAACATATGTAGAAAAAGAAGGTAATTGCTGCACAATGGTTATTACAGTATTATAATAAGGGTCAGAATAGGGTACTTTGAAAACACTCTGGAGTCCAGGCTTGAGAGGGTAAGGGAAGTTTTTCTATATCTAAGGTATGGAAAGAATTCAATAAGAATACAGGCAGGGAAAAAAAAAAAAAGAAGAAGAATACAGGTAGAAAAGAATAAATTATTTGCAATGAAAGAAAAATAGACTATTTTCAATATTAAACTTCAGAAGCTGATTAGAATAACATCTACAGTTGTGTGGGAAAGTTTTAACCGACAAAGTCTATAGCCACCCAAGTTATCATTCACATAGGAAATGAAAACAAAGATATTCTTTGATACGTCAAGGTTCAGAAATATACTACCCATTTCCTGAAATAGTTGAAGAAACACTTTAGATAGTCAAGAAGGGAATCACATTTTTTAACAAAGGAAAGGTAAAATTTGAGATAAAAGAAATATTTGTAAATATTAGAAATAACTACTGGATTAAGTGAAAATTTGCAGCAAATATAATGAGGCTATTAAAAGTAATTTTGAAGATATAGGGCACAAGTATAAATAAATAATTTAATAATAATGTATTCTAAAATTCCTGTTTATAGCAACAAAAACTCAAGTGGGTGGAAGAGAGGTGGCAGGGAGTGAAAAGTTCTAATTTATCATTTTTTAAAATCTTCTTCTTATAGAAATAAGCCAATGATAGATAGGATGTCATTCTATGATAATTGGACATATATTATTTTAGGGTTCTTTTTTTAATATGAAGGTAAGTAGCTATACATAGAATTCAAAACTGTATGTTTATTTTCACATTAATAGAGGAAGAAAGAAAAAAAATTGCCCCATAGAACAAAGATATAAAACTCTTACTTTCTGACATTTAATCAGTCACCCAATAAGGTAATTCACATGAGTTCTCCTCTGCAACATTTCTTGCATGCATATACTTTCTCTCTTCATTGTTACACACTGTCTTCATTTCCATTCTCTGTCCTTACTGCCAACCCCTTGTTCAAGGCACCATCAATTCTTATGTACCATACTAGCCTCCAAATGGTTCTTCTTATTCTTCATTTTCTCTCCTGTCGATTTCTAAATGTTATACTCAATGAACTCCAATAAAATAAACTCAGAGAGACCTATACTGAAGCACATTATAATTAAACTGTTTAGAGCCGCAGATGAAAGAATCTTGAAAGTACTGAGAGCAAAGTGACTCATTATGCATAAGGGATCCTCAGTGAGATTAACATCCAATTTCACTTTGAAATCATTGAGTCTAGGAGGCAGTGGGATGACAAATTTAAAGTGCTAAAAAAAATACATGTCAACCAAGAATTCTCTATCTGGTAAAATCATTCTTCAAAAATGAAGGAAAAATCGGGGCGCCTGGGTGGCTCAGTGGGTTAAGCCGCTGCCTTCGACTCAGGTCATGATCTCAGGGTCCTGGGATCGAGTCCCGCATCGGGCTCTCTGCTCAGCAGGGAGCCTGCTTCCCTCTCTCTCTCTCTGCCTGCCTCTCCATCTACTTGTGATTTCTCTCTGTCAAATAAATAAATAAAATCTTTAAAAAAAAAAAAATGAAGGAAAAATTAAGATGCTCTGAGATAATAAAAAACTGAGGGAGTTCAGTGTTAGTGGATTTACTTACTCTATGAGAAATGATAAAGGGAATCCTTTAGGCTCAAATAAAAGGCTACTAGACAATAATTCAAAGCATTACAAAGAAAAAATTTGACATTGACATTTACATTGATGGACATGAAAACAAAAATAATTGTATTTTTGGTTTGTAACTCCTCTTTTATTTCCTATGATTTAAAAGACAAATGCTTTAAAAATTATAAATCTATATTAAGGGGTACATAATGTATAAAGTCTGTGATTACAACAACATAAGGGAGGAACTAAGCTGTATAGGAGTAAAGCTTTTGTATATTATTGAAGCTATGTTGGCATTAATTAAAATTGAATAATTATAAATTTAAGTTCCTATTTATAATCTCCACAGTAAGCACTAAGACACCATCTTAAAAAATATATATGTATATATATATATATATGTATATATATATATAAAATAAGATGAGAAGGGAATGAAAACTAAGACACCATCTTTAAAAAAAGTATACATATATATATAATAAAATGATAAGGGAATAAAAGGGTACAAAGCAAAGGATCAATTAAACACAGAAGAAGGCACTGATGTGAGAAGTGAGGAACAGAAAAATGGTATAAGGCATACAGAAATCAAATAGCAAAATGGCAGAAGTAAGTCCTTCCTTATCAGTAATTTCTTGAAATATAAATGAATTAACCTCTCTAATCAAAAGGCAAACTTAGCCGAATGGATAATATAACATGATCAAACTATATGCTTACTACAAGATACTTACTTTAGATCCAAAGACACAACTAATTTGAAAGTAAAATGATGGAAAAAAGATTTTCCATGCAGACAGTAACCAAAAGAAACATGTGGCAGTCATATATATATATATATATATATATATATATATATATTAATTAAAGATTTTATTTATTTATTTGACAGACATACCACAAGTAGGCAGAGAGGCAGGCAGAGAGAGGAAGGGAAGCAGGCTCCCTGCTGAGCAGCGAGCCTGATGTGGGTTTTGATCCCAGGACCCTGGGATCATCACCTGAGCTGAAGGCAGAGGCTTTAACCCACTGAGCCACCCAGGCGCCCCCATGGCAGTTAAATTAACACAAAATACCTTTCAAGTCAAAAACTGCTACAAGAGACAAAGAAGGACATTATATATTGATGAAAGGGTCACTAATCAAAAAGATCTAACAATTATACACATTTACACATCAAGCAATAGATCCCCCAAATATATGAAACAAATATTGATAGAATTGAAGGGAGAAATAGACAGTACTACGATAACAGTTGGAGAATTTACTACACCACTTTTAATAACGGGTAGAAAAATAGAAAATCAAGAAAGAGAGAGGACTTAAATGATGTTATAAATCAACAAGCTCCTAGAGACATATATAGGCCATTCTACACAGCTCTCTACAAGAGCAGAATATACATTCTTCTCAAGTAGATATGGAAACTTCTCCGGGATAAACAAATGGTAAGCCACAAAAAAAGACTCAATATATTTAAAAAGACTGAAGTCATACAAAGTATCTTTCCCAACCAAAATGAAATGAAGCTAGACAACAATAACAGAAGGAAAACTAGAAAATTCAAATATGTGCAAATTAAGCAACACATTCTTAAACAACTGATCAAAAGAGGAAATCACAAAGGAAATTAGATTTACTTAGAGATTAATGAAAACAAAATTGTACCATACAGAACCTTATGAGATGACTGAAAGCAGTGCTTAGAAAGAAATTAATAGTAGTTAACATCTACATTAGAAAAGGAGAGAGCTCTGAAATCAATAACGCATATTACCCTTCAAGGACCAGAAAAAGAAGAGCAAGCTAAACCCAAAGCTAATAGAAGGAAGGAAATAATAAAGATTAGAACAGAGATAAATGAAATAGACCAACCCCCCCCCCAAAACAAAAACACCCAACCCAATAGAATCAATGAAGTCTAACTTGGTTTTTTGAGAAGATGTGTAAATTTGACAAAACTTTTCTAGACTTAGAAGAAAAAAGGAAAGAGAATAATAAATAACTAAAACCAGAAATGCAAGTGGGGACATTGCCACCAGCCAAATAGAAATAACATGGATTATAAGAGACTACTATGAATCACAGACCAACACATAAGATGATCTAGTTGAGAGATAGAAATTCCTAGAAACACACAAGGAAAACTAAATCAGAAGAAACAGAAAATCTGAACAGTCTTATAACAAATTAAGAGATTGAATCAATAATCAGAAACTTCCCAACAAAGTCCAGAAACAGATGACCTCACTGGAGAATTCTAACAAACACTTAAAAAAGAATTAGCACCAATCCTTCTCAAACTCAAATAAACAGAGGGGGAGGGAATACTCCTAACTCATTTTATGAAGCCAGCATTACTGTGATATCAAAGCCAGATAAAAACAACAAACAACAGAAAAAAGAAAACTAAAAACTAATGTTTTTCTTTATGAATAAAAATTTAAAATTCCCAAAATGTTAGCAAACAGAGTCGAATAGCATATTAAATAGATTATGCATCATGACCAAGTGTGATTTATCCCTGGACTGCAAGGGTGGTTAAAGAAGAAAAAAATTATTCAGTGCAACACACCACATTACGGAATAAAGGAAAAACACTCCACATGATGATCTCCATTGATGCAGAAAAGGCATTTGACAAAATCCAATACCATTTCATGAATATTAAAAAAAAAAATGACAAGACTTAGCAACCTGGCCTAGAAGGGAACTTCCTCAAAATGAAAAAGAGTATTTATGAAAACCCTCCAGTTAACATTGTACTCAGCAGTGAAGGACTGGAACATTTCCCAATAATTTCAGGTACAGACAAGGATGCATCCTTTCACCACTACTATGCAACACTGTTCTGAAAGTTTTAGCCAGAGTTATTAAACAAGAAAAAGAAATACAAAGCATATAAATTAGAGAGAAGTAAAAATAAGGGGGCCGGAGTGCATCAGACTCCTGGTTTCAGCTCTGGTTGTGATCTTAGGGTCCTGAGATGGAGCCCTGTATGGGGTTCCACACTCAGCACAGAATCTTCTTGAATTCTCTCTCTCTCACCCTTTGCCTCTTCCCTCTATGTTCATTCTTTTTCTCTCTTTCAAGTAAATAAATAAGTAAATATTTTTTAAAAAGAAGAAAGAAAAAATAAAAATAAAAAAAATATTTCTCTCTCTCTCTGTTTTTTAAAGATTTTGTTTTTAAGTCATCTCTACATCCAACATGGGTCCCAAACTCACAATTCCAAGTTGCATGCAAGCTCTACTGACTGAGCCAGCCAGGCATGCCAGGAGTAAAAATATTTCTATTTGCTGATGAAATTATCTTATGTATAGAAAGTCCCAAAGAATCCACAAGAAAGCTAGTAGAGCTAGTAAATGAGTTTAGCAACAGTGCAGGATACAAGAGCAATGCTCAAAAATCAGTTGTTTCTATACATCATCAATGAACAATCCAAAAAGGAAATTAAAAAATAATTCCATTTATAATAGCATCTCCAAAATAAGATATCTAGGAATAAATATAACCAAAGAGGTAAAACACTCGTATATTGAAAACTACAAATCATTGCTGAAAGAAATGAAGATCTAAATAAATGGGACGACATTCCCATTGGATTAAAAGAAGTTATATTGTTAAGATGACAATGCTTCTCAAAATGATCTATGGATTTAATGTAATCTATATCAAAATTCCAATGGCCTTTTTCGTGTCAGAAATGTAAAAGCTGATCCTTAAATTCAGATGGAGCTACAAGGGACCTTGAATAGCCGAGAGAATACTGAAAAAGAAAAATAAAGTTGAAGGACTCAAACTCAAACTGCAGTAACTAAAACAGTGACGTATCAGTATAAGGATAGATATATGATCTATGGACTATAAATGAGAGTGAAGAATAAACCCATACATATTTGATGAATTGATATTTGATATGGACACAAAGACTATTCAATGGAGAAAGAGTAGCCTCTTTATCAAATGATGTTAGTTAGGACAACTCACAGTCATAATCAAAAGAATGAGTTGGACCTCTTTCCTTACACTATTTACAAAAATTAACTAAAAATGGATCTAAATTTAACAAGTAAAACTATAAAACTTTTGGATAAAAACATAGTGGTAAATCGTTATGACCTTGAAGTTGGCACTAGATTCTTAGATATGATACCAAACTCATGAACAAGAAAAGAAAAAATAAATTTGACTTCATAAAAAATTAATAGAAAAATTGGGCATTGAAAGGCCCTATCAAAGACATTATTAAAAGACAATCTACAGAATGGGAGAGAATATTTACAAGTCACATACTTGATGAAACTCTAAGAATCCAGAATACATAAGGAACACAAAAGGCTCAAAAGCAAAATGACAAACAACCCAATTTAAAAATGGCTAAAGGACTTACAGACATTTCTCCAGGGAGATTATACTCATAGCCAGCAGGCACATGAAAGATTCTCCATATCATTAGTCATCAGGGAAATGTAAATCAAAACCACAATGAGGTACCGCTTTGCCTGCACTAAGATAATAATAATGATAACACAACTAAGGAAAATAACAAGAGTTGGCAAGAATGTGGAGAAATCAGAGCTCTCATGTATTTCTGGTGGGCATTTTAAAATGGCTTGACAACTGTGGAAAACTATTTGGCTCTTCCTTAAAAAGTCAAACAGAATAACCCACTATTCTACCACTTGGTATATTCCTAAGAATTGAAAACAGGTACTCAAACAAATACATGGTCATAGCAAAACCATTTACAATAGCCATAAAGTAAAAATAGCACAACTACCCTACCCAAAAATTGATAAATGGATAAACAAATTGTGGTACATACATACAATAGAATATTGCTTGGCCATCAAAGGAATAAAGTACGGATATATCCTACAATATGGATGAATCTTGAAAACATTACGTTCAGTGAAAGAAGCCAATCAGAAAAACACACATATGATATGATTTCATTTATATGAAACACCAAGAACAGACATATCAATAAAGACAGAAGACAGATTGGCAGTTGCCAGGCATTGAGGGGAACAAGAAATGCAGAGCACCTGCTTAACTAATTCAATAAAGGGTTTCCTTTTGGGGTAATAACAGTGTTTTGACACTTGATAGAGGTGTTCATTGCAAGACACTGTGAATGCAATAAATGCTACCAAATTATTTAATTTACCATGTTTAATTTTATGTTATGTGAATTTTACCTCAATTTTTTAAAATAGGAAAGAAATATGAAAATTTGAATGAACTATAGACTGAGTTAATAAAAGCATATCAATACTTGTTCCTTAATTGTAACACATACACATGTATATCCTAATGTAAAATGTTAGTAATAGGGGAAATTACGTGATGAGACAAGGCAGGGTGATAATATGGAAACTCTCTGTTGTGTTGGCGCAATTTTTCCCTAAATCTAAAACTGTTCGAAACAAAGGCCATTAACTGAAAACAACTTGGTTGTCCTAAATAGCTCTTGGATCAAAGAGGAAATAAAGCTACAATTAAAAACAAAATAACAATGATGTGAAAGTGACCTATCAAAAGTTGTAAGACATAGTTAAAATGGTGCTCAGAAAACTCTTAGCTTTAAGTACTTTCATTAAGAACAGGAAATAATAAAAATAAATGAACTAAGCATTTAACTCAAAAACTGAAAAGAGAAAAAGTAAAATATCGTAGTCTAATAAGAGACATTAAGAAAATAAAGAGGGGTGTCTGGGTGGCTCAGTTGGTTAAGCTTCTAACTCTTCATTTTGGCCATGATCTCGGGGTCCAGAGATCAAGCCCCACATCAGGCTCCCTACTCAGTGGGGAGTCTGCTTGAGATTCTCTCTCCCTCTCCTTTAGCCCCCTCCCCCCTTAAACAGATGAATCTCAAAAGAGAAAATGCAGGTAAAGATAAAAGCAAAAACTACTAAAAAAAAGAGCTGATCATAAAATGATAAATCCAAGGGATAAATTCTCTGACATGTTCAATCAGGAAAAAAAAAAAAGAGAGAGAGAGAAAACATTAATGAACAAAATTATTGGTGAAAAAGTTTATCCACATAGTTATGGAGATGATAAAAAAAAGTACAAGAGAATGCTGTGTATGCTAATACCTTTGAAAAATTTGATGAAAAAGATCATTTATAAACCATCTTAACTGGGTGGAAAAAACAGCATTAAACCCAACTAGATCAATAACAATAGAAAATATTGGAAAGCTTTTAAAGAATTACTTCCAAAAGTGAGTGCCAAGGATAAACAGTGTGAAGATTTGCTCTTTAAACATTTCAAGGAGCAGATAACTCTCATTAAACTTTTTAGAACATGGAAAACTTTGGTATTTTTAATCAAAAAATAAAAATACAAAGTAATTTCACTTGTGAAAATGAAAGCAAAAGATCTCAACAATTTACAGATTTCTTTTAACATACATTTTCTTAATATAAATTGGTGTAAGATTAATTAATTTGGACACACATTTTGCATACTGCTGTTGATTATAACACAATTGTGGCTTGCAACTAGCACAGTCATCATAGGGGGAAAGCTTTTTTGCACAAAGCATAGGAACAGCTGCTTTGTTTGAGTATCTGGTTGCTCTGCCTGGATAGGGTTCCTTGGCTATGCCACATTATTTTCATTCTTTTCTGCTAATTTGAGTTGTGAACTGAATTGGGAAGCCAAAATAATAGAGAAGAGACATCTAAGCATGTGGATTAAAGAGAGAATGAGGAAATGTGTAGGTTTGGCTTGGTTCATTTTGATCAACCGATTTATTATTTTAACTAGAGCAATAACTAAATATATTTTATAATTATAAACCTACCTTTATTATGGAGGAATGATTTTTGATAACATTGAATTTTTTTTTAAGATTTTATTTATTTATTCAACAGAGAGAGAAATCACAAGTAGGCAGAGAGGCAGGCAGAGAGAGAGGGAGAAGCAGGCCCCCCGCTGAGCAGAGAGCCTGACGCAGACCTTGATACCAGCACCCTGAGATCATGACCTGAGCTGAGGACAGAGGCTTAACCAACTGAGCCACCCAGGCGCCCCCTATAATTACTGCATTGTGTAATAGCAGAGCACTATATTCCTTAAAGTACAAAAACCTTACAGTTATCTCTAATAACACCAAAAAGACATTGAATATAGGTTAACATGAAGTCTTAATATACCTTTTGTAAAACAGTATGAGTAGTGGATTTTGTAGTTATTTGTATTTTATGATAAATATGTTTATCTCAAACCAACAGCCATCATCATTCTTAATGTTAACCACTAGGGAAATTCCCACTGAGATCAGAACAAGACAAGGTTAACTTCTGTCTCCTCTGTTATTAAACACTGTTTTAGGAGTTTTGGTGAGAAGAAAAAAAAGAGAAGAAAAATTGTATTTTTCTTAACTAGGCATCACATGTGGATTACCTAAAGTAACTTGGAACAAATAGAGGATCAACATAATAGCTGGATACAAGATAAAAATATGAAATAAAGAACTTTTCTAAATGCTAGCAGTAATTGGTTAGAAAATACAGTGGAAAGAACGTCCCTATCCAAAAAAACATCCCCAGCCCTATACACAAAGAAGATAAAATATATTGAGGTATATTTTATAATAAATATAAATAAAATACATTGAAATATATTTTGTAATAAATGAATAACTTATGGTATTTCCCGGGGTTTTAATACATGGAGAGAAAAAAAATTGTGCAGATAGGAAGGTTCTTTACTGTAAGGATGATCATTTCCCTCTAATTAGTGTGTAAGTCCCATGGAATTCCAACTAGAACTTTCTGGGAAGAATTTAACAAATTGATTTAAAATTTTCGACTTGGCCATCTCTTTCATTGTCACAAGTGTTCAAAAGAAATAAACACTTCTTTATGTGTTTCTGTGTGCTTTGGGGCCCAAAGTAGCTGCTTGGAGGAACCCCATCAGGTTGGACCTAGTCTACAGCCCCATGTCCCCTGCTGCATGGAAGTAGACAAATGTGTGCATGGGTGGACGTGCATCCTGGAAGGAAGGAGGGGAATGGGGTGGGAGAGTGAGGAAAGGGAGATCATGGAATGGCTTCTAAGCTTCTATGAATGACTTTGCTGCTCTGTGACCTTGGCCAAGTCATCTTCCTTTTTTCCCCATCACTATGCACTTCGGCAAAGACATCTCAAAATGTTATTTCAGTATTGTACGAAGGTAGAGCAGCAGTCACAGAGAGTCAGAAAAAAAGAAGAAGAAGAAGAAGCAGTATGAACTCAAGTTTGAGCCCTGGCTTCACCACTTACTAGCTGGAAGATTCTGTTACTGTCTTTCTCCAACAGACATTCAATAAACAGCAGCTATGTTGATAATGGTTTTTGCTGTTTAGTCTTTTCAAACTATCAACTTTTCTTAGGATTATTGTTTTTTTTTTAAAGATTTTATTTATTTACTTGACAGAGAAAGACCACACACACAGTGAGAGAGAGAACACAAGCAGGAGGAGTGGGAGAGGGAGAAGCAGGCTCCCGCTGAGTAGGGAAACATGTCCTAGTACCCTGGGATCATGACTTGATCTGAAGGCAGAGGCATGATGACTGAGCCACCCCTCTTAGGATTATTCTTGAGAAAATACTACATAATCTTTAGGATTCTTTTTTTTTTTTTTTTAAAGATTTTATTTATTCATTTGACAGACAGAGATCACAAGTGGGCAGAGAAGCAGTCAGAGAGAGGAGGAAGCAGGGTCCCTGCTGAGCAGAGAGCCCAATGTGGGGCTCGATCCCAGGACCCTGGGATCATGATCTGAGCCGAAAGCAGAGGCTTTAATCCACTGAGCCACCCAGGCGCTGCAGCATTCATTTTTGATTGTGAAAATAAAGGCCAATTTGTGCAAATAAGACTGGATTACTATAATGGCCAAAATTTAAATGTTCTAAGATAGGAAACGCAATGTTGTCTGTAAGGTTAATATTTTACTCTAAAAAATATTCATTTACGTGTGTTTCTTAGGAGATGAAAAAATACTAACCTTGAGTTAATTTTTGAAGGGACACACTGGATCAGGCCAGAATTGATCTTTAAAAATTTAGTTCCCCCAAAGTATAAATATATATATAGTATTAGTTTACTGTTCAACCTAGTAAGCTACATACAACTTAATTATGCCAAATACATATCTTTTTAAGTCTTACATTATGTTATAAAAACCAGTTATTGGAGAAGGCTCATATATTCCAGATATAAATTTAAAAAATTATTTCAAGTAGAGACATAAATTTGATCTTAAAAGTTGGGAAGAATGTAAAAAGATCACAGCATTTAAAAATTTTCTTTAGTCTTGGTTTGGTTAGGGACTCCACCTTTTAAGGGCCAAATTTCCAATTATGACAACAAATACAAAGACATTATCGAATCATGTCATAAATTACTCACTTTGTAATTGATGCAAAGAGTAGAACAAATCTGCAATACTTTAGTCTAAGACATGCCCGCCACCTTGCTAGGTTGAGAATTAAATTGATAGGAACAACTAAAACTTTGGTTACCTCTTCTCCAGGTTATCAGTCTTCCTTCATAGACTAGTGCTCTTGAAAGAAGTGGTCAGTTACGAAGTCTAGAAGCTTTATCTGCAGGCTCTAGCAATGTTGCCCAAACCGTCCTGAGCTCTCCCTTGTGTTGCACTGGGAACTTCCACTGAGAAATCCCCTAAATTGAAGACTTCCTTATTTGTAGCTCTCAACAGCCAATCGTGGCAAGATATTGAAATGAAGCAAAGACTACCAGAAAATGTTCTGTAAACCACCCGTGCCTGTAGCTCTGACTTCCTTTTGAATCAAAGATTCTTTTCGTGAAGAGTTAAGGCATCAGAAATTGTAAACACAAAAATATTCTTGGATTAAGCACATTTTCATGTAAGAAAATGTTAAAGTCTGTTTGAAAAATTTCTTTTTTTAGCTTTAAAGAAGGCACTGTTTTTTGTTTTTTTTTTTTTAAACCTGAGCAGTATATTTATAAACAGCAGGCAAAGACTAGATTTGAGTGAGGTTGCCTTTGCTTTAAGGCCTACAGAGGTCACTAGGAAGAAGCCTAGTAATGATGAAGCCTGTACTGGATTCCAGAGCATGGTCCCGGAGACTAAGAAGAAAAATGAAGCCAGAAAGGCTCCTAAGACAGCTTTCTCCTTGGGAAATAAGGTGCCCTGTTTGTATGGCTGAGGGCATGTGTGTTCCAGCACGCAGGGGAAATGTTTCACAAATGCATCCATTCTTCTCAGGCTACTTGGAGCAAAACATGCTAATGGAAGGCAGCATATGCACCGCAGACACTTGTCTTTGTTATAAAATTTTAGAGCTGGAAATGTCCTGAGACCCCATATGTTCCATTTCCTTTTTATTACAGATGAGGAAACAGGAGAGGGTAGACATTCAAAGTCATTAAGTTAGAGGCAGCTGAGTCTTTTGAATCCAAGTGCATTCTTTTTCTTTTCTTTTCTTTCTTTCTTTTTTTTTTTTTACTGTACCACACTCTTAGCACACCAAGTTGCTGGACAGGAAAATGACTGTACAACAACAACAACAAAAGATGGAAAGCCTGTTCAATTCCTGCGTTTTATAGATGAGGACTTTGAGACTTTACCCGAAGTTCCACTGTTAGAAGGACTAGAATTTCAAGCTTCTGATTCTCAGTCTGGTTTTCTACTTTAACGTACCGTTCTCTCTTAAATAAGATGTTAAGTAAGCCGGAGATATTTCTACTCATGATGAAATTGTTCTGTGAAAAGGAAATACGTTTTAGGGCATCTAAAAAGATGAAATAAGCATGTAATGAAAAACATTCCATTTACTCATCTAATATAGAGTGAAGTATTAATTTCTTTCAGCACTTGTGTTTTACAACTCTCTTACCGAGAGCAAACTTTAAACTTTCTTATATGCAATGGATAAGTAAAACCTATCTAATACTGTAAATAGAGCAAAATAAAACAAAAAGTGGAAGGAAAATTTTCTTCTCCAGAATTTATATTTTGGGGGCACCTGGGTGGCTCAGTCGTTAAGTGTCTGCCTTCAGCCCAGGTCACTATCCCAGGATCCTGGGATTGAGCACCACATCGGACTCCCTCCTCTGCGGGAAGCTTACTTCTCCCTCTCCCACTCCCTCTGCTTGTGCTCCCTCTCTTGCTGTGTCTTTTTCTGTCAAATAAAAAGAACAAAATCTTAAAAAAATTTTTTTAAATTAAAAAAAAGAATTTATATTGTTGCAGGAGTGTAATTTTATAAACGCGGCTTTTTTTTTTTTTTTTTTTTTTTTTTAAAGCAGTGTGTTGGCTTAACTGGGGAATGCCCCTTTGGTCTCTCCATTCTATGCCCTTTCCCTCTTCTATTTGCTTTGGCATGTGCGTTTGGCTGATGCCCAAGCTCGAGCAGATCTGGCTAGTCCTGGGAATTTGGTCTCAACCTGGTAGGGTGCTGGTTGCAGGACGGTCTTGAGGCAAGATGGAGAAGCTATAGTTAGAGATGCTTTTTGAGGGAATTCTGTCCGAGTGCATGGAATTTAAAACCTGTGCCATGGAGCATTTCTGGCTCTAGACAAAACATGTGAGACAGATGGAAGTTTTTATCTTTGTTGTCTCTGGCAGTTCCTTTTCCTATTCCCTCCCCCTCCTTTTTTCCTCTCAGAGTCATAAACCACGTGACCAGGCAGATTGAAATATGGTGATTACTGTGGGGGAGGAAGGAGCAAAATGGCACCAAGCCAGATGGCAAAGATTAGGGTACAATGACCAAGGCAGGAGGAGATGGGAGGGTGATCCAAATCCAAACTAGAGAAAGAGAGGCAAAAGTCAGGTTCCCATTTAGGCAGAGGTGAATGGCCAAGGAGTTCCTAATCAAGTAAGGAAGCTATCATCACCACCTTAGGACAGCAGGGTTCTCAGGGGCAGATCCCCAAGGTCCCCCTAAGAAGAATCCCGGGAAAGCAGAGTATCCTCTGGGGACAGTACCTGGTGAAGAAGGTCAGGGCTCAGGACGCCTGGGTGGCTCAGTTGGTTAAGCAGCTGCCTCCGGCTCAGGTCATGATCCCAGGCTCCTAGAATGGAGTCCCGAGTCCGGCTCCTTGCTCGGCAGGGAGCCTGCTTCTCTCTCTGCCTCTGCCTGCCATTCTGTCTGCCTGTGCTTGCTCTCTCTCCCCCTCTCTCTCTGACAAATATATAAAATCTTTAAAAAAAAAAAAAAAAAAGAAGGTCAGGGCTCTTCATTGCTAACTGGGATTCAGGGATAGGCTCTCTCCTCCATGAGAGGCCACAGATACTTGCAACTCTGAAGCTAGAAGCTGGCTCACCAGCTGGGCTGCCTGGGTTAGGTGTCCCATCGAGGAACTTGGTTCAGATGATCACATGGGAAACTTCAGGGTGGATCCTTGGTCCAGGCATAATATGTGTGGAAGCAGCAGAATTTTCTAGCCTCTACTTGCTGGCGGGCTAAAGCTCTACAGTTTTATTAGCCCATGGCTAAAGCAGGGCTGGACTCTGCAGGGATAATGGATATTCTTTTTCTGCTAACACTGAAATCTCTGTAAACTGCACTGGAGGGAGTAGTTAGTATCACTAATTTGCAACTTAATATAAATTTATGTCAAAGTACTGCTTCTCTGGTGGGGATATTTGCATTTTATATCTTAGAGAGTTGTAGAGTTGAAGGTGTCCCCATTTAATGGAATTTCTGGCCATAATGAATGGGGAAAGGGAAATGTGGTTGAAGTAGGAAGAGTTAGGGAAAGGAAAATAGCCTTAGTCTTTACAGTTCCTATACTTAGGGTGTAGCCTCATTTAATGACTGGCCTTATATGAGTAAGGATATATAGTTAGCATGCTTGCTCAATTATTTATTCAACAAATATTTATTATCTATTATGTGTTAGGTTCTGTGCTGGATATAGGGATTATTAAAAGGCTTTTTCTTGACCTTAAGGAGCTCATGACCTTAAGGAAGAGACAGGTAGGCGAACAGCGTTTTCCTGTTCCCAATACCAAAGGTAAAACCGGAGATACAAGGTGCTTGTGGGCTGAAAGGCAGTCCCCAGAGCCTGAGCAACTCAGGAAGAGCTGCCTAGATATCCAGGGACTGAACAAGCAAAGGACCAAGTGTTAAAAACATACTTTATGCCTTTCTACTTTGATTTCTTTTGGGCTAAACTTGTGACTTTTTGCTTGTTTCCAAAGCTTTATAAGTAAAATTTCTCAGAAAATCTTAATTTGCTTTTTAATGCTGTAGAGGATTATTTATAGTCTTGATGATAGACACTGTTTTAGTGTTCCTGGTATTTTTCCTTAAAAAATAAGTGTGTGGGGTACATAGATAGACTGTGCAGTTAATAAGTACCTCAGACCTGTTATTTTTGAGAATAGGAATAAAAGTAGAGCTGTGGCTTCCCAGTATTCTGTCCTCCTCATCTTACGATGTCTATATATTTTTGATTATCAAAATAAAGAGGACACTTAGTGATGTATGATAAAAAGATTGATAGAACTAAAATCCAAAAATATTTGGAAACTCAAGTTACAGGCCAGTGCCAACATGTACTTTAATAGTAGTGGGCGCCTGCGTGGCTCAGTTGGTTAAGCATCTACCTTCAGCTCAGATCATGATCCTGGAGTCCCAGGATGGAGTCCCACGTCAGGATCCCTGCTGAGCAGGGAGTCTCCTTCTCCCGATGACCTCTCCCCTCTCATGCTCTCTCTCTCTCTCTCTCAAATAAATAAGTAAAATCTAAAAAAAAAGTAGTAGTTATAAAGTTGTCTAATTACTAATGCCACTCCTACCACCATCCTAGAAACAAACAAACAAACAAAAAAAAAAAAAAAAAAAAACAGGAAAAGTGGCCTGAGCCCAGAAAGGAGATGATGAGATGTAGCTTAGTAGAAGTTATACAAACACAGCTTAAGAGTTTTATTTGAGGTAGTAATCTGGGGATGCTAAAAAGCTCCAAAATGAATAGGACTTTGGGATGTTCTTGAGAATAAGGGGAATGCTAGTCTTGCTTTCATTTCTAACTTTCTAGGTACCACTCTTTAAGATCATCATAGACAAACTAGTTGCAAAATACTCATCCATATTACATGTATATGATTGCAGGAATGGAGGACGTTTAGCTTTAAGAAAATGAGAACAAAATGACAGTGTTCAAATATCAATTAAATTCTTCTCTGTAGCTCCAAGGTAGACCTGAGACTAGTTAAGTAGGAACTACGAGAAAAACAAATTTTGACTCACTATAGAAACATCAATACTCCAATAGTGAGAAGATGAGATAGATCACCTTGGGAGGTAATGAGTTCCCAATTACTGGGAAAAATCAAGCATAAGATGAATGACGACTGCTTGGGAATCCTGCAAGGGCATTAAAGTCTCAGATTAGATAATAATGGCTAATAACTACATAACATTTACTGTGGGCCTGGCACAATTCTAAGTACTTTGCATGTATTATTTCACTTAATTCTGGTAAGTACCCTATGAGGAGAGTGCTCTCTTATAGAAAAAAGATAAAGACATAAAGGAGTTAACTAATTTAATCAAGTGCACATAGCTTAATAAATGGAAATAGGCATCTGTCTCCAAAGTCCATGCTTTTAACAACTTTACTATAGCACAGCCGGGATGCCCATTATAGGACCCTTCATTTAATACAGATCCTCTCATTCGCTGATAATATGGAATTTTAGAGGCGGTAAAAAGAAGTTCAGATGTTTTCCCTACCAAGTCTTATCTCTTCTTATGCCCAATTTTGCAAGCTTCCAGACTGATAAGAAGTTAATGAACTGGGAATATACCATCTCCAATCCCTGCTCCACATGGCCTAATTTGGCTTTAGGATAGGGTTGTGGGAGTGATGTAATCAGAGACAACACGATGATGGGAAAGGAAAAGAAGGTCAATGTAGAAGGTGGGTTCTTGCTGAGAAGTGGAGGAGAGAATTAGACTTGATGCCTTTTCTTCAGTGATAATTTTGAAAAATAGGGCAGACTCAGAGAAGACGGAATATCATTAGTTAAGATAGATGACAGTGCACATTTTGTTTGTGAAGATTCACTTATCTTTCAGTTTTTTCCCTTTCTAATCTGTTATGTATAGTTGAGTGAGTTGCACATAAACAAACCTCATGGTACTTTCTACAGGGTACATGGTGAACTATCTAATTCTCCACTGAAAATCTCTGTAAATTGACAAAATTTCATCAGGGAATAAAGTCACCTCACCAAAGAAAGGTCTGTTTCAGGTATTATGTATTCAACTTTCTCTTTTAGTGGCCAAGGTAGCAATACATACAGTTTATTGCCAAATGGCCCTTTTATTTTGATCTATGTACTGGGATTCCTCCTGTCCAAGTTAATGAGAAGCACTAACCAAAAGAATGAGTCTCACAGGCATTTCTTGCTCTAAACTGAGAAACCCAGACAAATGGTTTAGATATCGGAATAAAGAAAATAAAAATTACTTGACTCCTTCACAGAGATCCAGAATTTATAAATGGTAGAAAAAAATTTGCATTATCGGAAACATATTTCTTCTGGATTTATGAATTCATGAAATTAAAATTTCTGTGAGATGCTTAAGGTCATCAATACTTTTCCATGCAAACACACACAGTACAGTAATTTATTCCCGGTATAGTTTCTAATATTAGCAGGATTAATAGTTCATACTCCTAATTCTCTTGAGGAGATTAAAAAACCATCTTAGCCCATCTATAAACTCTAAGACACAGTGACAACAAGATAGAAATTACAGAGAAGAGAGGGAAAGACAAAAAATAATCTGTAAACTCCGCGTTTTTCTGTGGCTTTAATAATATAAGTCAGACTTTCAAAGATATTTGCCCTTTGGAGATATTTAGCTTGACTCAAGGGGGACACTGGGAGGCTTAACTAGTTGAAGCTCACTGAAAGATTTCAAGGTTCCTTGTGTGTTATTTATTCTTTGGTTTACCAATTACCTTCTAATTTATCATATTTGGAGGGATGCCAGAGCTGTGATGAAAGAGTCAATAAACATGGTTCTAAGGAAAAGCACAAGCTATTGTTTGAGTGGGAAAGACTGAAGTAGTGTCAGCAGTGTAGAAGTAACCCTGTGTGTGTGTGTGTGTGTGTGTGTACATGCTATTCTTTAGATAATCTGGTTGAATCCCTTCACTTCAAAGAGAAAGGAACTGAGATTCAAACAGGTTGATGTTCTCAATATCAAGCAGTTGATTGACGCTGTTAGCAGATTTCCACCGGCATTGGAGAACCTAGCTCCAAAGTACTTCATCATCTCTGACCGTAATTTGAGGATGCCATAAAGGTTAGAAAGTGGAGTGAGGTGAGTAGAGAACTGTTTCTAATCACTCCATTTGTATGGAGGTTTTAAAATAGTGTTTGAATGGGGGAAAAAATCTTCATAGAACACTTCTTTCCCATGTCATTTATTTATTATTCATTATTATTATCATTCATTTATTCATTAATCCTTTATTCATCCACTGCTCTATGCTGATCACTTCTGGGGAGAGGGTATCACAGAACCAAGCTCTTTGTTTAGCACATCAGAGGAATTGAAAATCACCTCTTTGTTGAAAGGCAGTGTGCCAGAAGGGTTAGCATATAGTTATTTGAACCATATTACCTAGGTTTTAAATTCTGATTCCATTCTTGAATAGCTTCTTGTCTTAATCTTATGGTAGTTTTGAAGATCCAATGGGTGAGTATATGTAAAGCATTTAAAACACTGAGCACATGGTAAGGCTATGTAAGATTTTTTTTGTCATATTCTTTACTCCTTGCCATATTTTTATTCACTGTCTCTGTAAAATCATAATGTGAATATATTCAAGGATTAAGGAAGATTTGACAGAGGGAAATTAAATTATTTAAGCAAGAGATTTTGGTTCATTTATGCAACATCCATATTGCTTTTTCCTATTCCCCCTTACACCTTATGTGCTATTTGGGAAGCTAACTCCATTCCTGATACATGGGTAAGCTAAAATAGGGGTGAATCCCAGTACTCTTGTTTGGAAGACAGAGCTCACTTTTTCACCAAGAGTGAACGAAGATGCACTACACTTACTATGGTTGGCAGCCACCTAACTCTACAAAAAGTTTCAGCCTTAGGAAAACCAGCACCAGTGGGTAGCCAGAAAGAGTGATAGACAAAAATGAGTCTTTAATGATATTGCTGAGTCACCAGATCAATCAATTTTGAAGCACTCTTTACCTTCTGACTTTGCTATTATGTAATCCCTGAAGTCCTTTTTTATTAAGCTAGTTTGAGGTGGATTTTCTGTTACTAGCAAGTGAAATCTTCTTTCCATACTAATCAATATAGTAAAAAAGAAGTTATGAATGATAGTAATAACCACAAAGAAATAGCCTTTTGGAGAAGTTGCTACTTGGCCAACATTGTCCTAGGTACTGACCTTTATAACAAATTCCTGCCACAGGTATTATGATTCTTTTTCTCTGTCATTCAAAATTTGGAATTCTGAATACCGTGTGCAAAATAACATGACTGTGAATCTTATATTTCCAACATGGCCTGTGGCCTATTTTCTGCTAATATTTTTGCAGAAACTAATGTGTAAAACCTAATTAAATCACAAAACTCCCAGAAGAAAACATAGATGGTAAGTTCATTGATATAGGTCTTGATGAATTTTTGGACTTGATACCAAAAGCAAAGGAAACAAAAGCAAAAATAAACAAGTGAAACTACATTAAACTAAAAAGTCTCTGCACAGCAAAGGAAACCATCAACAAAATGAAATGGCAACTTACTGAATAGGAGAAAATATTTGCACATACAATATCTGAGAAGAGGTTAATATCCAAAATACATTAAAAATACATAAACTTCAATGACGCAAACAAAAAACAGTCTGATTAAAAAAAAAAAAAAAAAGTGGGCAGAACATCTGAATAGTCATTTTTCCAAAGAAGACATACAGATTGCCAACAGGACATGAAAGCTGCTCAAAACTACTCATCGTCAGGGAAATGCAAATCAAAACCACCAAATCCCTTCATGTCTGTTAGCATGGCTATTTTCAAAAGACAAAAAATAACAAGTGTTGGGGAGGATGCGGAGTAAAGGGAACCCTCATGCACAGATAGTGGGGATTTAAATTGGTGGAGCCCCTGTGGAAAAGTTTTCCCAAAAAGTTAAAAATAAAACTACCATGTGATCTTCAATTCCACTTCTGGGTATTTATTTAAAAGAAAGAAAGGAAGAAAGGAAAAAAGAAAGAAAGAAACTCGAAAAGATATCTGTGCCTTTATATTCATTGCAGTATTATTTACAATCGCTGAGATATGGAAACAATCTAAGTATCCATCAATAGATAAATGTATAGAGAAGATGTGGTGCATAGAATAGTTTTGGGCCATAAAAATGAATGGAGTGGCTCAGTTAGTTAAGCATCTGCTTTTAGCTTGGGTCATGATCCCAGGATCCTGGATGGAGCCCTGTGTTTTGCTCCCTGCTCAGTGGGGAGTCTGTTTCTCCCTCTCCCTTTGTGGATCTCCCTGCTTGTGCTGTCTCTCTCTGTCAAATAAATAAATAAAATCTTAAAAAAAAAAAAAAAGAAGAATGAAAGCTTACCATTTGCAATAACATGGATGGACCTCAAGGGCATTATACTAATGAAATAAGTCAGACAGAGGCAAATTCTGTATGATCTCACTTATATGTGGAACCTAAAAAACAAACAATCAAACAAAACCCTAAAACCAAAACACCAAAGAAACAAACAAACAAATTTTATTATCTATATCTGTTGATATAGAAAACAGATTGGTGGATGCCAACTGGGGGTCAGGGTTGGGTGAAGTGGGTGAATCGGGTCAGAAAATACAAACTTTTAGTTATAAAATAAGTAAATCATGGAGAAGTAGTATACAACACAGGGACTATAGTTAATAATACTGTATTGCATATTTGAAAGTTGCTGAGGAAGTAGATCCTAAAATTTCTCATTACAAGAAAAAAATTGTAAGTATGTATGGTGATGAATATTTACTAGACTTATTATGGTGATCATTTTGCAATATGTACAAATATTGAATCATTATGTTGTATACCTGAATCTAATATAATGTTATATGTAAATTATGCCTCAACTTAGAAAGCCTCCTCTTCCCTATTCCCCTAGATAATTTTTCCCCCCAGATGATTTTTTAAACTAAATTCAGATGGCGTTAATTTTTTAAAAAATATTTTATTTATTTATTTGACAGAGAGAGAGAGAGCGATCACAAGTAGGCAGAGAGGCAGGCAGAGAGAGAGAGGGGGAAGCAGGCTCCCAGCTGAGCAGAGACCCGGATGTGGGGCTCGATCCCAGGACCCTGGGATCATGACCTGAGCCGAAGGCAGAGGCTTAACCCATTGAGCCACCCAGGTGCCCCAGATGACATTCATTTAAGCACAATACTGAAACTTGACAGTTGATTAAGATTCTTATATATCTATGTATGAATTTTTATTTTATTTTATATTATTTTATTTGTAGGTTTAATATGAGAATCTATTGTTCTTGGATTTAAATGTTTACTGCTCCCCCCCCCCATCTTATTTATTATAACCAAGATATAAGCCTCATTTGCAATAGATTACTCTGGCAGAAAGCCAAAC
Organism: Mustela nigripes; assembly: GCF_022355385.1. Classification (NCBI taxonomy): domain Eukaryota; kingdom Metazoa; phylum Chordata; class Mammalia; order Carnivora; family Mustelidae; genus Mustela; species Mustela nigripes. The sequence goes on along the minus strand of NC_081559.1, from coordinate 57,394,510 downwards.
TATCTCTCTGGTTGTTTGCATTTTTGGGGTTTTTAAACAAATGCTTTGAAGATTTATTCTTTAGAGATGAAGATCTCTTATCTCTCATCTTATATCAGTCAGGTCCAATCAGGAAATAGACACCATATAGTAATTTGATTAGGGAAAGTTAAATATAAAGAATTATTAAGTATAACAGCTGGTAATCTATAAAGGGGGAAAAAACAACAAAAAATAACAACAACCAAAAAATTCTCCAGGTACTCAGAGAGGGTACCTAAGGAAGGAGCAATGTGAAAAAGAACCCTTCTCTCCAAGGCTGGAAATCAGGCCATGTTGGGAAAGATGTGGTTTCACATCACTGGATTGCAAGAATTTTGATGGATTGCCAGGCCAGAACTAATCCACAGATGCTGGGGCAAGCAGGAAACACTTTTACTAAATGCAGGTGGGCCAAGGCTGTAATGGTGATGTCTGGGACACTGGTGAGACCCACTGGAAAACTGTCAATAGAGATGCCACTGAAACTTGATGGGAAGCCATCTATATGTGTGTCACTGAAACTCAGTGGGGGTGTGTGCCACTGGATGAACCCTACATATGAAGCCAGCAACAGTGAGATAGAAAACAGAAGCAAATGGAAAACACCAGACCCAGAAAGAGAAGCCCTCTTTCTCTCTCTTTCTCTTTCTCTCTCCAGGTCCTTATACTGACAAAGGTTAACATCATTCTCACTGACCAAGGAGATATATTTTAATATTCTAGCTCCAGTTTTCAGTGTAGACATTAAAGAGTACCTTTGGAACTGGGAGGTAATATATTTTTAGCTGGCATACTTTTGAATGTAGGGGATCTGTTTTCATATATTCTGTTAAGTCAATATTCAACAGTAGCTTTTATGTAAGCCTATTTATATACTACTCAAAGATAGGTCAAATAGTATTAACTATAAAACTAAAAAACTTCAGGTGTGGTCCCCACCAAAATCTTGGGGCTCCCCAAATCCTCCTTGACTGATGTCTGAAATAGGTGTGACCTTTATTTGTAACAGAGGACTTTGAATCCAATTAAATCTATCTAGTTAAGGAGAACCATTATACTATTGTGGACCATTAAACCTCAAGGTGGCTGAGACTCTAATGCTAACAGTTGATAAAGGAAATGAGGAATTTTTGAGGAATTAGGTTGGAGGTGGTCGCTGAAGAGGAACATGGGCGAAGAATGAAAAGTCTACAAGTACAAAAGGCATTGTACAAATTGGCCATTTCTCAATTCTGTCTAAACTGCTTACGTGGAAAGAGGCAGGGGATGAAATTCTTAAGAATCTGGGAAATTTGGCAGAAATAACAGTCACTGGGAACTTTGTATATGATAGGGTGGCTCACATCCTCTTCAGTGAATAAAAAAGAGTGAAAAATGACTGAATGATACCAGAAGGTGGAAAGTCCTTGACTGCAAACAGCAGATGAAGGGAAGAGTAAGTAACTCTATGAGGTGTCAAATGTCCACCAGCTCTAACATACCAATGTTTTCTGATTCTATTCTCCAAGAACTCTTGAATTTCTCACACAGAGCTTGTTTGTGAGGCTGGGAGAGGACACAGGAAAAACTTGAGAAGAAAAGCAGAGGAAGTAGGGGTAAAGGTGGGCAAAGGAAAAATGTGAAAAATGATGGGTGCATTCAGGTTGGCTGCACAGAGAAAGCTCCTGCCTGTGTGCAAGGGTGAGGTTAGGGTTTTTGAGAAGAAAAAACGAAGCTATCCAAACACAGATGAATGCAGTGTGTTTAGTGTTTAATTTGTTTTCTATGTTTTGCTCCCTCCCCGCCACCCCAAGTAGGCCTCACCCCCAGCATGGAGCCCAACTCAGGGCTTGAACTCACAACCCTAAGATCAAGAGTCAGATTTAACCAACTGAGCAACTGAGACACCAATGGACATCTATTTCTTGAATTAGATGTCCTTTTACCCTAAGCTGAAGCTATTCGCTACTGTGAGTTAGAAGACTTTCCCATCTCTTCTGAGCTTTCCCAGCACTGAGACTCAGACATGCAGTTTACTTTATCTTATACATTCCTCCATTGTTCTGTAATTGTATTTTGAGAGCAGAGGCCATGACCTGAATGTAGTTTGTACCTCAAGAATGGCTAGAAGTACTGTGCCTCTGCTAGGGACTTAATAGTTCACAATATATCTGGTGTATAAAGAAGTACAGGATTGGGTTTGAGACCTGACATTCTCTATTATTATTGCTCAATAGGTGGCCACACAGGATGAGTTTACATTACTGAAGTGAGAATTTCCTTTTTGGTACTATATATTAAGAAAACCTTCTCATGGTAGCAAGACTCTTCTTCAAAGAAATAAGAAGCTAAAGGATTTCATTCACTCTTCTTTTGAGTTGATTTTCACCCAGAAACTTGAGGAAACTACCCAATTGAATACTTTGTCCCTACACACTTGAAAGAATTATAGTACAAGACAGTAAATAAAGAAATTTATAACAATACATAGTGTAAGCTGAAGTCATTGCTAGGAGGATTCCAGTCTTTATTCCAAGATCTTCAAGGTAATTTAAAATGCAAGATGAAAGAACCAAAAATAAATTACTAAAGGAGATAAATAAACTATGTTTATTAACTTCACTGTTCCAGCTATCACATTAGTGGCTATATAAAAAATATTATCTTCCTGAATCATCTCAAGCACATCATGAAGTAAATTTTATTCTTATTCTACAGATAAGAAAAAAAGGTGGAAGAGTCACATAGCTACCAGTATGGAACCAGGATTTGAATCAAGGTCGGTCTACCTCTGGAGCTTATGCTGTTACTACCATATAATTCTCTCTAAAAGATTTTTTAAAAAATTTATTTGACAGACAGAGATCACAAGTAGGCAGAGAAGCAGGCAGAGAGAGGGGAGGAAGCCAGGCTCCCCACTGAGCAGAGAGTCTGATGCGTGGCTGGATCCCAGGACCCTGGGATCATGACCTGAGCCAAAGGCAGAGGCTTTAACCCACTGAGCCACCCAGGTGCCCCCATATAACTCTCTTATGAAGAGAATCTATAATAATCAGAATCAGTAGAAAATTCATTCATTTAGTTTAGACCCATGACATGGATATTCTCTAAAAACAGATAACACCTCCACGGGGACTGGCTGGAAGGGAGTCGGGGCTTGTCAGGGAAGCTGCCCAAATAAGAAAGCCAGTTTTAGTCCAGTTGGTGGCCCAGCAGCATGGTGGGTGAGCTGGTAAAGACTCTCCAGTGGGGTGCTCCTTGCCAGAGGGAGGGAGTATGGTCTGGAAACAGGTGGGGCCAGCTGGTCTAGCTTTGGCGCCTTATAAAGTTTGAAGATAAAAGTAACTTAAATATTTATTTCTTGGAATTTTCCATTACATTTTTATATTTGACTTCTGTCAACTAGAGGAGGCACCTTTTCTATACAATGGTCTTTCTGAGGGTTTGGAGGAAATGATTATTTAATAGCTGAAAGCTCTGATTGAATAGAATAAATCATGTCATACTATTATGTTGGCTACAGAGAATCACATGTTATAATTTAATCTAAAATTGGCAGGGTATGGGGACTGCCTAGTGTAGGAAGCCACAGAAAGGGAGTTGTTGATGAGGCTGCCGGGTTTCTCACTGGGTGACACTGAGTGTAGCTGCTATGCCCCGCACCGTACTAGGGGCTACACACAAATATGTCATCTCGCAGAATCTTCTCACCCACACTAGAACTGAGATGAAAGGAGGTAGAAAGAAGAGCAAGACCATGATGGCAAAGATGTTCAGCTTTCTAGATGTTGCCATTCTACAGAGTGTAGGGCATTTGTGTGGAGATACCGAGTAAGTACTTGGACATGAATTCCATCAAGATTTCCTTTTACCCATAGAGTATTAAGGTGGCTGAGGAGGAGACTTCAGCTGAGGCTCTGTATCTTAGTCATTCTTTTTTGCAGCTTTTCTACAAATGGTATGAAACTGAGCTCTCAATATTCTCTACAGAGCTACAGAAACATAACTAAAGCCTTGGAGATAGTGTTCCTGTCTAAATATACGTTTATGTTAATGAGAAAAGATCATTTACTTTATGTAGAGGGAATTTCTTTATTTTTCTGACACATGATAAGAAGCAGTATGAGGCTGCAAGTTTCAGACATTATGGAATATGAAGATTTGAAGATGCAGAGTTTTATTTCCCTGTTCTAGTGTGATGGTAAAATTTCTGAAAAGATACTGAACTGCATTTTAACTTGAATGTTTAGGTTAATTTAGTTTAATTTTATTATTTATTTTTTATTAACATATAATGTATTATTTGCTTTAGGGGTACAGGTCGGTGAATCATCAGGCTTACACATTTCACAGCGCTCACCAGAGCACATACCCTCATCAATGCCCATCACCCAGGCTCCCTCTCCCTCTCCTCCCACCCGCCAGCAACCCTCAGTTTATTTCGTGAGATTAAGAGTGTCTTATGGTTTGTCTCCCTCCCAATCCCATCTTGTTTCATTTTTCCCCTCCCTATCTCCCATGAACCCCGCCCTGCCTCTCAAATTCCTCATATCAGAGAGATATTATGATAATTATCTTTCTCTGATTGACTTATTTCACTTACCATAATACCCTGTAGTCCCATCCACCTCATTACAAATGGCAAGATTTCGGTTTTTTAATGGCTGAACAGTATCCCATTGTATGTGGGTATATATTTATATACACACACATTTATATATTTATATACACACATACAATGGAATATATATATATATATATATGTATACACACACACACACACACACACACACACATACCACATCTTCTTTATCCATTCATCTGTTGTTGGACATCTAGTTTCTTTCCATAGTTTGGCTATTGTGGGCTTTGCTGCTATAAATATTCGGGTGTATGTGCCCCTTTGGATCACTACATTTGTATCTTTAGGGTAAGTACCCAGTAGTACAATTGTACAATTTCTGGGTTATAGGGTAGCTCTGTTTTCAACTATTTGAGGAACCTTCATACTGTTTTCCAGAGTGGCTGCACCAGCGTGCATTCCCACCAACAGAGTAAGAGGGTTCCCCTTTCTCTGCATCCTCGCCAACATCTGTCATCCCCTGACTTGTTAATTTTAGCCATTTTGACTGGTGTTAGGTGGTATCTCACTGTGGTTTTGATTTGTATTTCCCTGATGCTGAGTGATGTGAAGCACTTTTTCATGTGTCTGTTGGCCATTTGGATGTCTTCTTGGCAGAAATGTTTGTTCATGTCTGCTGTCCATTTTATAATTGGATTATTTGTTCTTTGGGTGTTGAGTTTGATTAAGTTATTTATAGATTTTTGGATACTAGCCCTTTATCTGATATGTCATTTGCAAATATCTTTTCCTTTCTGTCAGTTGTCTTTTGGTTTTGTTGACTATTTCCTTCATTGTGCAAAAGCTTTTCCTCTTGATGAAGTCCCAATAGTTCATTTTTGCCCTTGCTTCCCTTGCCTCTGGCGATGTTCCTAGGAAGACGTTGCTGCAGCTGAGGTTGAAGAGGTTGCTGCCTCTGTTCTCCTCAAGGATTTTGATAGATTCCTGTCTCACATTAAGGTCCTTCATCTATTTTGAGTCTATTTTCCTGTGTGGTATAAGGAAATGGCCCAATTTCATTTTTCTGCATGTGGCTGTCCAATTTTCCCAACACCGTTTGTTGAAGAGACTGTCTGTTTTCCATTGGATATTCTTTCCTGCTTTGTCGAAGATTAGTTGACCATAGAGTTGAGGGTCCATTTTGGGGGTCTTTTTTCTGTTCCATTGATCTATGTGTCTGTTTTTGTGTCAGTACCATACTGTCTTGATGACTACAGCTTTGTTATAGAACCCGAAGTCTGGAATTGTGAGGCCACCAACTTTGGTTTCCTTTTACAACATTCCTCTGGCTCTTTGGGGTCTTTTCTGATTCCAAATAAATTTTAGGATTATTTTTTCCATTTTTTTGAAAACAATTGATGGTGTTTTAAGAGGGATTGCATTAAATGTGTAGATTGCTTTAGGTGTCATAGACATTTTCACAATATTTGTTCTTCCAGTCCATGAGAATGGAACATTTTTCCATTTCTTTCTGTCTTCCTCAGTTTCTTTCATGAATATTTTATAGTTTTCTGAGTACAGATTCTTTGCCTCTTTTGTTAGGTTTATTCCTGGGTATCTTGTGTTTTGGGGTGCAATTGTAAATGGGATCAACTCAATTTCTCTTTTATGTCTAATTTCTGTCTTGCTGTTGGTGTATAGAAATGTAAACTTGATTTTATATCCTGCCACTTTACTGAATTCCTACATGCATTCTAACAGCTTTGGAGTGGAGTCTTTTGGGTTTTCCACATAAAGTATCATACCATCTGTAAAGAGTGAAAGTTTGACTTCTTCTTTGCCGATTCAAATACCTTTGATTTCTTTTTGTTGTCTGATTGCTGAGGCTAGGACTTCTAGTACTATGTTGAATAGCAGTGGTGATGGTGGATAGCCCTGCTGTGTTTCTGACCTTAGGGGGAAAGCTGTCAGTTTTTCCCCATTGAGAATGGTATTTGCTGTAGGTTTTTTATAGATGGCTTTGATGATATTGAGTATGTATCCTCTAAGCCTACACTGTGAAGAGTTTTGATCAAGAAAGTGTGGTGTATTTTGTCAAATGCTTTTTCAGCATCTATTGAGAGTATCATAGGACTCCTGTTCTTTCTTTTGTTAATGTATTTTATCATATTGATTGATTTGCAGATGTTGAACCAACCTTGCAGCCCAAGAATAAGTCTCACTTGGTTGTGGTGAATAATCCTTTTAATGTACGTTGGATCCTACTGGCTAGTATTTTGGTGAGAATTTTTGCATCTGTTTATCAAGGATATTGGTCTGTAATTCTCCTTTTTGATTGGGTCTTTGTCTGGTTTTGGGATCAAGGTAATGCTGGCCTCATAGAATGAGTTTGGAGGTTTTCATTCTATTTCTATTTTTTGGAACAGTTTCAGGAGAATAGGTCCTAATTCTTCTTTAAATGTTTGGTAGAATTCCCCTGGGAAGCCATCTGCCCCTGGGCTCTTGTTTGTTGGGAGAGTTTTTGATGACTGCTTCAATCTCCTTACTGATTACGAGTCTGTTCAGGTTTTCTATTTCTTCCTGGTTCAGTTTTGATAGTTTATATGTCTCTAGGATTGCATCCATTTCTTCTGGATTGTCAAATTTGCTAGTGTATAGTTGCTCATAATATGTTCTTATAATTGTTTGTATTTCTGTGGTGTTGGTTGTGATCTCACCTCTTTCATTCATGATTTTATTAATTTGGGTCCTTTCTCTTTTCTTTTGAAAAGTCTGGCCAGGGGTGTATCAATCTTATTAATTCTTTCAAAGAACCAGATCCTCATTTCATTGATTTGTTCTACTGTACTTTTGGTTTCTATTTCATTGATTTCTGTCTGATCTTTATTCTTTCTGTTCTCCTGCTAGGTTTAGGCTTTCTTTGTTATTCTTTCTCCAGCTCCTTTAGGTGTAGGGTTAGGTTGTGTATTGAGATCTTTCTTGTTTCTTGAGAAAGGCTTGTATTGCTATATACTTTCCTCTCAGGACCACGTTTGCAGCATCCTGAAGATTTTGAACAGTTGTGTTTTCATTTTCATTTGTTCCCATGATTGTTTTTAATTCTCCTTTAATTTCCTGGTTGACCCATTTATTCTTTAGTAGGATGCTCTTTAACCTCCATGTTTTTGAGTTCTTTCCAGCTTTCCTCTTGTGGTTGAGTTCTAGTTTCAGAGCATTGTGGTCTGAAATTATGCAGGGAATGATCTCAATCTTTTGGTACTGGTTGAGACCTGATTTGTGACCCAGGATGTGATCTATTCTAGAAAATGTTCCATGTGCACTAGAAAAGAATGTGTATTCTGTTGCTTTGGGATGGGATGTTCTAAATATACCTGTGATGTCCATCTGTTCTAGTGTGTCATTTAAGGCCTTTATTTCCTTGTTGATCTTTTGCTTGATGATCTGTCCATTTCAGTGAGGGGAGTGTTAAAGTCCCCTAATATTATTGTATTATTGTCGATGAGTTTCTTTGATTTTGTTATTAATTGGTTTATATAATTGGCTGCTCCAATGTTAGGGGACTAGATATTTAAAATTGTTAGATCTTCTTGTTGGACAGACCCTTTAAGTATGATATAGTGTCCTTCCTCATCTCTTATTATAGTCTTTGGCTTAAAAATCTAATTTATCTGATGTAAGGATTGCCACTCCATCTTTCTTTTGATATCCATTAGCATGGCGAATTGTTTTCCACCCCCTCACTTTAAATTATGTATATACATACACATATACATATACATATACACATATACGGCTGTTGAATAGAACAGAGCCACACACTTGATTTTGGGTGTATTTTGGTCTGTTAGAATAAACTACCTCCCAAAATTATAAAGAAAGAAAAATCCTATATATATACACAAAAATAAGGGTAAATATGATGACAGGATGGAATATGACTGTAAAGATGAAAATTTTAAAAGACTCTTAAAAAAATTGATAAGATAAGAAGTTGGTTGAAAAAAGAAAAAGAAAAGAAGAAAGAATGTGATCAGACTGGAGAGTAGAACAAAGCCATGCACTAGATTTAGGGCATATTTTGGTCTATTAGGAGAAACTGTATCCCAAGATTTTAAAAGAAATAAAACCCCTATATGTGTAAAATAATAAGATTAGATACAATGAAGGAGTAGAATATGCTATAACAATGAAAATTAAAATAGATTTTTAAAAAGGTATTAAGAAGATAAAATAGTTTAAAAAATTAAAATAGGAAAGAGGAAAATTTAAAAAATAGAATAAGAAAAAAAATTTTTTAAATTTAACTTTGAAAGACTCAAGAATCATGGGGGAAAAAGCCATGAATTTTACACGTTGCTTTTCCCTAGCTTTGGAGTTCCACAGTTCTCATTGATAAATGAGCTTGGTCTTGTTGAATGCTCTTGCTAAGCATCTGGGGGAGGGGCCTGTTGCCATGATTCTCAAAGGCCTTTGCCCAAGGAGGAACTGCACCACCCTTGCCAGGGGCCAGGCTAAGTAATCTGCTTGGAGCAGGAGCTTTTGTTCTCTGAATGCTTTCTGTACAGCTTTGGAGGATAGGAATGAAAATGGCAGCCTCCCAATCTCTGGCCCCATAGGAGCCGATAACTCAGGGCCACACTCCTCAGTGTACCCTTGGAAAAAAGCCATCAATGACTTCCATCTCCCTGGCTTGCAGCTGCACTGTGAGCTAACCCAGCCTGTGACCCAGCATTTTGATATCTGGTGCACTGCCCTGTTTGAAGTCTCCAAACCCAGCAGGTTCCTGCAGTGTGTTCCCGTGCTGCTCCTCCAGAATTAGGAAGGAGGGGGTGTCCCTGGTTCTGCCACGCACAGGGTCCCTGCCTGAAGAGCAGTGGTCCAACTCTGCCTCGGATCATGGTTTAAGGTAACCCTGAGCTGAGAGCCCACTCCTTGGCTCTGTTTCTGTAGCCGGCTTCTCCACTCTGATACCTGGGATCCCTGCTACACTCAGACAGCCGTGGTCTTTCTGTGACCCTGGGAGTACTGAGACCACGCTGTCCCTGTGAGGCTCCATCACCCACTTCGCCTCTGGGGTGATGTCCCTCACTGGAGCAGACTTCTAAAATTCCTATTTTGTGCTCCACTGCTCTACCATTTGCCAGGAGCCAGCCCCTTCCCCCTCTGTCTATCTTCCTGTATATCACCTTGATTACTTCTTCTCATGTCCTACCTTCCAGAAGGTGGTTGATTTTTTGTTCCTAGAATGCTGCTCTTCTTCTCTTCAATCTCCTGTTGAGTTTGTAGCTATTCAGAATGGCAACTATCTAGATGAACTCCTGGAACCTGATGATATTTAGGTCCCCTACTCCTCTGCCAACTTGCTCCTCCCTTAGGTTAATTTTAAATTAGGTTAATTTTAAAAGAGGTATGGTTCAGAAGTTTTGTGTAGCTATAAGACATATAGCATTTAAATTAATATGCAGAAGAATTTTTGGGGTGCCTGGCTGGCACAGTTGGGAAAGCATGCAATTCTTTGTCTTAGGACCATGAGTTCAAGCCCCACATTGGGCATAAAGCTTACATTAAGAACAAATAAAAAATAAGCAGAAGAATTTTTTCCCCTCTACTGGTTGGTTTTTTAGATATATTGGTTTGCTAGGACTGCCAAAAGAAAATATCAGAGGCTAGATGGCTTAATGACAAAGTTATTTTCTCATTATTCTGAAGAAAACCTGGAAGATAGAGGCAACTGGTCATCAGCCATGCAAAGGGCCCTGAAAGTCTGGTTATCACTCCAGCAAACCAGTAGTACATCATCTGTCCACACCTCATTCCTCACATATCTGGAGGACTCAGAGGCAACACACTGAGATAGGGGATTGGGAAAGGAAAGAGTAGGACAGAAAAAGAGGACTATAAAGGAGGAAACTGTTCTAGATTTCTCTCCTTGGCTTGCAGATGGCTGCCCTCTTGCTGCCTCTTCCCATGGTGGTTTCTTTATGTAGGCATGTCTCTGGTGTCTCCTTGTATGTCCAAATGTCCTCTTTTTATAAAGACACCAATCAGGTTGGATTAGGGCTTACCTAATGGCCTTTATTTTAACTTACTCACCTCTTTAAAGGTCCTGTCTCCATAGTTAAATTCTGAGATACAGGGGTTTAGAGCTTTAATATTCATATTCACATATGAATTTTGTGGAACATAGTGTAGCCCATAACATTATATGAACTGAATTTAATTTTTTTCCCTGACCACTGCCTTTCATCTATTTGAGTTTTTCCCTGAACCTAAAAAAGTCTAACTAAATTCTAAAGTGTCTCCAGTATCCTTGCTGTTTTTATTTTTTAAAAAATTTTTATTATGTTTTTAAAAGATTTATTTATTTGAGAGAGAGAGAGAGAGAGAGAGACTGTGCACACATGAGCAGGGGAAGAGGCAGAGGAAAAGGGCGAAAGAGAGTGAGCATGAGCAGGGGTGAAGGGGAGGGGGCAAAAGGAGAGGGACAAGCAGAATCCCTGCTGAGCAGAGATTTCCCCAAATGGGGTTGGATCCCAGGGCCCTGATATCATGACTTGAGCCAAAGACAGATTCTTGACTGACTGAGTCACCCAGGTGCCCCACCCCCCTTGTTGTTTTTATTGTGCGGTCTTCTTTCAGGTTTGAAAATGTCTTGTTCTATATAAACAAAAAATAACTTTTCTCCCAGTTTTAGTTCAGGACATGTAATAAGGAAAGAGGCAAAAGAGTGCATGGTAGAGCTCTTCATTCTTTTCCTGTCATACTCTTTCATTTCCCAGTTCCCTGGGTCTTCCAGGGGTTGTTCCAAGGGAGGAGAGGTATGAGTCAGAAGAGGCACTACTGGTTGGTTAGAGTGATAACCTGACTTTGGGGGTCTCTTACAGGGCAGATGCCCAGTAGTTTTGAGACATTCATCATGTCCCTGTTGTGAACAATACAATCTCTGTCTGGTTTCTTACTATTGCTCCTCAGTCCCTGCTTCAACAGTACATCCTACAGAGATTCTTTATTTTGAGAACTTGACTTAGACCTTGTTACCTCCCACTGGGGCCACCAGAAAACCTGTGTCATTGCTCAGCTCTTAGAAGTGTGGACCATTTCTACGATGACCCTGTCTCATTGTTCCATTTTGAACACCAGGTCCAGGTTGGCCTCTTGCCTGGATATTTTTCCATGGAAGAGTCTCTATACCCACCAACCTTGGTGGCTACAAGCCAGACTCCTTGAGAGATTCTCTGGAAACTCTCCCCTCATCTGGCTTGAAGGGTTGTGTGTTTGTAAATACTCTTCAGAATTCTATCATGAGATGCGTAGAGAAAATGACTACACGTTGACTGCTCTCTGAACAACTCCTCCACTCCTCATCACCTTGCCTCCTTTTATTTTTCAGGTTTAGTTTCTAGATTAACTTTTTGGGTGATCCTGGAACAAATTTATAGGTAATGTGACTCTTAAAAATTATTTATTTATGAGAGAGAGAGAAGAAAGAAAGAGAGAGAGGGAGCCCATAAGCAGGGGAAGCGGCAGGCAGAGGGAGAGCAAGAAGCAGGCTCCTCGCTGAGCAAGGCACCGATACAGGGCTCCATTCCAGGACCCTGGGACAATGACCTGAGCCAAAGACAGATGCCCAACTGACTGAGCCACCCAAGTGCCCCAAGGTAATATGATTCTTAACACTGTTCTCTGCTCTGGGGCTTCAGATGAGAATCAAAGGCAACAGGAACAAATCTACTTATATTGTTGTATACATCAGTAATTTTACTCTTGAGATAATTTAAACACAAAGTTTCAATGCAGGGTATATCTAAAAATAAAACAAGATGGCTTGATCTACAGACTCGTTTTCTCAAAGTATTCCTTTAGTCAATACAGTTGGACCAGTTTGGTGTGTAGAATCAGTCTCAGAGACTTTCCTCATTCTTTCGGGTGGTTCCCTACAGACAGGCAAATGGATAGTCTGAGCAAACGGGAGTTATTTTGTAGGCTACAGCTCATAGAGGAGAACATTTCTGGAAACTCTATGTAGGATCTCTTAGGCCTTCTTTCCCAGACAGCCAGAACGAAGTGGCTTCACATAGTATCCATCTGTGTCTGGTCTTTTGTATTCCTGATCCTCAAATAATGACCTAATTCTCATCTACTGTATTCTTAATTTTGGCATAATCACCAGACTCAAAACAGCTCAAGTTTCTGTGCCAGTTCTGCTTTGCTCTTGATTACAGTCTGGGCCGATTCCTGCTCCTTCTTTGCTTGGGTTCTGGAGTCTGTGGCCTTGAATTTTCTTCGCTATGATTCATCCCATTGTCATGATTCAGAAGGAAGGATCCTACCAATTTCACAATTGGCTAACTAATAAAGATTTCAAAATTTAATATATCTAATTTAATATTAGATATATTATAATAAATTTAATATATCTAATTCCTAAAGTCCTTGCTTTGATTTCACCTTTACTATTGTGAAGTCATTTTAAAAAGTTGGGAGGGGTGCCTGGGTGGTGCAGTTGATTGAGTGTTGATTTTTGGTTTGGGTGGGTTGTAGTCTTAGGGTTGTGCGACAGAGCCCTGATTCTGGCTTCAGTTCTTTGTGGGGTTTGCTTGAGATTCTCCCCTTGCCTTCCCCACCCCCCACATGCTCTCTTTATCTAAAATAAATAAATCAATCTTTTATAAAAAAAGGAGAAAATGTAGTTTTGCCTTCTCTTCAAAGCTAACACAAGTTCTTAAAAATGATGGCAGAATTAAATCCTGACAGAGACTCAGAATGTTGTTCCTCTTCTAGGTATTTACACTGTGTAGGCTGCCCATAAATGGGCTCACGAATGCAACCCACACAGTGTAAAACAGTCTGTGGCAACTTGATGGAATTCAGAGATTCTACTTCTGGAAAAACTGAAAAAAGGAAAAAGCCCTTTTTTCTCCCCCATAACCTGGCATTTCATGCCAGATTGTCATAACTTGAACATGCTAGAACCTATCAGTATGGACAAGCAAGTAGGAGAAGGGAGCTGAGATGGGACAAACAGATACAGAAACTGGTTTTCCAGGAGCAGCTGGATGTCCACTACGCAGAGCACTAAAAGCACGATATGCACAAGATTAAGTTAGGCAGGTAATGAAGCCTGGCTCCAAAAGAGCCAATTCATTCCTTGAACAAAGTCCCTGGTCCTTGCTACTGATGAGAAAAACATTACCTGATTTCAAAAGCTCCAGTTGCTTAAGCATGTAGTACCCAAAGGACACTGATCAATAAAATTTTGATTAGACCATGTGAAATGAGAAGGATAAGGTAGTGCTTTTTCCTGTAAAGCTAAATTTATTCATTTTAAGGAAGTGCTTTTCACTCTGAGGTTTGTTCCTTCCTACATTATTTTTTGGTATCAATATGTGGTTTTTAAAAATAAAATAACAGAGTTAGTGGATAGCAGTTATTTGTTTTTATATCTTTGTCGAGCAAATTAAAGATTAACAACCTTATGTTGGTCCCCAAAATGTTTTAGAAAATATTACTAAAATCCAAACATTTTGGAAGTGTTGAGTTAAGCCACAACAATATCCAGCAAAATACCATTGACAAACAAACAAGAAACAGAGTCAAGAAGAGACCATGTTCTTTGGATCGTGGCAGAGTGTGGGACAAAAATGACTTCAAATTTCAAACCCAATTTCCTGTCATCAGCAAGAGCTGAGCCCATCATAAATGTCACCCAGGGGTTTTCTATCAATGCCACTTCTGAGTACCATTTGAAATTGTTGTTTTCCTTTTATTAATAGCAAATCAGGAAGACAACAAAGATTTCAGGAGAAGTATCAATAAAGCACAAATTATGATTATGTAGTTACAGATAAAATGAATATTTAATGTTATCCTAAGTGTATGAACACTTAAATACACTGGTTTATTATCACTGGAGCTTGGTGTCTCAAAGAAAGAGGTCCTATTGAATTGTCTGTCTGGTCTGAACAAAACCAACTCCCTTTGGGAATGCCCCTAGTTGAAGCAGATTCTTTCCTCCTCTGAACTCCCATTATATCCCTACCAGAGATGACAGTATTGGATACTGAGTAGGTCCCTGTGCTAAGAAGGATTCTAAGGTGAAATACGGGTTCAAAGACAAAGAATGATATGAATGGTCATTGATATTTGCCAAGGGCTCTGGAAGGGACAAAGAAAATTGGTCTTGAAACAATAGAATTGTGCTCTGCCCTAGAATTTAGAGATGAAAAAGACCATCTATGCCTTTGCTACCTTAGTGTGGTTGATTGATCAGCATCAGCAGCATTAGATTTTTTAAAATGCAGAATCGCGGAGCCCTGCCTCTACATTTCTCAACCAGAATCTGCATTTTGACAACACGCCTGGTGATTCTTGCTCTGCTGAGGAAACCAGGACCCGGAGGAATGGCAGACAGAACCAAGTCAATGACCAAAAGATGGGGGCATTCTTAGCACCAGGTTAGGAGAGGAGCCCCGGTTGGCCGGGACACGGGTCAGGCCAAGTCATAAGGAGGCTTGAAAGGAACAGCTGTGTCATAGGAAATGCTGCCAGGCTGTGCCTGGAAAGTCATTGCAGACTCAAAGGGCTCCTTCCTGGGAAGAGATGATGTGGCTCTTCCAAGTTCCCAGCCAGTGTTTTGGCTCCAGTTGGGACTCAAAGATTAATCAGTAGGGAGCAGGGCTCTGAAGTGTAATAAGCAAAAGGGGAGAGAAGGAATCATGTCCCTCCATCCCCCTTTCCACAGGCTGCTCAATAAAGTTATTTGGGGGCCTCAGACACCCTCCTGTGCCTGGACACCATCTCCAGAGATTCTGATTTAATTGGTTTGAGGTCTGTCCCATGCGTCAGAATTTTAAAAACGTCCTCAGTTTATTGTTATGTGCAAGCAGCACTGCAAAGTCTCTAATATTTTATTTCTTTAAAGACTTTTAAAATAAAGACCTGCAGGGGAAAAACCAATAAGTATTTATACTCTATAAAAAAGCAGCTGTACCACAGCATAAATGTATGCTGTATAAATTAATATGAAAACCAGAGTAAATAATTGATTAGAAATATCTTTTTAACACGTTAGAACCGAGAAGGTGAGGTGGGGAAGGGTACAAGTTTGAAGATCGACTTCTTCTTCTTCTTCTTTTTTTTTTTTTTTAAACTACAAATAAAGTATTGTGTTTTCATTTCATTTAAATTTACGGTCACAAGCGGATATCCAAAGTTTACATTGGGATTAAGAATTCGGAGGCCTGGAAGTGCTCCATGACCTCATGCTAGTGATTAAGCTGATGAATGCAGGGGTGAAGTGGAGAATGGGTGTTAATTAGACTGCCTTGAAGAGGAGCGCTCCACAAAAGGCTAATCTTAGAAATGCGGAAATTCTTTTCATTAACACCTAGTTTGCAAATTCCTAGGAAGGCAAGCAGCAAAACACTAACTTCTATTGGGTACCCATTCTGTGCTGGGCTGGACTCTCATTTTGTTTTCACAAATACCTTGTATTGAATTAGATACTTTTCCCTAGGTAAAGGAGGCTCAGAGAGACTCAGGAACTTGGACATGGGTAATAAAGGGCAGATTGGGATTTGAAGTCAGGTATGTCTGTCTCTGGAGCCTATGGTCTCTCTGTGGCACACATGCTGTGTTCCGCACTGTGAGATCATATTTCTTTATGTCCATCACCATGTTTCCTACACACGCCGTATTGCTGACAATTGTTTCTTTAAGAATCAACTCTTTTTTCTGGTAAATCTTTGGCTATAACCATCCTATGATATTCTCCTTTTCTCCTTGAGGAGCAGAAGAGTCAAATGTTGGTTTCCCCTCCCAGACTCTCTCTAAATCCTGTAGCCACTGATTCTGGACTGGCAATCTTTGCAAATTTAGGTGGAGGGTCAGATTTTCCAAGGCAGGAGACTTGCAAGAGAATTCAAGGAGCTACATGGGGTTTGAGCCTTGATTTGAGTTAGACCCAGGAGGAATTGGAATAGAGTGGTAGCCCCAAACAGTCTAATTCAGAAATTAGTTCAGATTTAACACTTAAAATCAGTGTTATGAATTTCTGAGACCCTGCATATTTCTGGAAGTTGCTGGGACTGACTCTTTTCAAAGGTTAATTCCGGGGCTGTCTCTTCACTATAATTTAATATATTCGAGACTACTTGTTTGAGTCACTAAGGTGGAGCACATGAGAAAATTTTTTGATAGACTCCACAAAATGGACACAAATCTTGAATAACTAAATGAAAGCTATACTTTCTGTTGGATTTGAACTGGAGGAAGTGCTAAAAATAAGCACGTCTATGAAAAATACCAATGAGTAAAGAACTAATAATACCTGTAAAATGGGTTTGGCTATAAAAGCAGTCTTGTGGTGGTTTGGGACAGCTGTATGGGCACATGATTGTCACAAGTTGTGGTTTCAGTACCAGGCATGGGTGTAAATATTCATTCATCTGGGTGAGGATCAGCTAAGCGGAAAATACAGTTTTGTAACTAGTACAAAGCCCACCCAGTGCATTGCTTTGGAATATCCCCACCTACAATTTAATGTTTGATGATTTCCTCTTTATTCAGAGTTTAGATGAGAGATGCAATGATGATGATAATAATATTTGTAATTCTTTATGTTGATGACTGTCCATATATAAAAACATATATACACTGTAGCTTATGAAATTAAAGGTTCATAAATAGACTTATTGTAGGTATATAGTGCTAGCTTACATCTTATACGCTATACCCTGAGGATCTATGCCATTATCAGGGACACCAGCATCATTATTACTGAGTTTCCCTGGAATTGTGCTTGGGTGGGACAGATACTAGAATTGAGGATATTTCCCTTAAGTCAGGGGAATCCGGGTCTTACTCTGTTCAAGAGTCTGTGTGCCCTGAAAAAGTTGAGCACTAAGACTAGTTTCGGCAGGGTCTGATCCAGCACTTTTGTTTCCCAGTACAGTTAGAAGAGTGGGGAGGTCGGGGGTGGGGGTGGGAAGATGCTAAGAAAGGGAATAATCCTGTATTCACAGGTTGTCTGTTATATTAAAACTCTTCCTGGGCAGGCATTTTTGATGGAGTGAAAATCACGCAATCAAAGAGCTTTAAAAATAGACAAACATACAGCAGACTTCTTCTCCCATCAGAGAATGTGCATTCCCTTCCAGGTGTTACCTCAGCAAAAGAACAGATCTGGTGAGCAGAGCTCTGGCTGGATGTTGGCTGCCATTCAACGTCTTGCCTGAGCTCTTGCGTATTGCAACTTGAAAACAAACTTTCATGGCATCCTGATATAGGACTTAATTTACTTGTACTGTTTTACTGCTTATAAAATAAGGGGATGGTTTAAGAAGAGTATTTCATCCTGAGGTTTTCAATATTGGATGTTTTCAACTTAAAAGTAGAGGAAAAAATTCTCTCTTCCTAAGTTGAAACTCTAAGAAGAACAACTACAACAAAAAATCCAAGTATGTTCAATTTTGATAGGTCAATCAGTGGCTTTCGCACTGCAGAGCAAGATTTATTGTGAATTCTAAGTTTGGACAGATGACCTGTGGATTTATAGGGAGCAGAAATGCAGGCACTCTCTGGAGAGTAACTGAGGTCATTAAGGGATGGAAGGGAAGAGGGAGAGAATTTTGATTTCTAGTTTGAGAAGAGGTCTTGATATGTAGTTGGATATTAGTGAGAAGATGATGGGAAATGAGAAGACTTTAAAATGTTAGAGTGAAATCTGGCTCCATCAGAAATCAAGGTAAGAGGAATTAGTCACTGTCACTGATTGTCTTGTTCCATAATACCTGCAAAATAGTGCTGTTAATCTCCTTGATACGTTTGTCAGAAGATTTAAATTGCAATTTGGATTCTCAGGTTCTAGCACGATCTATTTCTTCAGCTTAAATTCTAGGAAAATGACAACATTATATATATATTTTTTTAAAAAATGGAGGAGGCAATTCACTTAAAATTTTTATAACTCAGACCTTTTCTTAGTTTTCGCCTAATACATACATATATTTAGCTGTAGTATAATGTGCATGCAATTTGTGCTCTACATTTTTGCTTATTTTCTCATAAATACTTTCATATTACTTAATAGTTTTCATAATGGTCATTTATAACAACAGCAAAATATTCCATAGAGTGGATGTATTATATTTTAGTTAACCATTTTCCTATTGTCAGATATTTAATCTTTGTAGACTCTGCCTCTTAATAAAGGTAATCAGGAGATTTATGTACGTATATTATTAAGATACATTTGGTCTTTAGACATCATTTTATTTAATTAAAAATATTTTTGCCTTGGGGCGCCTGAGTGGCTCAGTGAGTTAAAGTCTCTGCTTTCACTTGGGTCATGAACCCAGGGACCTGGGATCGAGCCCCACATCTGGCTCTCTGCTCAGCAGGGAGCCTGCTTCCTCCTCTCTCTGCCTGTCTTTCTGCCTACTTGTGATCTTTATCTGTCAGATAAATAAATAAAGTCTTTAAAAAATATATTTTTGCCTCTTGCTTTTATTTTATTTAACCTTTCAGTGAATGGCTTATGTTCCTATCTTGTATTTCTGTAATTTAAACTAAACATAACTATTGAAGTTATTGGTGATGATTTTAAAGGAGCAGTTCTCAAACATAGTGGCTGTCAGAATCACCTGTGGTATTCTTCAAAATGCATATTTCTTTTTTTTTTTTTAAAGGGTTTTATTTATTTATTTGACAGACAGATCACAAGTAGGCAGAGAGAGAGGAAGGGAAGCAGACTCCCTGCTGAACAGAGAGCCTGATGCAGGGCTCGATCCCAGAACCCTGAGATCATGACCCGAGCCGAAGGCAGAGGCCTTAACCCACTGAGCCACCCAGGTGTCCCCAAAATGCATATTTCTAGCTCATCTTCAGATGTTCTGATTAGTTAGATCTGGGGTGTGGCCCTAGGCACTTTCATTCAGGGGTTATAGAGCACACAGGTAAATCCTGACTTCAGGGAAATATAGGACATCTTTTAATGCATGTGGTATTAGAGTTGACCATAGAATGCTAGAGATTCTATGTCTGAATTTGGGTAAACTTCTAAAGATAGTCTGTGCAGTCTGATGATTCTTGTGTCTCTAAGCACATCTAGTTTTGACATTCTGTGGAAACTAGGTAAGCAGCAGTGAGGAAGTTAAGACTGGGAGAATGAAGAAGAGATGAGTTACCCCCCAACTAGAAGACAGAGAGGCCAGCAGTCCTGCCAACTGTGTGTGTGGATGACAACGGGTGCAGGGAAGGAGGACTCTGGGATCACAGATCAGTAGTCCTTTTCAGCTATAACTGATGTGATAAAGAGACAGCAAACATATTTGATTTCTTCCAGAAATCTGCACAGTGATTTCAAATGGAACAGAGCATTTAAGCATATTTGGTCAGCTTTGTAGTTTGATGATACTGGCTATATGCATGTCCAGCATTTAAAAAAAAAAATCAGTATCTCTACCGTGTCTGAATGAAATATCTATATGTTTTTCATGCTTCTTACAAAGGCATCAGAGAATAAAGTGTGATTAGAAACCAGTATGTTTTTTATCTGATGTTTTTCTATTTTAGAATGTCCATCATTAAACTCAAAGCATTTGTCAGACTGTTCTTTTTCCTTTATTTCTCAAAATAAGCAGTGAGTGGGCAGATATCACTGCTATTTTATAATCACAGAAAGAGAAGCACTGAAAAGTGAAGTTCTTTGCTTATAGTCCCATACCAGCTAATGGATCTCTTTTACTGGAGTCTTTGAGGGTTGAGGTCATGTTTCTTTAGTTTTTATAAGTGCTAGAGCAGGCTTACCACTGCTGGGAGACAATTTTCCATGTGTCTGTCATATTTCTGCATGTCTTGGAACCAGAGACATGGACTGCTCTTTGCTCTGGAATGTCTTTCCAAGGAGGTTTGTTTAGCCTTTGAAGGCGGAGATAGTGTTTCCCCTAGAGCAAAAAGCAGGCATGCTTGTTGTTCAGTATGAAAGACTCAAGTTCCCTAAGTTCAAGTTTCCTTTACTGAAATGGAGTCCACTCCATGTGCAGGCACCAATTAAGGCCCATCAGTGTAGCCTCTGCGGGACTTGAAGACAAGGAAGAATGATAAAAATATGCTACTCATTCTGCTTGCTGTGTCATGAGTAATAAAGTCCTTTATCCCTGATCTGAGAGTCTCATGTCATCAGCAATCATGAAACTGTGACAGGCTAAATTGTTATTTAATCAATAGAGTAAAATCTCACAACCTTCACAGTTCTCGATAAACAGTATTCAATTAAAGTTTGTGGAACAGAATTGAGACCTAAATAATAGACTCCAGGTCTTCTGACCCCAAATTCACAACACTTGGAGAAATCAGCATTGCCCTACATACTACAGTCAAGAAAGAAAGAACAGCAGCCCCACATTCCCTGGAGGAAAAAGATGCCTAAGTAGAATTAACTGCTAGCAAATGTGGTTAGTTTATTTCATTTGTATTTGAAACTGTTGAATTTGGAGTCACAAACTTGTGTGACCAACAAATGGCATGTTACTTTATTCTCTGTAAGTTACTGAGCAGATAGGAAACAAAATCTTTGTCATTATTGTGCTCCTTTTTCTTCCTCCCAGAGGTTTCTATTTTGCCCAGAAAAGCCACCTGGTAGTTCAGTCAGTTAAGCAGCCTGCTTTTGATTTCAGTTCAGCTCAGGTCATGATCTCAGGGTCTTGGGATTGAGCCCCACATCAGGGTCTATGATCAGTGGGGCGTCTGCTTGAGATTCTCTCTCTCCCTCCCCCTCCAGCCCTCCCTTGCTTGCATGCACACACTCTCTCTCCTTCTCAGGTAAATAAATACATAAATAAACAAAATCTTAAAATCTTTTTTTCTGCCCAGGAAATGGGACAAAGCCTGTAGGGTCCATTATGGTCACCACTGATATGCTCTCAGTTTAAGCCAGTGAGGGCCCCTTGCAGCAGTCTACTCTGTTGCTTCTGTGACATCCGGCATGGACATTTCTGCTGAAGTTCTATCTAGGGAAGAAGGTTCAGGTTTTAGGCTCCTCACTTTCTTCCTGGAGGTCAGGAAAGCTTTTCTGTCCGGCCAATTTTTTCTCCTCATCCTCATGATGCCTTTAAAGAATTCACGATTTTTGAAACGCGAAGCCAGGAAGGAAACATTTGGATTTCTGGGGCAAAGGAGTCCAAAGAGCTTGGCTCTTTTTCTCAAAAGGGGCTGAAGAGGGAAAAGTAATTTTAGAATAAAGCATGTTTTAATATTTGAATGAATTCTCCTGCCACCATGTGTTTTATATCTTTTCTTTCTTTACATTCTCCTTGGCTCCTTTCCCCTAAGGAAATCGGATGACCATTTTTTACAAGATGGCGTGGACCATTTGAGGGTGTGAGCTCCAAGATGGTAGCCTGGGGGTAGAAGTGGGAGTTTAGAAAAGAGATGGCACTCATAGAGAGCAAGCAAAATAAAGGGGAAACCTACAGATGGGTGCCTTTGGCTCCTGTTCTCTCGGTTCTCCTCATACAGTAACTTTTCCTCCCTCTCTCAGGCTCCCAAGGTGAAACCAACCGGCGAAATGCCTGCTCAAGTAACACTTTTACATTTGAAGACTATGTAAATGACAATAAAACACTGGCAGGATGTGCAGATTCTCTTGCATACTAGATTCAGAAAGGAAAATATGGTCTGTCTTGACTCTCACTGCTGTCAAGTGTTTAAATTGTCCTTCCAGCATATATTTAAAACACATTGTCATTGCAATGTTACCAAACAGTGAGCAAGTCAATGTATCTGAGACCACACAATGATTGACACTTTATAAGTCAAACAGAGAGACAT
Source organism: Mustela nigripes (assembly GCF_022355385.1). NCBI lineage: Eukaryota > Metazoa > Chordata > Mammalia > Carnivora > Mustelidae > Mustela > Mustela nigripes. The sequence goes on along the minus strand of NC_081559.1, from coordinate 57,372,120 downwards.
GGAACCTCATACTGCGACTGCTGTTTCCAGCTCCGAGGTCTGCTGATACAGTTTCTGACAGTGTGCAGAGATGTGTAATGCTGGTTCACAACCGCAAGCTGTAGAGTCGGGAGGTAGCCTCTGTTCCTTGGTGGCTTGGCACATGCTGTTTTCTTGAGTGGGAGAGAACCGAGACAAGGGACAGGGATGCCACTAACACCATTTCAAGCCGTCCTTCTTTTTTGTGTGAACGTTGTGGGGGAGGGACGATTCTTAGTTTGTTGTTTTTTGGTCTTTTAATTTATTTGGCTTTGGAAGTGGGGAGCCTGTATTACGTTCTCACATGGGATCACTTACGCACTCAGAGCAGGCGAGGGGAGATGTGGGCCTTCCGGGTCACACAAGGTCTTGCCCTTAATTCAGATCATTGTCTGAGTTTCTCAGAAATCATCAGGAGAATTCAACTAAGATTCAGCTTTTAAAAATGGCATTTGCACCTGAAATGAAAGATCGGACTAACCTGCACAATTAGAACAAAGTTCTGTATATGTAGCTGCCCCAGTCACCACGTTAGCTGAATAAGGGGCAAAGTGCTGTTTTACCCTTAGATTGTGAGCTATTGCAAAAGGCAGAAAGCATCTTTTTCATCCTTGTGTTCTAAAAGTGTAGCTCAGTGCCTGGCACAAAATACATACTTGATACATTTCTGTCAAATAAGTGAAGGAATGAATGCCAACAATTAACTAACAGTGCAAATGAAAAACAAGAGCCTTTGAGGTTTCCTGGGTGTTGTTTCCCGAGGTTACTCTTTCCGTGTCATTTTTTTTAAGCTCTAATGACTACATCTCATTTTATTACATCTTTTATTTTTTTCTAATTAAGCTTACTATGGTTCACAAACTCGGAGAAAATAGCAAGGTTATCTACTAAAGAGTGTTTCTTGACCCTCATTCCCTTAATAGGCATCCCTGGCAATGTTTTTAACTTCCCAAAAGAGTTGTTGCATAGATTTTATATTATTTAGATGGAGAAAGAAGAGAACAACATGATCAATGGAATTAAGGCTTCTGCATAATTAGGGAAAAAACACCCTTTGCCTGGCACAATTTCAATCTTCTTTTTCACCAGCTGCTAAGTCATTTTCATATCCCTAGCTGCTTCCTCCAAGCGCAAACACACCTGTTCTCCCAGCTCAGTACCCATTTTATGCTGGCTCCTTTGAGCAGGAGATGTGAGTGTTTTGACTTGCATCAGAGAACTGAATAATCATCTCTTTATTCTGGGATAACAACAGGCTTCTTTGGCAGAGATAAGCAGCCGAGGAGTGGCCATCCTCAGAAATTCTCCCCTGAGACTGTGAGCAGGGCAGTTCACTTAGTAAACCAGTTTAAGTAGAGCCATAAGCTTGAGTTTCTTTCTCTGGGCAACTTGTTGCTCGATTAATCTGGGGAAGCCCCTCGGGCTCGGCTGGATTTAGGCAATGACCAGAACTTAGTGTCTGGGGGCCAGTCTGGAAACAAACAATCTTGAACTTCCATCTCTGCTGCAGGCAAAGTCACCGAACAGATTGGGGAATGGGCAGCCAGGGTGATACCTCTAATTCTGTCCATTCAAGGGAGGAACTTGAATGCACAAAGCCTGCACAGCTGGTATGGCAATGGGAGCAAAGCCAAAGCCAGTATCAGAGATGAGATGAAGGTCAAAGGTGGAGCCATTGGTGTGCTGATTGGCAGTGATATATGGCACAAGAAGGGGCTATTCCCACCTCTGCTATTCCTATTATACTCCCATCAGGTATAGATGAATTATATGGAACTCAGGAGTTTCAGCTCTCAGCATCCTTATCGCTTTTTGCCACAGACTGTTCCAGAGTGAATGACTTGTTTTTTCATCAGGAATTGCTTATGAGTCCCCAACCCCATCTGATTTATAATCATTTCCAGATGAATGGTGTCATTCTGAGGATTTCGTCCCATTGTTCCATTCTGTATCCCACCCATCTGGTGAGGACGCCACTCATCTGGATTAGTGACATGCCATCCCTTCTGGTCTGCCTTGCGAGCAAGTCATTCAGTGCTCGAATCCCTTCTTCACCTCCATCATAGAGTTAAGTGTTTTGCGGCAGGAAAACTGTAACATAGCACATTCTTCTCCTAACAGGGGAAAGTGAAATTGGTTACAGTGATGCGAATTAAGCAGAGTTTAGCATTAGCTTTAATTTAAAGTAGCCCTCTTGAGACTACCTAGCATCTACCGAAGGTGTCATGCAGTATGAAGGCACACTCCCTCTCAATTAGCATCCATTTATTGGGGAACAACACCAAGCAGCAATAGATAGGTGCAACCTGTCCTTTCTTTCCATTCTGCCCAGCAGCAGCCTGTTCGCTGAAGACTTGCTTCACCACCAGCAGCAGCCTCCTTTATGGGAATGGGTTAAACCAAATTGTGGCCAAATGAAGTGTCTCATTTTCCGTTTAAAGTTGCCTCATAGCAGTGAGTTAACTGTTGGAATCACTTTTATGAAAATAAAGGCTCAATCATACTCACCTGGGATTGGTTTGGCCAGAGGTGGCTTTAAGTGGAAGGCAAGGTGGTGGTGTAGGTTGCGGGACGCAAGATGTATCTGTTAGGTCTACGAATCAGGCTGCTTCTTAAATCTTTTGTATCCCTGCTGTTACACCTCCACCCGCCAGATCTATCCCTCTGCTTCTCTTCTCCTATCTTCCAGTGACCAGTGTCCCCACAAGCAAGTGAGCCTTCCTGATTCCTTCCTTTGCAGAACTGTAAATGATCAGTATGTCTCTGGTTAATAGTTCATGCTACTCTATTAGTTTAGTCGAAAGGGCTCATGTTAGGCCTCCCAGAGAAGCATTTTTAGGGCTTAAAATGTTTTGCTTTCTGTTTTATTTCACAGACATCAAACACCAAAACGGAATGTTTTCAAAGAAAGATAAGTAACTCACAAACACCCACTCGACTTCATTAAACCCCAGCACCTCTGTAATCGCTTTAACCAGCTGTGTCTGTTCTGCTGGGAAGACCCGGGTGCATTTACAAATACCTAAGATTGACACATTTGAGACTGTCTGGTTAGGATGATCTTCACAAATTCAGTCCAAACACAGAAAGAAGCCTTCTGCCTTTTTTTTTTTTTTTTTCCTGGTTATGTAGATCAGAGCTAGAATTTTAATAAATAATAAATAAGAGAGGTGGGAAAAGGAAAAAAAAAAAACCAAGGGAAATATCAATAATCTCAAACGTCTTCTAGGCCCCATCTGTTGTGTAGTCCATTAGCTGAGGAATTGCAGGGAGCCCTAATAATAGTACGTGTAGTACGTGTGATTGAAATAGCACCTTTCCAACAAAGAGCTTTGCCATCACTAATCGCACCCATCTTTGCAACAACAGCCTTACAGGGTGAGTGCCTGGGACAGGTATTATTTTCTATGTTACATAAGTAGGAAATGCCACAACACAGAGTTTAGTGACTTAAGCCAGGTCATACTGTTGGTGGGGACAGATATAGGACAAGTAGCAAGTGCTATAACTAGGCTACGCTTTTGCAGCAGCCACACTATCCAGACGGATATAAACCCTGATCCAGATGTAAGATGAAGACATGACCAGCACTGTTTGCAAACTGATCATGGACAAAAATCAGATTCTCTGCCTAAGGGATTGCTGGTTGCGTACATGGTGCTGTTTGTTCTTTCTAATACATAACAAATGTCCTTAGGCTGGGTGAAGACACTGGAAGTCCTTTAACACCAATCTGTTCTTTAAATATATGTTTATTATAGCTTGAGTTTAGTTCTCTCCCTTCCCCCGCCTTCGTGTGTGTGTGTGTGTGTATGTGTGTGTGTGCGCGCACGCGCGTGCGCAAATACATTTAGGTGGGAGATTTTTGATATGCTGGTCAAGTCTGAGCTACTGTTCTTAGAACAAACTAGACAAAAAGCAGCAGTAAATCTGGTCAGAAATAAATGTACAACAAAAGCTCTGTCAGTCTCAGAGGCACTAGCAGGTTCCCTGGGGGGTTGCAGTTGGGAGCCATCTTCCACTATCAGAAAATATCCCTAGTTGGAGGTCCAAGCAGACTTGGTTGTAGGCAAGACCACAGCACTTCACAAGAAAAACAGAGGGAGAAAAGCGGCTCCTTTAATATTTAAGAAGCATTTACTATTTCAGAAAAGACGGGCAAATATCACGTTAAAAAATGTTCTCTAGGGCGCCTGGGTGGCTCAGTGGTTAAGCCGCTGCCTTCGGCTCAGGTCATGATCTCAGGGTCCTGGGATAGAGTCCCGCATCGGGCTCTCTGCTCAGCAGGGAGCCTGCTTCCTCCTCTCTCTCTCTCTGCCTGCCTCTCTGCCTACTTGTGATTTCTCTCTGTCAAATAAATAAATAAAAAATCTTAAAAAAAAATGTTCTCTAGATTTCTGTTTTCTCATTTCTCGCTCTGGAAGCTAGTACTTATTAGAGTTAGTCAGTTTGTTCAGTCAACAAATATTACTTAAGCTCCTACTATGTGTCAGATCTTTAAGTAGGTGGGGGACAGAAGATTGAACGAGACATCCAGGGTCTGCGCGGGGCTGATAATCGAAGGGAGAGATCAGTAAATAAGCAAGAAAAAAGAGGGAACTGCAGAAAATAAACACATAGAAAACCAAACAAGGAAATAAGATAATTAGAGATTTTGAAAAAGGGCTCTGAAGGAAATTGAGTAAGGATATACAGAGAGAGAGAGAGAGTGAGAAACTGGGAGACGCTTCTCTGGAGAGGGTGGTCAGGGAAGACTTTCCTAAGAGGGTGACATTGAAGTTGAGGTCTGAAGCCACTGTTAACATGGTGTCTGCTATTTCTGTGTTCCTTAATCTCCACTGGGTCCTCTGTTCCATAAAAGAAGAACAATATCTCATTATTATTCCTTTGGAATAAAGCTTGCTGCATAACATACAGTTCGGGTGCCCGGGTGGCTCAGTTTGTTAAGGGTCTGCCTTCAGCTTAGGTCATGATCCCAGGGTCCTGGGATGGAGCCCCACCTTGAGCTCCCGGCTCAGTGGGGAGCCTGCTTATCCTTTTCCTGCTTCTTATGCTCTTTCTCTCTTTTGCTCTCTGTCAAATAAATAAAGTCTTTAAAACAACAACAACAACAACAACAACAACAAAACAGACACCTTGGTTCTCACAGACTAGTGGTTCTCAGGATCCCTTTACACTCTTAACAATTGTTGAGGATCCCACAGAACTGATTAATGTGGGTTATTTCAATATCTTCTAGATCAGTAATTAGAGAAATTTAAATATATTTATTATTTATTATAATTTATTTTTTTAAAGGTTTTATTTATTTGACAGAGAGCCATAGCGAGAGAGGAACACAAGCAGGGACAGCATGAGAGGGAGAAGCAGGCTTCTCGCTGAGCAGGGAGCCTGATTCAGGGTTCGATCCTAGGACCCTGAGACCATGACCAAAGTGAATGCCCAACCAACTGAGCCATCCAGGAGCCCCTATTAGTTTATTTTAAAGTAATGTGACAGGTTTATTGCTATTAACATAAGTAAAATAATTTGTATTACATATTATACATTCATATGTAAATATAATTATTTTTAAAAACAGAAAAGATTAGTGAGGAGAGTGGCTTTGTTTTACAGTTTTGCAAATCTCCATCTTTTTTTGGCTTAATAAAAGACAGCTGGATTCGCATGTCTGTTCCTGCATTCAATCTGTTGTGAAATGTTGTTTTGGTTGAAGTGTATATTTAAAAAAAAAAAAATCCAGCCTTAAACAGCTTTGTAGTTGGAAAAGGAAGGACCTCATGTACCCTCTGAGAACCTGCAGTCATAGAGTGTATCTCAGTATAGCTCAGTATATCTACATTACAATTCCAGGAAAAGTGAACGATATTCATGGGAAGTAGATATCTGGTGATCTTATCATTCTCACATTTATTACTTTCAAATGATTTGCATCCCTCATTGTTATGGGCATGTATTGGGTTAAACTCAGAAAGCAATGAAATTCAAATCCAAATTCCAGTAGCATATTCCTTTTTGAGCAATTTACAAAGTGACTTTTAAATCTCTGAACTTAGAAAATGTAGCAGGTGGTAGAAATTTATACACTAGGACTCATATTTTCACTTTATTTCCTACAACTGATTTTTGTTGTACTCTGGAGACCTCATTCCTACTGACGGCAGAACACATTGGCTGTGCTAAAGCATAGATAAAATACCTTCATCTTTTTGGGTTCAAAACAGTCTCTTTTTGGCAATTAAGCAGTTTTTCAGGGTTTCTTCTTTTAAGTGAATTTAAGGGAAGCTTATGCTTCCGGACCCCTCACTTTTCTGGGACCACATCAAGTCTTTGGGAGTGACCCTGGCAATTCTCAATTTGTAATTTTGTATTTCTTTTTCCTTAAGATAAGTCATTAAATCATATAAGCCTCCAGAGCACCTGGGTAGCTCAGTTGGTTAAACATCTGCCTTCAGCTCAAGTCATGATCCCAGGGCCCTAGGATCGAGCCCCATGTTGGGCTCTCTGCTCAGGGAGAGGTTACTTCTCCCTCTCCTTCTGCCTGTGGCTCCCCCTGCTTGTGTTATCTCTCTCTGTCAAATACATAAAATCTTAAAAAAAAATAATAAATTGTATAAGCCCCAGGTACTGCAAAGCCTAGATTTGCTCTTCCTTTCCCCTTCTCAAGCTTCTTTCCATCTCTTGTCTCTTTTCATCTTCTCAAGAACTCATTCAGGTGAGGGGGGATGCTAATTATACTTTCGGCAATGGGAGGGAGAGGGAGGTTTTTCCCTCGGGCTGCACTCAGCATTCTTGCTGATGGGCTGCTGAAGTGCCCTTGAGCCCAGTAAGAGTGGTGGCACACTGCTGTTTGCTTACTTGGCCCTCAGCCTTACTCACAGTGAGACCAAACTTCTGGCGTCTGGTCATGATCCCTGGTTTAGCAGTGGCTCTCCTCTAGAATCCTCACCCATGGTCTTTGTGAACTTCATGCAGGCATGACAGCACCCGGACCACCCCAGCCACATGCTTGCCCCGGGGAACAAGGTGCTCTCCTAGGCCCATCCGGTGGGGCACCTCGCCTAGTCACTTCTGTCTTGCTCTGGTGTCACGTCGGTCAAGGCTGCATGGGACTGTGGGGCTTCTCTGAGAGGCTTTTATGCCGCACAGGAGAAACACTCCTGCTCCGGGATCCTGCTCTCCTCAGCCAATTTGAGTGTATTTTTCACACAGACCATCCAACGTCTGACCCTGAGAAGATGAGGAGAAAGTAAGTGTATTTGCTCTGATCTGTTGTTCTCTTCTTCATATCCCTCCACCTCCTCTTCCTCCCCTTCCTCTTCCTCTTTTTTTTTTTTTTTTTTTTTAGCCATCTTCATCATTTTTAAGTGTATAGTTCAGAAGTGTTTAACGGATCTCTAGAACTTTTTCCACAAATCTGAATCTCTCTACCCATAAGCAACAACTTTCCTTCTCTCCCCTCCGCCACCCAGATCCCTTAGAACCACCCTTCTATTTCTTGTCTTTATAAATTTGACTACACTAGGTACCTTATATAAGTACAAGTACACAGTATACATCTTTCCATGACTGACTTATTTTACTTACTGTGATGTTCTCATGGTTCATCCATGTTGTAGCATGTGACAACTTTAAATTTTAAAATTGAATAACACGTCCATTTTAAATTGAATAATACTCCATTATATGTATGGATCACATTTTGTTTATCCATTCATGCATTGTTGTACATTTGGGTTGCTTTCATTTTTTAGCTATTGTGAATAGTGCCGCTATGAACATGAGAGTACAAATGTCTTTGAGACCCTGCTTTCAATTTTTTTGGATATATACCCAGAAGTGAGATTGTCGGATTATATGGCAGTTCTATTTTTAATTTTTCACAAAACCTTCATACTGTTTTCCATAACAGTTTGTACCATTTTATAATCCCACGAGCAGCGTGCAAGGGTTCCAATTTCTCCGTATTCTTGCCAACATTTGTTATTTTCTGCTTTTTTTGTTTTTGATAGTGGCCATCCTAATGGGGTGTGAGGTGATACCTCATTGTGATCTTGGTTTGCATTTCTCTGATGATTCGTGATATTATACATCTTTTCACGTGCATGTTGGTCATTTGTATATTTTCTTTGGAGAAATGTCTATTCAAGTTCTTTGCCCATTTTTCTTCTTTTCTTTTTCCTAACATCTCCTTCCACCTTGTAGAAGTCTCCTTCTTGGGTAAGGAAATTCCCATAGCTAATAGTCTTATCTCCTCTAAAGTATGGTTGTTGTAAAAGAATGTTTACTAGAGTACCTTAACGGCACACATTTCCCGCCCTCCACTCTACCCTCAATTATCTTCCATCTTCCCCCCCTGTGATTTTGGCTCAAGTCCTGATCATATTTTATGTGAGCTCTGCAATAGTCTTCTATTTGATTTCCCTGTTCGGTCTCGATCCTTTCAAGCTAACCTGTTCTCTGTTACTGGAATAGTACGATTTACAAAACATTATTTTGACAATTACTCACTGTTTAAAACCTTTCAAAGGCTTTTCTTGCCTACAATGAAATGTCTCCGTTCCTTAGTGGAGAATATAAGGTTACTTACTAACTGAATTTTGATTATTGAAATTCATGTCTCTGCCATACCCAGAATACTTTTTTTCTCCGGGCATTGAATTGGTTCTCCTCTTATAGTAAGTTTCTCAAAGTCAGGGTCTGGTATTACTCGTCTTCACACCCGTATGTTTTACATAGTGTCTGACATAGAATAGCTACTTAATAAACATGTATTTAATTAATGAAGGCAAATAATCATAATTATCCATTTCATTATTCTGAATTTTATTACACTGGCTTTTCCTCAAGTAGGAGCTAGCATTATATATATATATATATATATATATATATATATGTCTATAGACATATATATAAAAATTGATTTTTCCTAAAACATATATCCCTTCAAGAAATATTAGTATAGGAATACATAACATTGTGAGTTAGTTCCCCTATCCTAAAAATCAACACTGAAAATTAATAAAATTTGGAAGAGTAAAAAGAAATGACACCATACCCTTAAGAAATTTTCAATCTGCTAACAATCTCATAGCAGAGTTCTAACAAAATATCCTAAATGGCAAGGAATTATGTAGGAAGAAGGACTCATTCCGCATCTAATTTCATTCCTCATACATTTTAATAGAGATATGCTGCTGTTTTCACTGTCAGTTTCCTCTTGTCTCAGATTAATGATCCAGGGGTCTAATCATTTAGGGCATTAAGATCTTGATATTTAAGAGACACTCTTCTTCATTGTACCATGACTTAACTTTGCTTGCTGAACTGGATATGACAGAGTCAAATAATGCATTATGTATTGTGTTCTCCAACTGTCTCAGAACTCAGTTGCTCCCTCTGTCACGGTCGACCATCAGGAAGCATCGTCATGGCGGAGGTTCGGAAAGCTCTTCCAGATGCACTTTGCATCTTCTTTCCCAAACATTCCTGTGCCTCAGTATTCCTCAGCCAGTATTTACCTGGCAGGGAAATGTGTCCCTCTCTTCTGTTTAACTGTATGAAGTGTTGCACAGCCATAAGGTGGTGTTCTCTGCCCTACATCTCTGCCTCTGACAGCTGGCTTTGGAGGGGCCTGGGAATTAGTTGCAGATGTTTATGTGACATGCAGTTCCTCACGGCTCAGTTTGAAAACCAACATGTCTCCTCGGCAGTCAGGGAGAGATGTTTCTTGCAATTCCTTTTTTTACTGCCTTTCTTCCTGTTCGGTCACATTCTCCAGAATCATGGTTAGGTTTATGTCAGTTAATAATTTTTTTTTTAACGCTTCCTTTTCTAATGTGAAACCTGACAGTACTCAGAACTCGAGCATGGCCTTAGATGTGGGGAATCTGTGAACTGTGCAGTTTCTGACCCTCACTGAGTAAATTTGGGTAAGTCATTTGACTGAAGTCTCCGTTTCTTCATCTATCACATGGGTTTATTATCACCTGACAAAAGGAGTTTTTTTTTTTTTTAAGTTTCAGAAAGATTCTTTGTGAGCAAGTGCTTTGAAAGGTTGGAAGTGTTGCGCAGTATATTCTTGCTTGGTATTACAATGATGTATTTTTGGACCTTTTGTTATCAAATTTCTGTTAGCAATTATGTGGAGGAATCTTTGTTATATTGTAATAATTAGCCATTTCAGCTAATTCATCCAAACATCTGGTCAAATCCATTGCAGTGTTGTTTGGACGGCATTGATGAATAGGCCCGTGTAGAGAAAGTCCAAAATAGCCTGGAAACTTAACTTTGCGATTTAATAAAGAAGCTTCCTGTTTATCTCGTTAATGGCACCTGTATGACTCACTGCTGGGCCAGATGTTGTACCTCATCATTTTATAACGTGTCATTTCTGCACACTGACTTTCTTTTCATAGTTTCTGAAGCAAAATCTATTTCATCCCATCACCAGGATACCGTTGGTGACAGTTGCAACACCTGAATAGGTAGCTTTAGCTTTCACATGGACACAGAGACGGAAATATTCTTCCAGAAGGGAGCCAGCAAGGGAATGAAACATATGGCGGGAGTGGAAGAAGTAAAGACCAGCTTCTCTAACAAAAACCCTGCACATTTTGACAAGGCTTTCTGATGTTCTATCAAACCATCTGAGGGCTGAGAGGCTGGTAAATTCTCTGTCTCTAATCTGAACACTAAGATTTGCCTGAGGAAAGAACTTTCCTGTGTTCTTATCCAGAAAGCTGTTGGAAGTCAGTGAGTTCTTTATTACAGGATATGATAAAGAAGTGATTTGTAATGCTAGCTGCTCATCAGATTGGCCTGCATTGATGGTCAGGAACTTCCGTCAACCCTGGTTTCTGCTGGCCACCCTTGAATATTTTAATTCAGTAGATCAAGGAGGGGGCTCAGGCATCTACATCTCAAAAGATGTTTCTGCCTTGCAAAAAGTGTTTCTGCCTTGCAAAAAGCTAGGGAGAAATGTAGTAGAGAATGCAGTTATCTGATGAGTGATCCATCCAGCTCAAATCCCCTGCCAAGGCTGAGTTTATGTGAGTGTATGAGGATAAATCTTCATTCATTTGCATAAGCCCAAATTGGAATTTTTATGGGGACGAACAGGTGAGGTGACTGAGTGAAGTAGTCCTGTGAAATCTAATAGGCAGTGGTGGGGAATGGCTGATTGGAGAGTGAAGCTCAACTGAAAAACACATCTGTGGACAGATGTGGATCTTGCGTCTGCCATTCTAACTGAGTATCCATCTTCTAGGGTTGAGGGAGTTGGGGAGATTTGTCTCATGCCGGGAGTTTTCTTCAGCTTCTCCAGTGTGGTGTACTCAGTACTACTGTCTCTTAGAGGTTTTAGCAATGTTTAAAACATTAAATGTAAGAGGCATATCTCACAGAGTGCCCTTTACAGAGATGGAGGAGAGGGATATGATCAAAATGGATCCATTTTCTTCTCTTATCTCATGGCCAATCTGTTCCACCTGGCGACATATGCAAGCAAATTTGAGTTAGATGTGGATAAGTAGAATACGGGAACTTGACCTCCAGTTTATTTTGATTTCTTCTTCTGGGTCCATTCCTAATCCTGTAGGATGGTGGTGAGAAAAATGCCCATTAAAATGAGAGAAAGATAAATGAATAGGAAGTACTTTGAGAAGATTTAAAAAACGATTTTGCAGTGAAGAGTATTTTAGGGGCATCTGCTGAAAATGTTGCCTAACTGTGGTATCCGTTTTTTCACTTTGGGGCAATGAAATTTTATGAGTCACTAAATACATATTTTGACATCTGGCTTCACTGCTTTTTTTCTTGAATGCTGTAAATTCTCATCATAAGAATTTCCTTCTTGTCAGTCTTTTGATACTATACTTTCAGTCATTTTCTGGGTGATTTACAGATGGTTGTACCTAATTGCCTTAGCTCTGGGTTTCCTATGAATTCTGGGTGAGGATCAGGCATGAGGGCAAGGAATAGAAATGTCAAAATTTATGTGAGGGCTGGCTAAGTTTTGGCCTTCTTTAGCTGTGTAATTTTTATCCTTGTGCCTATATAATATAATGTAAATTTTTATATCTAGCATTATTCAGTCATGAGTCTTACAGATTTGAAGATTCTCTTGCCTTAAAATTTCATTCTGACACCTAGTCATAATTATAGCTACCAATTTTGGAACTCCAATCCATGTGAGACTCTGAAATGTTTTAATTTTGAATTTGTCTGGTGATTTTGTTTTGTAGAGACATTAATTTTACATTGACATAAGATAATGAAGGATCTTTTTATGAATAAATTTTGTGAAAATTCTAAACTGGGTATTTATGATAAAAAAAGAGTTTTGATTTCTGTAGCTGAGGAAGTATGTCTAAGCTGTTTGGTGCATGGGGACCTGTGAAGAAGTAACGAGTAATCCTCTCCGTTAGACAACCTGTGGGGAGGTATGCAGGGCAGGGTGAGTTTGCAATTACATGTGTTGAGACATTTCAGATAATATGAAGTCCCAGCTCTCTAAGAATCACCTTGATGAGTGAAGCTGAGAATACGTCATGGAATCCCTGTGTATGTATGTATACTTTTAGGAGATGAGCTCGGGATCCCTTTGGAGAACCTTAACATCTGATATGTTAACATCGAGCCCTGGTCGGTCATATTAATTCCTTAACTGATATTGCCTGATCTTAGAGTGTGAAAGAATGTGTTTTGGGTGATGTACTGGTTGCTTTTGCAAACAATACCCCTGGGGAGTGCGTGAAGGCAGAGTTAATTGCTGAAGCAAATCCCAAGAACTCTTGAGGACTACCGTGCTCTTCAGGCTGTGGTGAGAGGCTGGGAATGAGGGGATCACCCTGCATTGCTTGTCCCAGTTAAGTTCGATTTCCAGTTGAGAACAACTAGGCATTTGTTTTAAAATCCGTGAAATGGCTTTCACCTTCTGTTTGGTTTGGTTTGCTTTCACTTTGGACTTTGGAATTGGTGTGGAAGGTGAATGCAGCCCTGGAGAGGATCCCAATGGCCCAGAAACTTCATTAGCTGCCCGAGGGCAGGCAGATCTTCAACCCGGTTGCCTCAGGGCAAATGACCAGTTTTGTTTTCTGGTCTTTCTTAAAGAGAACTGTTTTATTAGGTAGGCTGGCTTTGGCCAGGGTGGGTGAGTGAAACAGGGATCCAACTCTGAGGGGTAACGTTTGAGCTGCTTGAAGGAAGTTCCTTTTTTGGGGGGGTCTCGTAGTCTATCTCCCCACCACTCACTGATTTGCACCTTCACTAACATCACATACATGAAGTTCATCAAATATGATGAAAATATTAGAATACATATTTATTTTACTGACTCTTGCTCTTGATCAGAGCTTACCCAGACAGTCACATCAGGGTAAGCACATTATTGATTACTTATGAGGACACCCTAGGCATTGTAATTACTAGCTTTTCTTCAAATCAAATAGGCCTAGTCATAGAACTGAAGAGATTAATATGAGCACGGGCAGCAAAAGAAAAAAACCCGGGAAGACCAACTTCAAATCTGATTAAAATATCTAGTATACTGAAATTGAGGAGAAGATGTAAAATTAAGAAAGTTACAAGCAGGAAATGGCAAACACCAGCTGAGGCGATAGGGAATGCCATATGTTATATGTTCTTCATGCTTTTTTTTTCTCTTGCTTTTTTCAAAAAAGACTATATATAAAATACACACATTATATATATACATGCATACATTACCCTGGCACATGTATCATTAAGGATCTCCTTGGAAAGGCAAGTTGATATATTTATTTTTTGGAATAAAAAATCCAAAGTTATTTTCTGCAGCATCAGGTTTGCATTTCTACCCATGACTCTATTCATTGTTAAAGATTTAAAATTCTAGTCAGTTTTCTTTTGGTTTTCCTGTTGGATTTTATCTGTCCAAGTTCTGAGCTCTGCTGTCTCTGTGTGTTTCTGTTGATGAGAATCCAAGGAATAGTTTTGGAGCCTGTTCCCATCTATTCTTCCCACAATATTTGTTTAACACGGGATAAACAACTGATTACAAAGGATAAACAACGATAGAAGAGTCTTAATCTTATTATTAGGGCCATGAAAATCTGGGCAGCGTTTATTACATGGAGACAAGTGTGAATTTTATTTTACTTTACAATGTGGAATTAGTTTTGGATGTCAAAGTGAATTATCCCATTTACGTTCCCTCTTCAGATTTATTTTTAAAATTTGACATTTTCCTCCTGCAATTCACTTTTTAGGGCCCATCTACATATTTATATTCTTTCATTATACACTGCTATAAACAATAATCAGCAAAGCATCCAATAACAAGTCTAGAATTGCTAGTTGTTAAAAACATCAACAGCTTTTGCAAAAGGAGCAACTATTCATCCTAACAGTTCATCTACATTTCTCCAGGCCTTAGATGTCTTTGACCTATGTCAAAGACAATTACGAAATTGTGTTTTGAAGAACTGTAGTGTCAGGAGGACATTTGAATGAGAAAATAAATTATAGAGAGTAAAGTACTCAGTAGATTTTGGAAGCAGGGAGATGAGAAAGAAAGAAGACATTTTGGAACTTTCATGTAAGATGCAAAGTGAAATAGAAATGTTCCTTTCTGTCATTCTCTTTCTTTGCTTCTTCCCTTTCCACCGAATCATCATGTTTGTTTCTTCCCTCTCCATCAAATCATGTCCAAGGCCAGTGAAACTCATCATCCAGAATGTCAGTGTCTCTTATTCAGAGTGATTCTGATAAATGCACTTAAGAAAATAAATATTCCCATTTCAACTTAATCATTTGGTGGGAACAACAGGGCAATATTCCACATTATCAACCATATCACTTTTCTCCTGAAAAAGTGACAGTAGAATTTTTGTACTTATAAATACTGATAAATGGTGTTTCTGTTACCTGTTCTGTTGTTGTTGTTGTTGTTTTTTACAATGATATTTGCTTTTTGTCTGATGTTGAGGTACGAGTAGTCCAGAGAGAGAAAGATAGATGAAAAGATAGGCAAGAAGGAGGAAACATGAGAGAAGAATTTTATAATTTTGTTACTTTTCCAGAGAACTGGTATCTACTTCTTTTTTTAAATTTAAATAGTCACATTCATTTAATGGAAGGATGTTATTTTGCTGACACTAAATCACAACTTACAACATGAATCTGGAATGGACAATTATGACCCAGGTTCTTTTCGTATTGGGAAGATTACTTATCTTGGGGCCAGAGTAGTTTGGGGGCATTGCTGACTTAAATTTTTCACCACTTTTCTTCTGTTGGAATTGTCACTGGCACCAGGACAAGGATATTGTCTTTCCTCGACCCCTTCTTTCTTTAGCTCTCTCATTCCTTGCTGCAGAATCAACAAAGAGAAGATAATTTACTAATATGACAACACATGAAAGCTATGTTCTAAGAGCTGTCAAGGTTAGCAGGAAGAGGTCATTGAAACAGTCTAAAGAATCTGAGCTATCTTAAAATCTCAAAGTAATACAGGATCTGAAAGATCCAACCCTGTCCCTCTGGTGTGGGGCATAGATCCAGACAGAAGACATAGGATAGAAAAAGACCAGAAGCTATAGGGGAAAAGAGAGAAGACCAGAGGGCCAAGATCCCAGGTGTCTACCTGGGTGGGCTTTGTGTGGACGGTGAGTGACTCAATGAAAAAAAGCCCAGACATGTCATATGCCCAGATGTGTCATATGCCCAGATGTGTCATATGCCCAGACATGTCTCTGCATTCCTTTGATGGGTCCCAAAGGGTACATGCCTCCTTTCCCTTCTCTGAGGCTGGGGCAACTCAAGGCTTACACTTCCACAAACAGACTTCTATACTTCTATTCCACCGGCTCTCAACCCCAGTGCACATTCACTTGGCTCCCACCCCTACCCATTTAGTCTTGGATGATTAAAAGGGTGTGCCATGACACCCCCAAGATGGAAAACACAAACTTGGCATGGAACTCACATGGTGCTTGGTTACCTAATGACCCAGAATGTTTTCTTTTTAAAGATTTTATTTATTTATTTGTCAGAGAGAGACGTAGAACACAAGCAGGGGGGGAGGCAAGTAGAGGGGGAAACAGGTTCCCCGCTGAGCTGGCAGCTCAATGCGGACCTCAATTCCAGAACACTAGGATCATGACCCAAGCTGAAGGCAGCCATTTAACCAATTGGGCCACCCAGGCCTCCCTGACCCAGAATATGTTTATATTCATTGTGTCTTCTCTTTATTTTTTTACTGAAGTATAAAGAACAAACAATAAATAGTTATTTTTAGGTATACATCACAGTGATTTGATGGGATTATATATTATAAAATAATCCCCATTAGGGCACCTAGGTGGCTCAGCCAATTCAACCGTTGACTCCTGATTTCGGCTCAGGTTATGATCTGAGGGTTGTGAGATCGAGCCCCAGGTTGGGGGAGTCTGGAGTCTGCTTGAGATTCTCTCTCTATCTCCCATTGCTCCTCTCCCTACTCACACTCTTTCTCTCTCCCTCTCAAAAAGATAAACAATCCCCCCCCCCCAAAACCTGTAAGTCTAGTTATTATCTGTGGCCATACAAAGCTATTACAATACTACTAACTATATTCCCTATTATGCTGCATATGCCAATTCATGACTGACTTATTTATTTTATGACTGGAAGTTTGTACTTAATCCCCTTCACCTATTTTGCCTCCCCCCCCCCCAACCTCTCCCCTCTGTGGTAATTGATAGTTTGTTTCCTGTATCTATGAGCCTGCTTCTGTTTCATTTTGTTTGTTCATTTGTTTTGTTTCTTAGAGCCCACATAGAAGTGAAATCATACAGTATGGGTCTTTTTCTCTCTGACTCACTTCACTTAGCATAATACCCTCTAGTTCCAACCATGTTGTTACAAATGGCAAGATTTCATTTTTTAATGGCTGAGCAATATTCCATTGTATATATGGAAACTTCATCCATTCATCTGTCAATGGACATTTAGGGTGCTTCTATATCATGGCTGTTGTGAATAATGCTGCATTGAACATAGGAGTACATTTACTTTCTCAAATTAGTGGGTTTTTTTTTTTCTTTCTTTCTTTCTTTGGATAAGTACCCAGCAGTAGAACTGCTGGATTATGTGGTACTTGTATTTTTTATTTTTTTGTGGAACTACCATACCATTTTCCACAATGGCTATACCAATTTCCTTTACTACCAATAGTGCCTAAGGGTTCCAGTTTCTCCATGTCCTTGCCAAAACTTCTTATCAACAGTACTTATTATTTTTTTCCTTCTGTTGATAGTCAATCTGACAGCTGTGAGGTGATATCTTATTGTGCTTTTCCCTGAACTTGAGCATCTTTTCATGCGCTTATTGGTCAGCTGTGTTTCTTTTTTGAAAAGTGATCATTTAAAAAATCAGGATGTTTGCTTTTTTGATATTAACTGGTGTAAATTCTTCATGTATTTTGGCTATTCACCCCATATCGGATATATGATTTGCAAGTATCTTCTCCCAGTTGGTAGGTTGCTGTTTCTTTTTTCTTTCATTCATTCATTCATTTTTTTTTTTTAAGATTTTATTTATTTATTTGACAGACAGATCACAAGTAGGCAGAGAGGCAGGCAGAGAGAGAGAAGGGAGGAAGCAGGCTCCCTGCTGAGCAGAGAGCCTGATGCAGGGCTGACCTGAGCCAAAGGTAGAGGCTTTAACTCACTGAGCCACTGAGCCACCCAGGTATCCCAGTAGGTTGCTGTTTCCTTTAATTGGTGGTTTCTTTTGCTGTGCAAAAGCTTTTTAGTTTGATATAATCCCATTTGTTTATTTCAGCTTTTGCTGCCCTTGGCTATGGAGAGCAAGCCAAAGAAATATTTCTAAGACCAATGTCAAAGAGGTTACTGCCTATGTTTTCTTCAAGGAGTTTCATTCTTTTGCATGTAACTATCTAGTTTTCCTTACACCACATATTGAAAAGACTGACTTTCCCTATTGTATATTCTTGCCTCCTATGTCATAGATTAGTTGACCACAAAGTGGGCTCTCTGTTCTATTCCATTGACTTATGTGTCTGTTTTTGTGACAGTACCATACTGTTTTGACTACTTTAGCTTTGTAGTATAGTTTGAAATCAAGGAGAGTGACACCTCCAGCTTTTTTGTTCCTTTTTAAGATTGCTTTGGCTATTTGGGGTCTTTTGTGGCTCCCTATGTACTTTAGGACTATTTGTTCTAGCTCTATGGAAAAGTGTCATTGTATTTTCGTAGGGATTACATTAAATCTGTAGATTCTTTGGGTAGTATGGACATTTTAACAATATGAGGTCTTTTGATCCTTGAGCATGATATATTTTTCCATTTATTTATGTCATCTTCAATTTCTTTCAGCAATGTCTTATAATTTCCAGAGTACAAGTTGTTTCTTTTTTTTTTTTTTTTTTACCTCCTTGGTTAAATGTATTCCTTAGTATTATTTTTTGATGCAATTGTACATGGGATTGTTTTCTTAATTTCTCTGATAGCTTGTTATTAGTGTATAGAAAGGCAACTGACCTACAGTGTTTTTTTTGGTTTTGTTTGTTTTTTAAGTTTGCTCTCATTGGTTTCTCTCTGTTGTACACACTCCTGAACAGAGTTAATCCCTGTGAATGAGGTGTTACCTTATGATAAGATGCATGTATTCCTGGGCAAATCCGATCTCTTCCAAAATATTTCAGTTTATCCTGTCAGTCTCTGTGGTTTAACTATTCAGAACTGATTTTTCTGGTCTTCAGAAATGTCCTATTGAAATGTAAATATACTGGGGAAGATAAAGTCTTAAGCTTCCAACAGTGGAAAGCCCGGTGGGTGGGCGGGGGTGGACTGACTTGAGTGGGATGAAACTGGCTTAAATGGCATAAAGGCTAAGTGTGAGAATAAAAGGGACAACAGTGTTCCCAAAGGGTTGTTGATGAGGAGAGGTGAGAACTTGTTCTGAAAACAGGGAGAGTCGTAATTTGCCGTGTAAAGAACTAACTAGTTAGCAGTTCAAGATAGCTTCTGTTCTAGAATTGAACAGACAAGCTGCTTAAAATGACCTCTTTGGTGGGGGCAGGTTGAAAAATTTCATATTGTTCATCATCTTACTGAGAGTCATATATAAACAGGCTTCCTTTCTATTCGGAAGCAAAGATAACAGAGGGTTGTGACAGAAGCACACTGGAATTGTGACCATGTGTGAAACCCAAATATAGGCCGAAACAACATTTCTACCTGCCCTGCAGGAACTAAGACATTTGGTGAATTACTTTCTTAAAGGTAAAATAAATTATAGAAAATTCAGTAAATATAAAGAAAAAAAAATTCTGTGTGGTTTCATCTTCCAAATACAACTAAGATAATATTTTAGGATATTTATTTCTAGTCTTTTTTCTTTTAGATTAATAATGCTTCTTATCTTATGAAGGAAATAGCCCGTTGCAGGAAGTTTAGATAGTTGGGAAGGTGTAAAGAGAAATATCACCATAAACCCTGCTATCAGAAATGGCCATTATGAGCTTGTGGGTGAATTTCCTTTCTGTGTTAATAAACAAAAAAAAAATTTAAGGGTGTATAATGTGATATGGTATGCTATTGGCTGACCTCAAAATTTATTCTGCTCTTCTCCCTGGATACATGGCCATTCAACTAAAATCCACATTTCCCAGGTTCCCTTGAGGCTGGGTGTGGCTACGTGACAAACTTCTTACCAATAACACATGAATAGAAATCAGATGTGCAACTTCTACTAATTTTTTGTAAGGGTTGCAGGGGATCTGCTTCTCTGTTTCCTTACCATTCACCGGGCGTGACTATTAAGAGAGAGCAGGAGTTCCCGGCTGAGTAGGAAATGACATGTGCGCTCACCCCAGCTTGAGTCCTGCCCATACTCTTCATCTTAGAGAACCCATGTGCCTTTTGGGAACTTCTGAAGGGGTACTCAGTAGAAGAAAGACTGAGAGTTTGTAACTTTGAAGTTTAGAGCTAATGATCACTTGGATTTACTGGCCTTCCTTAGAAAGAAGTTGATGTAACCTAGGGGAAATTTGGATTTATAAATATTTTTATGAGTATTCTATACATTTATAAATACTCTGAACATTTTAAAAAATACCCCACATTGGTGTTGGCATAAATCTCTGTAATGTTACTCTTGGATATATGCTCTTTAACATTTATATAATAATTTATCATAAGGGTAAACATTTATTGGACATTTTAGTTGTTTTTAATTTTTATCATTAGAGATAATTTTATATATATATATATTTTTTTTTTAACTTTCACTTACTAATTTTGTACTTTGGATAAACTGCTAGAAGTAGAATTACCAGGTCAAAGGGCATGTACATTTTAAAAACTCTTGACATACTTTGGGGTTAATAAACTGTGACCACAACTGTGAGGTACTGGGAATGGATCTGTGAGTCTCTTCCTAAAAGATAAATTATACATATGGCAGCAAGGGAAGGGATCATGTCATGTTTGTACAAGGATCATGAAAAGTCCCTCATTATCAAGAAATTATGCTTGTTTACTCTCTAATGTTCCTATTAGAGAGTAGAGTGGCACTTGTCTTTCAGTGTTTTGAATAAATAAGTGAAGAAATTTGAGATTGATATCAACATGTCTCTTAGAAAGAATCTTTCCCCAATTTGAAACAATTGTCCACTTACCACCTTGGGGCTTGGCTGTAGTCTGGTATCAAATTATTTCCTGGTAGCCATTTTGAAGACCGAGAGTAGCAGTCCATAAGGGAGCTTAGACTCAAAGTACCCCATCTTCAGTAGAGGCTTGGAAGATGTGTGATATTATTTGAATGCTGTATGTATTAGGGAAAAAGAGGGGAATAGAAGCATTTGGCTTAAAGCTGTCTTACTGATAAGAAAGCCTAAGTAAAACTTAGGTCAGTGGGGGAACCCATCCTAGTTCTGGCAGCTTATACAACATTAGCAACTGTGTGGAGGTTTCAATTTAGTAGACAAAACCTAAAGCCTGGGGAAGGGCATAACTGCTTCCTTTACATAGATGTGCCAGTTGCTCCAACTCAAAATTCTCCCCCTATTTTAGATTATAGTTTGCAGAAAGACCTTCAATGCAGATTTCATGATGGGAAGTTTTTTCAACCACACTTCACAAAAAAAAACCTTTTTTACATTTTTATTTTTTTCTAACAAAAGTTCTGGTTAGTAAGACAGTATTATTCCAGTTGCTATAAATGCTATCCATAGCAAGCAAGGAGACAACTTTCTAGCAGGGTTGCAAGTCCTGTGAAATGTATACCAGACCTAGATAGTAGTGTGAAAGTCAAATTCTCCATATCTTCCACTCCAGCTTGGCTTATGCCATTCTGAATCCATAGGCTAGCCCATCTACTTGTACTTTGCTATAGAAAGCAAGGCAATGATCTTGGTTTCTTGCATTGGATGTAATTAAGATGTAGTTAGCCCTATGTTTTTGAATGGCGAATATAATCATCATTACCTGTTCCTTCCTTCATCCAGTTGTGCCACCCACCAGCATTGTAGTGACAATATACCCAGATATCCCCACTGCCTATATATAGTTTAGCTAAGAGCTGATCTCAATAAACGGTCTTGCTTGCTAGCAATTGGAGGAGTAATTATATCACATGCTTGGACAGGCCAGTAAATAACTGGCCAGGTTCAGTTTTGAGTGACAGCCCTGCTGTTCTACAGAAACTATAAAAATAAAGAAAACTAATTAGAGTCCATGGTCAGGGTCTACAGTCTGTATGACCTCACTATCGGGCACTAGCCCCTCATTTTCCATTTCCCGCTGCATTCCTGAGGTCAGACATCATGCAAAATGATATTGAAGTTTTTCTTGGAGTAGGGATATGGAAGGAACCAAGAAAATTGTTAAGCAAAGGAGTAATAATGGGAGGTAGCGTTAGGAGCAGGGAACAACTCACCAAAAAATATATATTATAAGGTTATAACAGTTTAAGAACTTTGAAACTAGACAGACTGATGGAATAGAAATGGGAGTGCAAAAGTGAACCCAGATGTATTGAGAATTTAGTATGTTGGCATTTCAAGTTAGAGGAGCAAATACCTATTTTCAGCAAAAATGTTGGGGCTCTGACTAGCCATCTGAAAAATATGAAGTTGTATCCCTTACTCCATAGCTGAAATAAACTACAGACAAATAAAATATTCAATGTAAAAAATAAAATTGTAAGAACACTGACAAAAACATGGGCATTTAAAAGAATCTTGGAACCGAGAGGGCTTTTCTCAGTATGACACAAAATCTAGAAATCGTAAAGGAAAACATTTATACACTTGACTAGTAAAAATTTAAGACTTTTGGATAGAAAAAAATGCATACTATTAATAAACTTAAGAGGTAAATATTGGAAAAACATAACCAGCAAATGTGGCAAATAAAGAACTGATCCTTCAATATACAAAGAACACTTACAAATCAATAAGAAAAATATGAATAACCCAATAGAAAAGTAGGCGATAGATACGAGTCGCTGAAAGTCACCTGGGATGGTTGAAATGGGATTAGAATAGGGTGGAAGAGTCTTTGAAACAGATTGGTGGGACCTAGGGTGGGGCTGCTGGACTTGTGGGAATCATATGGAGAATAGCAGAGTCACCATCTTCCGACAGCTGAATACTGCCAGTCGCAAGCAGCAGGGACTCCCATGGGAGCTCAGCCAGTGCAGACCATCTGTCACCATCCAGAGAACACCACCAATAGCCTGTGCTGAGAGACTGTTCGGCTGTTTCTATATTATCGCTCTGGTGAGTGTCTTGCACAGAAAGTTGCCTGCACATGGCTTCTGCATTATTCAACAGATGTGACCCCCAGCTGTAACTTGATACTTTGTACAGCTCCATCTTCTTGTCCCATGTGGTTTCCTCCCTCCTAGAATTGTAGTGTAAGGTCTTTGGGATTCAGGGAACACTGGAAGTAAGGAAGGAAAAGCCCAGCATGTGTATTTAGGCAGGCCAGGCCAATGATACAGCACAGCCTTTTTACATATATGTTTGTTTATACAAATATACTCTTTCTGGAATTACACACATAAAAAAAACTGAAGGGAGGGGTGTTCTATAAGATGGAATTTATAATGATCAAGGTACATTATCTTATAATAAAAATTATTGAATTAACAAGGAATGCCCCTTTCAATTCCATTTTAATCAATTTTAGGAATCGTTGGAGTGCCTGGGTGGCTCACTTGGTTAAGTGTCTGCCTTTTAGTTCAGGTCATGATCTCAGGGTCTTGGGATCAAGCCCTGCATGGGGCTCCCTGCTTAGGGGGGAGTCTGTCTCTCCCACTCCCTCTATCCATCTCCCCTATCCCCCTGCCCCCTGGCTCGTGCTCTTTCTCTTAAATAAATAAATAAACAGAATCTTAAAAAACAATAAAGTTTAGGAACTGTCATAGAAATGAATATTACCTTTCATTAGATAGATTTAATTATTCCTATGTCCTGAAGGTTTGAAGATACTTCAGGGTCACAAGGTTGAAGTCATGACACATATTCGTAAGAATTAAGTCACCAAATGCTCTTTACAAAGTTGAAGCCACTTTGCATTCTTCAAGGTCAGCTACATGATAAACAGAAGGATTTGGTTTGAGCGCCTCGCCCTGTAGGTCTTTCTCCTTCTAGTTGAAGGATTCTGAGACCTAACCTCTTTTCAGTCTCAGCTTTCTCATCTGTTATGGGAGAATTATAATATTAATCCTTATTTCTCTGAGTTGCTATGAGGGCTAAAAGAGATGATACACGAAAGCATTCTATAAGCTGCAAAGTGTATTTAACTACCAATCATTAATAATGACAATGCCTTAGGAATCATACAAATGGAAGTTTTTATTATTATTCAGAGTGTAAGTACAGGAAGTTGTACTCTGGCTTATTATATCATCTATTGTATGAATTATTTGATGGGGACAAAAAAGGTCTTTCTACAGATGAATGCCTGGTGTGAGCCAAGTCAGAGCTCTCTATAGAGATCCCATTGGATCCAGGTTGAGGTTATGGAATCAAGGATTTGAGGACCAAGGTAAGAAACTATCAAAGTGAAAGCAGATAAGGCTAAGTAGTAGGAGAGGAGGGTGGGACTGTTCTCTTCTCTTTCATCACCAAGAAGTTTCCACTGCTAGTCCCAAGGACGTATGACAAAAGCTGCTTCTAAAGGGATTGACTCACACAAGTAGGAGCCAGTGTCTGAAGCATTTGCGTCTTTAAGAGCCTGGTGGTATCAAACCAGCCACTCGTCCTAGATGGGCAGCTTGGCTGAGCTGAGAGTTTGTGCGGATTACCAGTCCAGTAGGTAAAAGGTACCTAAGGAGTATTCACTGGATCCTAAATGAGGCATTGTATTTTTAGTGATGACTTGAATGTGCAAACATCCAAGGATGAGCTAGTAGAACAATTTGAGGACTTCTGCATCTTTTTTAATTTGAAAAATTGAAATAAAAATGTTAATAAATAAATATTGAAATAAAATATTAATTTTGTTGGTGCTCAAAAAAAAAATCCCGGGTTTGTGTAGCATTTGTCAATTTCCATTGTATACTCTCACCACAGGCAATTTCAAGCTAGCAATGTGACATTACTAAACATGGGGTTGGGAAGAGATGCACACAATCAGCTATTGTGCTGTGAACTGTTGCAACTAACTTGAGCAATCTCTGGAGAGATCTTGAAATCATCATGTTGAGCAAAGGAAGTGAGAATATACACTGTATTATCTCATCTAGATGAAATTCAAGATATCATATTACATATAGCAGGTGTGTTCCTTTTGATTGCTGAGTAGTATTTCTTTGTATGAACATACCACCATATGTTCATCCATTCACACCTGTTGATGAACATTTGTCTTGTTTTCAGTTTCTAGCTATTTTAAATAAAGTTACTATGAACATTCTTGCACAAAAACTGCTATGAAATTCTTGTTACAACTTCTTTTATGGACATATATTTTTCATTTATCTTGGGTAAATACTTAGAAGTGGAATTCTTGGGCCATAGGTACATATGCATTTCATGTAACAAAAAACTTGACATCATGGAGGCATAAAGTATCCAAACTGATAAAAACAAATGTGAAACCAAGGATGTCCAATGTCTTCTCTTTAACCTAGTTTCAATGCTACTGGTATACACCCTACCTGAGTTTAGAAGAGAGAAAGTCATGATAGTTTGTTCATTCAATTATTAGTTCACTAAAAAATATTATTGAACATCTACTATGTGCCAGGCACTGCGGTGTGCACAGGGAATACAATGGTAAATAGCTCATGGTCCCTGACCTTAAAGAACTTACAGTCCATTGAGTATCAAGTCTCTTTCGACTTCTGGGTTTCTACCACATTTTTCATCTGTATAAGGAACAATTATAAAGTTATAATTGGTTAATGGGACAGAGGGTTTCATGAAGAGTGACCCTTGACCACAAAATTCAGCCAGGTTTGGGAACTGTCAAGAATGTTGACTTGGACTTGCCTAAGGTAACTTTTACATTGTATTATTATACAACCAGCAAACAGAAGTGTGCCTGAAGTTTGGTGGTCTCAGCAGTCTTGGCAGAGAGAAGACCCCAGTCAAAGTAGCCTACAGCTTAGGTTCTTTGCCCCAATTTATGATGGCATTGAAGGATGACCTCAAGAAACGAGTTATGGCTCCACTCTTCCCCATATAAAGCCAAGTCTCGCTGTGCCATAGTTACCTACTTCTGTGGTTTATTTCTAATTTTGTCACTGAGCCTACTGAAAGTTTCCTTGCAGGAGACCCCATATGGCATTGTTGAGTTTGCCAACACAAAGAAAGTATTTGTTCCTTATAATACTCGATCTCTTATTGGAGAGAGTATGATGGGTGTTATATCCTCCTGCTGGGCAGAGGCAAATAAGTGGTGAGAAAATATCCTCCAAATATTTGTGATGCTGCTGCAAAATTATCATCTCCATTTTGAAGATGAGGACAGTGAGGCTGAGACTTATCTGTGCTATGCAACTTGAACTTGGATCTATGTGGTTACAAGGTTGGACACCTTCCTGACTCCTTTTGGGTAACATATTGAGAGCTAAGGAGATAGGGAGTTTTGTGTCTTCTAGGAAGCCCAATGGCTAAAAGTTAACTGTTTGTCCCTTTGGAATTCTAGTAATACTAGGCTAAAATGACCAGAAGTGGAGTTAGCCTTCAGAAGTTTTTGCCCCATTAAAGGTCATTTATTAAAGGCTTGTCTATGTTTTTCTTATTTTAGTTCTGCCCGCAAAATGGACAAAGCCTACTTGCCTATTTGCCTACTTAACAAAGTTGCTGAGGGCTGTCCCTTGTTACCAACTGTCAGTACAAATCCTAACTGGTGGGGATACCAAGGTGTAAATGGTTCTTTGTTACAAATTAGTCATAAATGGTTATGCATGGTTATCACGTTGCCTGGGTTTTCATCTGGAGGAAGCTCTGTGTGGGCCTCTGCGTTTGAAGAGAGACTTGGGTAGCTTTTACTTGGATAGTGCATGGAGGAAGGTGCCTTGGTAGGAAAACTCTGCTCTGAGGCATAGCTCTCTGTGCCAGAATTTCCTGCTAATGTATTGTTGGGAAAAAAAGCTGTGTGGTTTCTTTTTTTCCTCCCTTAAACAAAGCTTTATCTGTAATCACAAACCAGTTGGAGGAAAAGAAAAAAACCGTGTAGAATTGCATTCAAACACCAGCAGTTATTTTGAAGCCAAATGATTGACTGAACTTAGCATTTTTCCGCAGCAACAAGTTCTAGTGTGAAAATAAAACCTCAGAGAAGAGCAGCAAGTTCAAGCAGCACAAAGCAAAGCAGAGAAGCGTACTTTTATTTGGTGAGTTTTAACTGCTCAGCTCAGGCGGTTCTGGGACAGACCTTTTGAGTCTGTATCTTATTTTACATTTACCAAAACACAGATGTGAGGCATTTTGGAGTTAAAATATGAATTATGTTAATCTCCCCTGCTTAGCCACTGCTGGAAGGTGGCTTTTTCTTGCTCTTTAATCTTTTCCGGATAGAGTCCAAGAAAATACAAGGGGACGGATTCACCACGTTTATTCCCATTGCACAGAAAGCACCTTGCTTGTTTACTTAGTAGGTCTGCAGCAATTCCATGTTTTCTTATCTCATTTCTTCCTTGGTAATTAGCATACTTTTTTTTTTTTTTTTTCCTTAGAGGAGCATATGGCATCCTTACTTGTAAACAAACCCAGCGAACCTCCACGAACCGCTTTCCGTGTTGTGGAGGTCTGAACGGAGCTGTAATTTTGTTGACTCGTAATCATGGAAGCACAATGCAGTCCCAGAGATCACAGAATTGAACACGTAGGCATAATAGCGAAGTCACAAGGAACTGGAATAACTGGGTTTTGTGTTGCCAGATGATTCAGAGTACGCACAATGTGTAAGATGAAAAAATGAAATGAGGAGACCTGATGGCAGCAGTCTCAGCCTTCCGACAAAGCCGGGAAACATGAAAACGCTACAATTAAGAGCTGCTGTGTTTGAACTACAAATCTGGGTTCAGTGACTCTCCAAGGAAGCTGAAGTTGTTTTTTAAGCGAAACAGATTTTAGCTAGTGAGATTCCTATTGTCTGAGTTAAGAGACAAGACTACACATGATTTTTAACTACCTGCTTTGTCATAACTCAGTAGGAAAGGGGTGGCTATATATGATTACTTTTTCTAGTCTTGTGTCTGAAATTTGGCTTGATCACAATTGCAAGACACAAACGACATTTACCTACTTCATAAATGTGTAGGTGAAAATGCTGTCATTTTAAGTTAAAACAACAACTACAATACTGAAAAATTCTGGTCTTTAGTAGGAAAGGCCAATTGTTCAGAAATCGTGGTGAATATATATAATATTTTCATAACTATAAATATATAATATTTATAAATTGGCCATAAGAAAAATCCCAACAGGATAATTCAAATATATAATTTTTGGGGGGGGTTCCTGTGACACTCAAGGAGAAAGCATAGCGCTAGGCCAAGTGAAGAGGTTGAGCAGATGCTTATCTTTTTGCCAACGGAATCATTCTAGCACTTTGAAGCTGCGTTCTTATGGTACCCTAGATAAGATATATAAGACAGAGAGAAAATGTGAATTGTCCTTGTCAAAGAATAGAGGGAGGACAGGATGTGATGTTCAGGAGGGTCCAGAGATCCTCCCTTACCCTCCTCTCTTGGCCAACCAGCCCTTGAAGCTGCCATGTGCTAGGCTTTTCAAAACCCTTCACAGAAATAACAGAGCCCAGAGGATTCACATTAATTTACAGCCATACATCTTAACTGATTTAGCATCTTAGGGGGAGAGGTAATTCTAGGCCCTTTCAGGACTTCTGCGCTAAGTGGTTTTGGAGTAGGCTGAGAAAAACAAACAAACAAACAAAAAACAAGAGACGTTATGAGGTGTGTTAGAATTCCTGGGGGTAACATCAGACCCCCCAAGTAGGGAAGTGAGGATTCAGGTTGGGATATGACAAACACCGCAGCTGGTATCCCACAAAGAAAAGTCCAAAATAGTTGGGTCTCCGGTGTGGGCAGGCTGTGGGAAATTTATTTCATTGATTGTACCCATAATTTCTGGCTCTCTATTACTCAAATAAGCACAGTAAGCCCAAATGTATATAATAATTCCCTGAGACAAATCTTGTATTGGAGGTCTTAGCCTTGGGTACATACTGGATTCAGCTGGGGAGCCCAACAAAAATACCGATATTTCCGTCATACTTTCAAAAATGCTGATTTAATTGGTTAGGGGTTTTGGAAATACTTTTCTAGGCCCGAGATGGAGCAGCTTTTGCCCAGGGTGCTTTGTGAGGAAAATAAAAGATAGATAACTTTCAAGTCCCTGTAAATGAGTTGCTTGGCCAGAAACAGAATATCCAGTCAGCTAATTCCCCAATGCCAAGCCAATCCTGGACCTTCTCATTCCAAACGAGGTTGACTGCCCCCAGCCAATCTGAGAGTTTTACATTTTCCTCTTCCTGTTTATTATTCTTTATCCTAAAAAATACTTCCTGCCTTCTGCTCTTTTACCTCTCTAAAAGGGGATGGTCAGCCTCATGAAGTATTAGATAAAGTTTGTATTAATTAAATATATGCATGAATATATGTATAATGTGTGTATTTTATATTTAAGTGAGAACCACTGCCTATAACCTTCATTGAGTCTGTTTAGGTAAAAATATTGAAATTCATCTTCTCTGAGAAGGTAAAAAAAAAAATCACATTTAATTTTGCACTAGTATTTCAGGGTTCGATGGCTATCAAGGTTTAAGATTGAGCAATGCACATCTGAGACATATTTAACAACTGGGGTCAGGTTCCCTTTAAGATCCATTCTGGGCAGCCTCAGCATGATGAACTTTGCTGCCCTTTACCCCAAACTCTTGCTGTAATCCTATGTTCGCTCTTAGCCATTATAAGACACTTGGTGATTGCATATCTGTTTGCTTATTATGAATAAGTTGTGGGCAAATCAGAGGTTTTTTGAGGCCGAAGATAGCCATAGTACCCTATTATCTATAATTTGGTACTTCTGAATCATTTGGGGTTTTTTTTTGGGGGGGGGGTTGTTAATACTTTGCTTCTCCTTTTCTAGATAAATAATATCTTGCTAAAAATCTGTCAACCAAGCATATTTTGTTCAACAGATACAATGCCTCTTAGGATTTAGATATGGATGAACTAAAAGCTTGGAAAATCTGGAAAGAAGAGAAATGGCCGGAAAACACTTCTGGTTGCCCCTAGGTAATGGTGACACAAAGGGGAAGAAGTAAAGTTAAGGTACTTTTGGTTGTACTATCAAATCCTCTTTAATGTTTATAGACATTGTTGTGTGATAATTTTTAAGGGATTTTGTTATGGTTTTATATCATTTTCCCTCATTCCAGGCTAGTTTAAATGGCCTTAGGACTCTTACTGCCAGTAGAGGCCCAGCCTCCTCAAGGCTGTGATTATGAATTCCCTCCTAGGATTATTTACATTAGTGGCAGATGTAAGGAGTAAAGCTAATATTAGGTGGAATAAATGAGGTTGGGGTGGAGATTTTGGGGTCTATCCATATCCCCAAGGTGGCTGACCAGACCATTACTTCTAAGTTTGGCCCTGTCTAAGCTTCAGAATCTGTTTGCAGAGGAAGGGTAC
Source organism: Mustela nigripes (assembly GCF_022355385.1). Classification (NCBI taxonomy): domain Eukaryota; kingdom Metazoa; phylum Chordata; class Mammalia; order Carnivora; family Mustelidae; genus Mustela; species Mustela nigripes. Next base: position 57,341,940 of record NC_081559.1, on the reverse strand, counting down.
TAGTTTGTCAAAGAAAGAAAAATTTACTTAAAGAAGACTATCATGTCATGTTCTTAGAACAGATTCTATAACAATATTTACTGACACCATTAGACTGTTTGCAAAAGTCTTGTTTTACCTATAAAAAATATGTTGTTATTATTCTCCTTAGTGAAAGGAACTATGGAGAAGACTAAAACTTTAGTCTTTAGTACAGTCTTGTCATTAGGACAGAGAAAACCAAGGCTGGAGGAAGTTAGATTGCCAGACTTGACACTGAGTTTAGTTGGTAAAAGAGCTTAGACCAGAGCCTGTCTCTTCAGCCCCAAATTTATGGCTCTTTCTTCTTCCCAGGTGGTTGTACCTTCAGAATGAAATGAAGAACCTCATTTGTCAACCTCAGAGTACAAGAAAGTGGATTAGGAAGTATGAAAACATTAAAGAAGTCGTGTTCTAATGGTATTTATTAGAGAAGTAAACCACAAGTCATTTACTCTGAACTAGATGGTATGTAAATTAGTGGTGAGAGTATAGATTTGTATAGACTTCATGATAATAAGCATTTGGCAATACGCACCAAAACTTTTAAAAGGGTCACCTCCTTTGACCCAGTAATTCAACTTTTGAGGATTTTGTAATCAAAGTCACAAAGACTTATAGTCATGGATATTCACCCAACATTTATTTATATTATAGAAAAAAAAAAGGAAATTACCTGTCCACAGAAACAGGATTGCTTGGTAAAATACAATTTTTCATTATATAATATGATGCAATAAAAGTCAGCCATTAAAAAAATCATGCTCTTGAAGTATTCTTAAAGATATGGCAAGATGATCATGATAAATGGTAAATAAAAATCAGGCTTCCAAAATATTTTGCAGTATATAATCCTGATTTTTAAGAAAACAAGACATCTATATCTTACACAGACACAAAAAAGATGATAAAGAGCAAAATGTTAACCATTGTTATCTCTGGGTGATATCATTATGATTCAGTTTTACTTTTTTTTTTATACATTTCCGTATTTTCCAAATTTCTACCAGGAACCTATATAACATGCATTATGCAAGATTATACAAAACAAATATATTACTGAAAATAGAATTTGGATGAATCTTAAAAAGGATTTATATCCATGTTTTTTAGACAGAAGACCATTTGTTTCTGGGGAATAAGACCTAGACTTCCTGCCCTCCAGAGACACTTGGGAAGAGGGACAAGACAGGCCTGCCAGGAATACTCTAAGCCCAAAATAAGTGAGGCTGTCTGGGCCCAGTGTGGAAGAGTGAACATTTTAAAAGTGCGTAGGGGTAGGAACATCTGAACCTAAGACAGAAAGCAAAGTTGAAAAAGCATTAAGTTTAGATGCTAAGCATTATTTCTAAGCTACTAGCCCTGGTGTCTAAGGCTACACATTTCTGAAGTTTACAGAGAGCCTTTAAATGTCAGCATCATTTTTAGCCCAGAGCTCTTTTCTTACACAACATCTAAAAATATCTATTAGTTTAAATTGTCAGCATGCAAAACATTTGCTATGACTTTTCTCATCATATCACTCAAATCATGTCAGAGCTAGAAATAAAAGAAAATGCCTGGATAATCTGGCAATTACTAGCAGTATTTGATGAGATTTTTTCATTGGGGATATTTAATAGCAATTCAATAATGTTGTTTACAGTCAAAGGACGTCTAACCAAATAGGACTATCTACTGTACATTTCTACTTAGATATCCCATAAGCAGTTCAAACTCATAATGACTGAAAATAAACTCATAATCTCTCCCCACACTTGTTTTACCCCCTTGGGTTCCCTATTTCTGTCAATAGTACCAGCATTCATTTAGTTGCCTAGACCATAAACTCAAATCACCCTCTAATTTCCAGATTTCTGGGCTGGATAACTGCAAAAACATCTAAATGATCTCTAAATCTAGGCTTGACCCTTCCCAATCCATTCTCTACTCTGCAGACGGACTAATTGCTCTAAAAAGGAAACTGGATTATATTATTTCTTGATTATAACTCTTTACTGGATTCCTAATTTCTTCAGGATCAAATGTAAGCTTCTTAGCATGGCCTTCAAGGCCCTACATGATCTCTATTCTGTTTACATCTTTAGCCTTTACACTTCTTGGCTCCCCAGATATGCCAACCTCTTGATTGCCACGGACTGCCTCCTTCTCAAATTTCAGGACCTAGCTTGGATGTTGCCTTCTTTGGTACTCAAGGCTGGTTAAGTGTCCCACCCAAGTAGCTTCCTGGGCTCCATGATGTAGTTGTCTCTTCACTTCTGTGTCTTCTCTGTTAAAACTGCAAGTTCTTAGAGGAGAGAGGGAAGGTCCTGTCCACTGTTATAACTTCAGCATCTATCACAGTGTCTTTAGTAACTATCTTTAATTAAAAAGGAATCCTTCCTCTTCTCATGCCATTTTCAGCAATGAAGGATTGCCTAACCAGCATTCATGCTACACACCCCACCCTCATCCCCCCGGACCCCCGCCAATCTTCCTTTTCCACAGAAGAACCTAGATTGTGTTTACATATCTGTCTTCCAAGGATGTCAGGGGGAAGCTTACCCCGGCCATACTGTCTATGATAACTATGTTAATCTCCTTCCTCTTGCATTGGGTTCATACTGGCCACATGATTCCATTCTGGCCAACGAGGTTTGAGTGGTCTGACAAGGTCTGACAAGGGCTTCTGTGAAAGGTGTCTAATAAAGAGGCATAGGAAGAGGTGGCCCATGTTACTCCTCTTGACGTTTTTATGACTAAAGCCACTGCAGCCCTCTGGTTCCCATGAACAGCCATGAACCAGCCTGGAAACTGAGGTGGTGACAATGGCTGAGTGGGAAAGTGGAATGGGCACGAACACTTTTGACATAACTGAGCCACTGATCAGACCACTTCGAGCCCGCCCAAGGTCCACACTTCCATGGGGTCATAAATCTCCTCATTGTTCAATTAATTTTGAGTTAGTGATCTCTTTTATTTACAGACAAATATATATAAAAGTGATTCAAAGACAAATTGTAAGTAGGCCTTGTTCTACTGAGAATTATTATCCTGGTATAAAAAAATGGGCTTTTTTCTCCTGAGAAGTGTAAAACTGGACTTACTATAATTGTGTAACAGATTTGGAACAGCAAATTAATATCTCCTTACATTGACATATTTATTATTTATATGTCTTTATTGGGTTGTTAGGTGGTTCATGCAGTGACCAAAGGAAAATATGACACTTGATTTTCTGGAATCGGAAACAACAGAGAAATCAGACTTTGCATTTTAAGTGGCTGAAGTCAATATCAACAGAGTTGAATAACCCATAATTTACCTATTGAAATAAAATAAACCAGATTTTAAAATATTTTATGTATCCAATTCTTTTACTGAGATAGAGGTAGATATAAAGTCTCTTAGATGCCAACAATTACAGGAAAATTAGGAAGTATAAACAAATGTAAAAAAGAAAATAAAAAGTCACATATAAATCTAGTATACACAGATAACTAATTTTAATACTTTGATTTATTTCCTTTAAATCTTTTAAAAAATGAATATACATAATATAAATGAATCTAATCTTATTTATACACACATATAAAACATGTATAAATGTATGTACATAACCTTGAATCATGTGTTTCTCACTTTATATTTTTTCATGAACATTTCTCCATGCAGTTATTTATTTGTCAAACCTGGGATCAAAGCTTGGATTATGTCCTTAGGGTAAAATTTAACTTATACTGGTCTGTCTTTGGGCCATCTCTTCTGTTTCTCTGATTTCTCCTTTTTTTAAAAAAGATTTTGTTGGGCGCTTGGGTGGCTCAGTGGGTTAAGCCGCTGCCTTCGGCTCAGGTCATGATCTCAGGGTCCTGGGATCGAGTCCTGCATCGGGCTCGCTGCTCAGCAGGGAGCCTGCTTCCTCCTCTCTCTCTCTGCCTACTTGTAATCTCTCTCTATCAAATAAATAAATAAAATCTTTAAAAAAAAAGATTTTGTTTATTTGCTTGAGAGGGAGAGAGAGAGCAGGAGAGAGTACAAACAGGGAGAGAGGCAGGGGGAGAGGGAGAAGCAGGCTCCACACTGAGCAGGGAGTTTAATGTGGGGTTTGGTCTCAGGACCCTAGGGTCATGACCCAAGCTGAAGGCAGATGATCAACTGACTGAGCCACCCAGGTGCCCCTTCTCTACCTATTCTTACATTAGTCCATATCACATTTAAAAAATTGTTATGGTTTATAATATATGTCCGTTTCTAGTAGAGTGAATTACCTAAGACAAATCTTCCTTTAAATATATCTCTTATCCTCGTGTTTTTCTTCTAGATCATTTCTTTAAAAACTGGCCAAACCTGGGTGGCTCAGTGGGCTAAGCGTCTGTCTTTGGCTCAGGTCATGATCCCAAATCCTGAAATTGAGCTCTGAGTCAGCTCCCGGCTCAAATGGGAGGGAGCCTGCTTCTCCCTCTCTTGCTCCTCCAGCCTGCGCTCTGTATCTCTGTCAAATGAATGTATAAAATATTTATAAATAAACAATTAAATAAAAATTGGCTTAATTTCCAAAAATCTAATTAAATTTCGATGACATTGTTTTATGCTTATGTATTGACTAATAATTAGCATCTGTACAATATTAAATCTCCTTAAATATTCTTATGTCATTTCCTCTCCATTTATTGAGGCTTCTTTTATATCTGTCAGAAATATTTGAGGGTTTTTTTCCTGCTTATTACTTTTTAAAGCATTTTCCTCTGCTTTTCTTTAAAAACATTTTTTTTTTTTGTTGCTATTGAGCTGTGTGGAAAAAGTTCTTAAAAATATGTTACTGAAAGCTTAGTTTTTTTATTGCCAGGCTACTTCTCTTGGGATGTTCGCTTCAGCATTTTCTGTTAACAAAATATAATTTCCACTAGGTATGAGGCAGGGATAGTAGCATGCGCTGATCCTCAATTCTGTCACTAATGTAACAATTTATACAAAATGAATCTCTTCTTATCCCATTTTGTGAATCTGATACATATTTAGTATGCCTTGAACATATGCCATTTAAAAATTTTGATCATGGCTTTTAAAAAATTAAAGCTATACTCTAAAAGAGGTAAGGTATGAAACAAAATTTTTTTCTTCTTTATATATAAAGCAATACAAGACAAATTGTATTTGATTTTAGAGACTTGATGGCTCACATAATTATGTAGAACTAATTAATTCAAAATCTGTTTATCAACAGTAGTCTGTAGCTACAGCATTTTCTCCCAGAGGCATTAACAAAGGCTTATCACCTGCTTTCTTGTTGCAGTTTGTCTCAAAGGCAAATCAATACGAAAAATATAAAAATGTTATTCCCAGAACTAACACTTCCAACAATTTACAAGAACTTTTAGTATCTGATACCAATTAGTTTTCTTAGCTTAAATTAAAACAGTTTTATTTAGCCATGAAATGTGTGAAAATAATAAGGATTTTAAAGGCATAATAAAGTTTTCCCCAGGAATTTTTGAAAAATTTAGTAAATACGCACATATACACACACTACGTATATTTATTTATTTATTTTACTTATATTATGTAAAATTTTTAAATATTATGTTTTTTAGGATACATAACGGTAACAGATGGTTGAGGACAAAAGGATGTAAAAGAAAGTTATTTTATGCTTTATAGATTAAAAAATATAAGTTCTTCGCACATGGCTACATACAGTTCATGCATATGGAAATAAAAGTAACTATCATGAACATCATGGGCAATATTTTCCTTTGTATAAGATCAGCACAACAGCAGAAAGGAGTTGTCAATAAGGCTATGTGTCTGATTTTTGATAGAGTTTTTTTTTTTTTAATTGAACAGTAATTGGGGTGCCTGGGTGGGGCCCCAGTCAGTTGAGATTCCAATTCTTGGTTTCTGCTCAAGTCATGCAGATGTCAGGGTCCTGGGATCAAGCCCTGCAGTGGGCTGTGTACTCAGTGTAGAGTCTGCTGGAGACTCTGTCTCCCTCCCCCTCTGCCCCTTCCCAACCTCAAATCAATCAATCAATCAATCAAATCTTTAATTGAAGTATAATTGACATACAATATCCTGTTAGTTTCAGGTGTACATCTGAGTGATTTGATATTTTTATACAGGATGACATGATCCCCACAATCCCATATACATCTAGTTACCATCTGTCATATCCAAAATTATTACAATATTATTAACTGTATTTCCTATGCTGTACGTTACATCACCATGACTTATTTATTTTTTAACTGGAAGTTTGTACCTCCTAATCCCCTTCACCTATTTTGTCCCATTCCCCAATATCTGGCCTCCCTCTTGTAACCAATAGTTTGTTTCTTGTATCTAGGAGTCTGTTTTGTTTTGTTTGTTAATTTATTTTGTTTTTTACATTTCACATATAAGTGATATCATATGGCATTTGTCTCTCTGTCTGACTTATTTCATCCAGCATAATATCCTCTAAGTCCATCCTTGTTGCCACAAATTGCAAGACTTCATTTTTTAATGGCTGAATAATATTTTGTTATACATATATATGTACACAACATATACATATATGTGTATACACACACATATAATACACACACACACATACCACATCTTTATCCACTTATCTATCAATGGACACTTTGGTTGCTTCCATATCTGGGCTATTGTAAATAATGCTGCAATGGACAGAGGGGTGCATATATCCTTTTGAATTGTTTTGTTTTCTTTGGATAAATACCCAGAAGTGGAATTGCTAGATCATATGATAATTGTCTTTTTAATTTTTTGAGGAGCTTCTTGAGAGGGTTTCTTGATCAATTAGATTCCCCCAAACTTTATTTCAATTACTACGTTTCTGGATGTTTGCTTGTTAGAACACCAGAGTGAAACTTGTTTTGGATTAGTGAGATATATATATATATATATATACTTTTTTTTTTTTTAAAGAAAAAGGAATTTCAGGAATTGAAATTCTTTTCTTCCCCTATTTTTAAAAAGGTGCATCTGTCTCTTGAAAAATGAAAACTGTTTCCTATAAAGTAAGTGAACTTTTAAGTAATGGAAGTTTGTTTTTGGAACTGGCTTTGCAGGCTCAAGGAAAGGTTCATATAGGGTTCTGGCTCATTAGCCTCAGGGTGCCTGAGCATTTGACCTTGGTCTTATCTTTCCTGCAATACAACTCAGGGGATAGGAGTTTCCCTATGCCAGATCCAAAATAAACGAGAATCCCATAACATGCCCAAACCAAGTATGTGCACTTCATGGTTGAGAGAATGGACATGAATCCTGAAGCCCTGAGGGGACTGCAGGAGTGGGTATAAAAGCTAAAGGAACCCCAGAGCTGATGGCTTCCTTGAATTGAAAGGAGCTGTGTCCATTCAACATCATTTGTTGTCATGCACTGGGACATTGGGGGCTGTGGCTGGGAATTATGAGCCCTCTATTGTATGAAATGTTTCTTGTATTTGTTTACTTGTTATTCGTATACTGTGTTCTAACTTGTTTTGACTCTTTCTTAAAACAAAGTAAATTTGGACATGGATGAAGTCCTTTGTGTCTCATGGGTTTGATTATTAGTCTGAACCCAAGTCCAACAGAGTGAGTGTTGCAAAGGCAAATTTTGGTATGGAGAAGTTACTCTCTGTATTCTGCTTAGATCTTTCTATTCCCAATCTCTAAATCCCAAGGTATCTACAAAGATGAAAACCTACTTAATTAATGAGTAGGCAAATTCTCATTATGATTTAACATATATGTCTCTCCCAGCATTAGCTCAGCATCTCAAACACCAAATTATCAATGATTCCAGTGATTTTCCAAGATGGTAGAAGTTAAGAAACAAAGAGGCTACACAGCAACCCCTCCCCCCACAACAGGCAATAAAAATTCTACGATAAAACAGCACTCAAATACTAGTCCCTGATTCAGTTTCTCCAGATCTCACACTACAATGTCCATGAAACATTGACAAAGAACAAAAATCTCACATTACCTGATGTTAAAAACTAAAACTGACAGATAATCTATTGCTAAAACCTGTGAACAATTTACCCATTACCACAAGCCAAATAAAAGTAGATTGAGCAAGACAATTTGTGACCTAACCAATTTTTGCCTTCTGAAATAGAATAGGTCAGTTAAGCTGAAAGGAGGTAAAAAGCCCTGTATTTATCCATTGACCCTGGAAAAATTGACCCCCGGGGGGCAAGGATGGCATAGGAAATACATACATTTTGAGACATTCTGTTTTCCTTTATTCTCGCTATTCATAAACATCTCATAGGAAATGAGATTGTGGTATGTCATTGCATCTGGGAACATTTGGTCCCCACAAATAAAGCATTGTTGTTGAGTATAGTACTTAAGAGCCAGACAGACTTGCCCCTTACCAGTTGGGTGCCTCTGGGTATGTTATTTAATGTCTCCTTTCTCAATTTCCTCATCTGGGATTGCTGTAAATGTTAAATGGGATAATAAATAGAAAGCTCAATCCACAGGGCCTGGTACGATGCTGTTTTCAATAAAAGGTAGCTATTTTTATTTTGACAAAGAAGAGCAGAAAATAAGAAAGTTCTAACAGTTCTAGTGGTGTGTGTGTTGTAGATTTATCTGTATGTCATTCAGTGTATCAGAGAATCTAGCCATGGGATGAGAGTGGGTTCACCTTCCATCTTACACAGGGTAGGATCTGTCAGATATGGGCCATGGCCTGGGCTCTGCCATCAGCCAGAGCTACCTAGGCAATAAGGGATCACGCTGACGGCTAAGATAGGATTTTGCAAGCCACACACTCTGTCTTTTGGTAGAAACAAAAACTAATATGGGCTATGGGTCTATGAAAAAAATACTGCAAGAACAACATGGTTTGGAATCCTAAGTAGCATGCAAGAAGATGTGGCCTCCGTGGAAGAGCGGAAAGCTAATAATTAGTCAGTCCCTCAGTCGCTAAAGATATCAGTACGGCATTCATGCTCTTTGTCTCTGTGTTACTCTCTGCCATCATTCTCAGTCCCAGTCCTGGGTTGAATTGTGTCCTCCTCCCATTTTTTTTCCCCAAAGATTTTATTTATTTATTTGACAGAGAGAGGTACAGCGAGAGCAGGAACAAAAGCAGGGAGAGTGGGAGAGGAAGAAGCAGGTCTCCCGTCAAGCTGAGAGCCTGATATGGGGCTTCATCCCAGGACCCTGGGATCACGACCTGAGCCAAAGGAAGACGCTCAACGACTGAGCCATCCAGAAGCCCTCCTCCCCAAATTCTTAGGTTGAAGTCCAAACCCCTGGAATCTCAGAATACCACTGTTTTTTTTTTTTTTTTTAAGATTTTATTTATTTATTTGACAGATAGAGATCACAGGTAGGCAGATAGAGAGAGGAGGAAGCAGGCTCCCTGCTGAGCAGATTCCCAACGTGGGGCTGGATCCCAGGACCATGGGACCATGACCTGAGCTGAAGGCAGAGGCTTTAACCCACTGAGTCACCTAGGCACCCCAATACCACTGTTTTTTAAGTAGTATTTCAGGTAAAATGAAATCATTGAGCTGCGCCCTAGTCCAATATGACTGGTATCCTTCCAAGAAGAGAAGAGGACGTAGAGCCTAGAAGAAAGACCATAGGAAAGCTCCGGAGGAAGCCAGCCACGTATATGTTGAGGAAAGAGGCCTCAGAAGAAATCAACCCTGACGACACCGTGATCTCAGATTGGTAGCCTCCAGATCTACAAAGAAGTGAATTTCTGTTGTTTAAGCTACCCCATCTGTAGTGTTTTGTTGCGGCAGCAGCCCTAGAAAACTTGGACGCCAACTGAGAGCCCGCATTCTCAGTTGAATTCCTCCTCTCCAGGGACCTTCACTTTCATTGCTCTTCAACGCTCCCTCTCACTCCTCTGGGGGCACCCGATGTTGTCACAGTGCAGAACTGCTCAGACGGAGGTGGAGTCAAATCTGTACTGTTTACTCCTCTCGGGCCGGGCCGGCAACCTGCACGGGAGTCTGCTGCCACCCCTGCTGCTTTTTAATCTCATTTATCCCGAAATCAACCCCACGTCCTCCCTTCCAGCTCCTTTGTCTTCTTCCCCGGGGCTTAATCCAGTTCTGATCCATCAGTTCGTCCCGTCTTGTCCGTGTCCTCAAACTTCTGTGTTTCTTTCCAGGGCTTCGGTCTGCACCCCCCGCCCCCCCCACCCCCCCACCTCCAGGGCTGTCTTCCCTGGGCCGGAGCAGCGTTTCTGAGCGCGGCGGAAGGAAACCGCACAACCACATCACGTCTGCGGAGCCCCAGCAGAGTCATCTAGGCCCTCAGCATTGCCCATCACCTCTCCCTTCTCCACAACCAGTGACTCCAACTTCCTCTATTCTCTTTTTCAAAACCCAGACCTGACTTCTCCCCCCTCATTGTGGGCAAATGACTCTACTTCCTATTTTGTGGGGAAAATTGAGGTCACCAGAGAGAAATTTCCCTACAGTCCGGCAACAACCTTGCAAACTTCTCTGCATTCTTGCTGCTGTTCCCAAATCCGCCGTATTGCAGATGCTGATGGACTCATCGGCCTTCTTCAAGCTAATCCTTTAACAGCCGCTTGGAGATCGCGTTCTCCGAAGTCTTGCTCTTTTCACTTCTTTATTTCTTTTTTTGTGTAACCTTTCTGGCTCCCCTCACTCCGCTGAGGTGTTCTTTCTGCTGGTCACTAAGCAGTCTCAAGATATCTCCATAGCCCCAGGCACGGCTGGGGGTGTGCCTCATGCCTCAGGGGGCTTGTTGGGGGGTGGGGAGGGTTAGGCCGAGTACCACGGAGAGGGAAAATATCCGGGCACAAATTTCCAGTGACCCAACTACTTCTATTGATCTGACGTTTCACTCATGAGTGAAAGAAATGAAAAGATTTTTCTCCGGGGTTGGGAGGCTCAGAAAATACACTGCACGTAAGAATAATAATAACAAATAATGGTGACGATATCTTTTTAGCAAACAGCATTTACTTTGTATAGGACGTTGTTTTAAGTGCCTCTTATTTTAACTCATCTAATACTCAATAAACTTTGGAAGAAGGTACTATTTTTATGTCTATTGGAAAGCTCAGAAAATTAACCATATCTAACACCACGACCACCAAAACCAATTATTTGCATGGCACTTACTATTATGAGTTCTTTACACTGAAAACTTATTTATTCCTTTTTTTCCCCCTAGGCTTTTATTTTATTTATTTGAGAGAGAGCACGGTACAGAGAGATGCGAGAGTGCCCAAGCTTGAGCAGGAGGGAGGGGCAGAGAGAGGGGGAGAAGCAGAGCCCTGCGCTGAGCAGGGAGCCTCACAATTTGGGACTGGATCTCAGGATCTTGGGATTATGATCTGAGCCAAAGGCAGACGATTAACCGACTGAGCCACCCAGGTGCCCCTCACTTATTCTTTATACTAAATCTGTGAGATCTGTGCTGTGACCACCTTTGCCTTGCAAGTGTGGCGTCCACGGCCATGCGGTTGCTACGTGGAGGTAGGATTTGATCCCAAGCACTTTCAACACTCTCTACATGCTCCTCTACACGTACTTTTGTGAACATTATTTTAAGTGATCAAAAGCAAATAAAAATTAAGATCTGAGGAGAGAGGAAGTCATGAAATAAAAGGATTATGACTAACTTCTGTGAGTGAAGGTTCTGGAGGTAGGTTTCCTTATTCTAAGTACCAGCTCCCCCTTACCAGCTTTGTGATGGGAAGCTGATTACTTAACCATTGCGTGTCTCAATTTTCTCATTAATAAGAGGGAGAATAGTGAGATTATTTACCTCATTGTTTGTTGTCAGGATTAAATATGATCATGTATGTAAAACGCTTATAGCAATGTTTGGGAGTGTATGTGCTAAATTGTAGTAGTACTATTTTATTTTTCTTATGTATCCTCAAGCATGAATAATTAATGAGGAACAGGTAAAGTGAAAAGGAGGTCTGACAGAGAGCTCCCAAAGAATTTACAGAAGTGGCTTAAACCATTTTGGACTGCGAAGGATCTTCAGCAACACATCTCTTAGCCCAGGCAAAAGGAGCCTCTGACCAGGTCCCACACTTAGAGGTCCCTTGTCTTACACATAAAATAAAGTCATCAAAGAACACATGGCTCCTTCTATCACTTGGTGGTTCATTCTTATGACTGACACCATTCAATTTCAGAAACGTGTTTCTCTAAAATCTGCTTGATGTCCTCAAAACACGTCAACTGTTCAAATGTCATGAAGGGGTGTGGATTGACTCACTATTCATATTGGAGATCCTGCACCAGTTAGAGCCCAGGAAGTAACTTAGGGAATGAAAACTCTCAGATAAGAGAAAAACATAACTGGATTGACTGGTCAAATTCTTCCTTTTAATTAGCATGAACGAAATAGTTTCTCAGACGATGAAATATCCCAATGGTACCAAGTGTCTATATCCTTGCTTCACTTCTTGTTGCAGAGTATAGTTCTGCAAGTACTCCTGAATTAGCATGATATTTGAAAGAGCTGCACGAGGGCTGCAGAAAATCTGCAATATTAAATAATTTATGTTACTCAGATTTGCATGTATGTAAGTATTAACTTAAAGTGCATGAAGCATGGGGCACCTGGGTGGCTCAGTGGGTTAAAACCTCTGCCTGCAGCTCAGGTCATGATCCCAGGGTCCTGGGTCAAGTGCTGCATTGGGCTCTCTGCTCGGCAGGGAGCCTGCTTTCTTCCCTCTCTTTCTGCCTGCCTCTCTGCCTACTTGTGATGTCTGTCTGTCAAATAAATAAATAAAATCTTTAAAAAAATGCATGAAGCATGTAAAGAATACTGATTCTTTACATTACTGAATGGATCTACTTACTGATTTGAGAGAAGAGAAAATTTGTGATGTACATGATAGCTACGCATACAGTGAAAATAAAAACATTTTGTAATATTTTTATAATAATAGTTTACCTTATATGACTCTATCACAATGTTCGAGCAAAGGTGTATATCTTGTTCATTTCTAAATCTATTGCATTAGTAATTCAAAAATTTCTGTTGTGATTATCTCAGCAGAGTAAAGGTTTTTCAAACTGGAACCAAGAGGAATCTCCTTAAAAACAACAGTGACTCGGGACAGATGATCTAATTTGACATTACTGTCAATAAAGCATAAATAATGTGAAAATCTTGATTAAAATAACAATATTTAGTGATTATATTGAAATTAAAGCAAGAAAAAATTTTAAAACACATATATGATAATTTGTGAATTGTATGTTTTTATTTTATTTCTCACTCAAACATCACTGACGTATCAACAGCATTCATGATAAAAACTAAATTCTGGGGTGCTTGGGTGATGCAGTCATTAAGCATCAGACTCTTGGTTTTGGTCAGTTGGTGATCTCAGGGTCATGAGATCAAGCCCTGTGTCGGGTTTGCATTCAACAAAGAGTCTGCTTAAGTTTCTCTCTCCCTCCACCCCATGTACCCTCTCTTTCTTTCTAAAATAAATAAATAAATCTTAAAAAAATTAAATTCAGTTGTTTTTGATATTATGCCAGATCTAAGTTATAAAAAGTCATAGTTTACCATATACTTTAAACATTTTTGGTCATTATGGAGGTGTATTTGTTAAGTAGGAGAATAGACTATTTTAGCTAACTGCTTATTAGCTTGCTTTCTACTTCTAAAATAATTTGATGTATAGTATGTGGGCTCCCATTTGTACTGTTGCCATGGGTCCTACAGTTGTTGGGGGGGGGGGTAAGTCTGGGGTCATGGTTTGAAATTATGAGTTCCAGGAATTCAATGTGCATTTTCATAAGAATGAAAGCTCATTGTATATCAAAACAAAACATCTTTACTTATTCAATACATTTGCTTATTCATTTAACAAACATTAAACTCCATGGCAAAGATAAAGGTAATCATTAATATGTGGGAAAACTGACACCTGGCAGTGCAGTGAAAGGGATGTGCACAGGTACCACTTCTTCCAGGAAGCTTTCCCTGACCAGAGGCTGAGATTTTGTCTGGGCTTTTTCTTTGCATTGTCCCTATTTCCCCAAGCAGAATAGGACAGTGAGAGACTTCCTTGGAGTTGGTCAGAAAATCTAGTTTTGAATCTTGACCCTGTCACTTGTTGCCTATAGAATCTTGGACAAGTTAATCCCTTAGACTCTCTGAGCTTCAATTCCCATGTCAATAATGTGGAAGGAAGAGACCTTGTCCTGGGAAATGCGGTAGTGTCGCATGGATATATACACACAAAGGGAAGACATGTGCTAGCTAAAGAGAGTCTGAGAAAGGTCATATAGAAGAAAATACTCTTCAGGTCATTAAAGTGCTCTACAAATGTGGGATGGTGATCTTCTTAGAGTTGAGTTCTGTTTTTTCCAAGCCTTCCTTTGTTTATTAACGACTTACTCCAGGACCGTGTGACATCTTCTCCTCCCCTGGGTCAATGCAGCAAACTAAAGAATTTAGAATATGCCATGACGTTACACCAGCTTTTCCCATGAATAGGTAATTTTTGACATAGCACTTTAATAAGATATATTGTTGGGTTAATTGTCCAGATACCCACTGTTTTCTTCTTTCATGGAGAATTCCCTATCAAACTATGGGAGGGAAGGCAAAAGAGAGAAAAAAAGGAACACTGAGTTTCATTTCCTCGGTTTCCTAATGGGATAATTCTAACACCTTCCAGGGGTGTAGTCAAAATTTGCATTTAGAAAAGGGCCTTCATGAGCAAGTAAAAAATGTTTTATCAAAGAAAACAGAAGAAAAAAAATCAAATTTGCCATTTGATAACTCAACCTGATCACTACCTTGCAAACCCAATGACGGCTACTGCTCTGAATCACTTAGGCGGCTGTTATCTCCCATTGTTTATCAGTAAGGAGAGGCTGGAGTGTATTGTGAGAACAAATAACCCCAGTGAGTGGTTTAAATTAACAAAGGTTTATTTCTCGCTCATCTCGTTTATTTCCTTCTCCAGTACCCAGGTGACAGAGCTTCTGTTATTTGGAAAGGTTGCTGACCTCCATGGCCAAGGGAAAAAGAGTTCTCTGCAGGGTCTCACATTGGCCTAGAGTAAGTAAGTGAACGCTCTGGCCTGGAGGGTCACATAGCAGCTCTTCTCCTATCACAACGGCTAACGATGGTTACGTAGCCCCACCCACTCCAGGAGCTGGCAAATACAATTCCATCTGGGACCGGAAAGGGGTGAATCCGAAATATTTGGGGGAGCAGTGCCGATGACTAGTGTGACACAGTGACTTCCATGAGGTACTGATGTGAACCTTTAAAGGCAATCAGGCACTGATCCAGAAGGCTAGGTGTCTGACTGGGTGTGATGGCTGCTCTCAGGCTATCTGCCTTCGTTCATCCTCCTCAACCTCCCTTGCTAAAGCCTCCCATTCCTTCATCAGGACTTACTACTGCTTGAGCCAGCTCCAAATAATTTCGTACTCTCTTTTAAAATGCAAATAAACAGTAAGTATACTGTAATTTTAGTGTGTTCATCTGGTGGTTTTAGAGAGCTGGTTGCTTCGGGGTTCTTGAGGGTGGAAACATTGTTTTTTGAAAGACTAACACTTCTCTCCATGATGGGAAAAGGACGTGGGAAGGTAAGTCATCTATTTCACTGTAAGTGCCCGTGTGGATCCTGACCACTGTGCCGGGATTTATAAGGCTTTGGAACTGCAAGCCCAGGACAGTCATGGGACTCATGGTTGCCCTTTGAGCAAATAGGTCTCAGGAATCCCAGTTTGGGGATGTTTCCAGCCCCAAATGACCAGGTGCATGCTGAACGACGATGCTTAATACAAATAGAATCCGACTTTTCTCTTCTGATGGAAGTCCAGGAACTAAAATATCTTTTCTCTTAAACATTTAAAAATGCTTCTCATTATCTTTAAAAACATCTTAGAAAAATATATTCTAGGTTGCTTTCTAATTATGCAACAAAATCATTCCTAGTTCTGGTATGTTGGTTAAAAGTCAAAACAGCTTGTATTTGAATACAGCTATACACATACAACATTCAAAAGCTGTTTTCGACATGATAATTAAGACATTAAATTGTGATTTATATTGTTAAATACTGATTTGGATTAACTAAGTAACAGTCTGGAAATTTACAAGTACTTTAGGATATTGTGCTATATGAAAGTATGCCCATAGTGTATCACACTTTCTTTTTTTTCTCCCAAATTTAATGGATTATTTTAATTTGCCTCTTAAAATATTTTGAATAGGTAAGATGTATATGTAATACAAATAGCTAAAGTTACAAAAGTATTTTTTAGTGAAAAGTAAGTGTTCCTCCCACCCCTGCCTTCTAATCCTTGAGTTCTCCCCTCCCTGAGGGATAACCACTATTGTCAGTTTATTGTCTTTCCTTCCAGATATTCTGTATTGCTATAGATTTTCAGTTGGCACGTGTGGAGGGTTCTTAATTTCCTTTTACACTTTTTTACTTAACACAATATCTTAGAGATTGTTTCATACAATATATACTAGCTGCCTTATTCACTTAACAGCTACATAGTATTCTATTGTATTGATGTATCATAATTTATTTACCTGGTTCTCTATAAATGCTTTTTTATGTTGTTTCAAATCTGCTATATGGACAATCCTCCTGGAAAGACATTCTTCTACTTAAGTTTTTCTATGTAGGTGTGACTTTACTGTAGGACATAATTCTAGAAATGGAATTGCTAGATCAAAGGCAGATTTTCTTCATAGAAATGTCATTAACATAAATTAAGTTTTAAACCATGTGACAACATCAATCTGAAAAAGTTTGTTTTTTTTTTTTTTTAAACCAACCTTAGGCTAACAGTCAAATAAGACATGGTTCCAGATCTCAAGGGGCTTAACTACTATAGATAAAGTGGCAGCTATTTAGAAATTTTGTATCTTGAAAACCATTCTCAAATGATCCCTATGAAATTTGCTTACCAATCGTAAAATTGAATCTAAGAAATATTTAAATGTTCCTATGTACATGTCTGGACTATTAACTGTGGAAAATTCTTATAATGTTTTTCCTTTAAAAGTAAATGCATTTTTAAATAAATGCTCTTGTAAAAATTCCACCAGGAAGAATAATATCAAAGCTGTTAAAATTTTCGTAAACAGTTGATAAAGTCAAACCATGATACATTTCTTTAAGGGTCTCACTGAGAACTTTTAACTAGAAAATTCCCTATTTTCTAGTCAAGGTACCTGGACTTTTTAGAAAACCTTGCTTAGTGCTGATTAAAGAAACCATAAGTAACTTGCCATGAAAATAGTCAAAATCCATTTCCTAGAGAAGAAGGGTGTGGTTTCCATAGCAGCACAGGAAGGGTTAAACTATCACTCTTTCCTGATTATTGCATATCACTTGTATAAGATTGCTAAATGTCAAAAAGTGTTTATTTTTTTGCTAACAGTATAAAACTGAACATACTGTGAGACATAAGGTAGCAGGTGTCTTGGCTCTAAACTATCAAGTCTGTGGGCATTCTGTTATAACAGGTGCTCCAAAAAATTTGAACAGATTTTAACAAGAGCTGTATGGGCTTTTTAATTAGCCTAGTTATTCAGCATGTGTAAAAAGCATTAGGTATATGCTTAAAACATCATAGGGTCTTAAAAACAAATGCTTCACATAGTCACTCTCCCTTTCTGGCTCCTCTTAGCTTTCTGCTATTACATTTGACGTATGTGTTTCTTTTATCACAGAAATCCCCCCAGTTAAAGCAGGAGGCCACCAAGAACGATCATCAATAACAGTGATGGAATAAGAGATCCAGAAAACTGTTCTGACTGTTACACAGATACTCGGTACACTTTTAATAGAACTCAAGTTTGACACATATTAGAAAGCAGCCTAACCCTCCCTGGAAGAGCCTCTTTTAAAAAATTCATACGCCTCACAAATGGACTATTTCTAGAAGGACTTTTTACTGATCTCTATAATAGAAAAAGAAGGGCTTTTACTTGGAATTCATGTTTAGGATTTTAGGAATAACCAATGACAAAAACAAACTCAATTCTACCTAGAATTTAATTCATGTTCTAGTTATTATGCTAATATAGATATTAATTTGAGGCTATCTATTTCTTTTTGCTTTTAAGTGCTAACGTTACATTTAATCTTTGGGATCCAAGTTTGTGACATTAGTTCCTTTGTCAAACAAATATTTACTGAAAATCTATTGTGCTGAGTTTGTGTGTGTGTATGTGTATGTGTGGCATAGAAGAATAAAAGAGTTCCCATCATTAAGTTACTTTATATATATTATAAAGAAGAATGTGGTTGACACCCCAATGGTGTAATTAACAAACATACTATGGGAGTTTAAAGAATGGGAAGATTTTACATTTGGTGAAACTGGGAGAAAATTTCTTTGAAGCAGGTGGTGATCATCAAATGATCTTGGTGTCACAGTTGGGTAGAATTTTGAAATCATGATAAGAGCTAACATGATAAGGTAGACTACATTCCAGGCACACGTGAAAGGTCACTGAGTCATCATTTACGATGATTGCATATTTTACTGTGATCAGTGTTTTGTTTTTTCAGACATACAGAGGTAAGGTTTAGATTTGTTTTAAATTAAGCAAATGAAAAGGTACCGATTATTTATTGCTTATGGTGTGCCAGGCCCAGTGCCAGAGGCTTTACCCACTTTGCCTTAGTCGATGTTAGTAGCCTTGGCTGACAAACCCATGAGAGGTATCATTACACCTGTTTTACACATGAGTCTAAGTTAAATAACTTATTCAAGGCCATGTGATAAGCAAGTGTTTGCCAGGATTTGACTCAAACCCATCTAGTGCCTACGTGTTTGCATTTTCTCCTCAGCATGCACCACTCCATCAGTTTTAAACTAGAAGGAAACTTGTAGATCGTTCTTGGGGATATAATTCACTTATTCCCAGTGGAGGTAAAAATTGGCTTTTGGGGGGTTGTATTAGTCAAGATTCTCTAGAACCAAGAGGATGGGTGGATGGAAGGATGGATGGATGGACGGATGGACGGATGGATAGATGTATAAACTGGTATCATAAAAAGAGATTTATTACAAGAATTAGCTCATACAGTTATGAAGGTCAAGAAGTGCTACAACCTACTGTCTATAAGCTGAAGAAACAGGAAAGTTATTGATGTAATTAATCTGATTTTGAAGTTCTGAGAACCAGGAGGATTGATGTATGAGGCAGGAAGGATTATGTGGCCCTTAAACAGGTTTACTTATACTCTTCCCACACATCAGCACAGTTTATTAACTTTGTCGAAGATAAAGAAGGGATTTTTTCCCCTAACCTGTTGACATAATGATTCTATTACTCATAATTTTTGTGTATGTGATACTTTCACTTATACCACGCCCACCCATATGGATACAATGAAATTCTTCTCACAATCTGCCTTTTCCATTACCCAATGCTATTACTTTTCTAATCTATTCTCTAGAATTTCTTTATATTCATAAAATAAAAATAAAAAAACATTTTTTCTGTAACTGTAAAGGCATATTAAGCACTTCTGGACCTTTTCTTCCACTAATAATTTATCTCAGAGATTGTTTTATATTACTATGTAGAGATATTCCTACTTTTTTCTTAGTAGCTGCATAATATTCTATTCCATTATATAGATGTATTTGGCTTATTTAGCTGCATTTTTTTAGTTTATATATATACACATATATACATTATATATATATACACATGTATATACACAGATGCTTCTTTTTTTTACTTTTTATTTTTCAAAAAATATTTATTTATTTATTTGAGAAAGATGAGAGTGCAGGGGAAGGAGCAGAGGGAAAGGGACAAGTAGAATCCATGCTGAACATAGAGCCCATCAAGGAGTTTGATCTCACGATCCTGAGATCATAACCTGAGCAGAAACCAAGAGTCCAGCACTTATCTTCTGGGACAATTTTTATTTTAAAGATTTTATTTTTAAGTAATCTCTAGACCCAACATGCAGCTCAAACTCACAACTCCAAGATTAAGAGTTGAACGTTCCACCAACTGAGCCAGTCAGGCACCCCATATAGTCATACCTTCTTTATCCATTCACCACCAATAGGTCTTAGATGGTTTCCTTATCTTGGCTATTGTAACACTGCAGTGAACATAGGGGTGCAGATATATTCTCAAACTAGTATTTTTGTTTTCTTCAAATAAATACCCAGAAGTGGAATTGCTAGATCATATGATAAGTTGTATTTTTAATTTTTTGAAGAGTTTCCATACAGTATTCCATGCTGGCTGTACTAAACTCAACATCCAAAAAACAGACAATCAAGTAAAAAAATGGGCAAAAGATATGAACAGACACTTCTCTAAAGAAGACATAAAAATGGCTAATAGACACATGAAAAAATGGTCATCGTCATTAGCCATCAAGGAAATTCTAATCAAAACCACATTGAGATATCCCCTTACACTAGTTAGAATGGCAAAAATCGACAAGGCAGGAAACAACAAACGTTGGAGAAGTTGTGGAGAAAGGGGAACTCTCTTACACTGTTGGTGGGAATGCAAGTTGGTGCAGGCACTTTGGAAAACAGTGTAGAGGTTCCTCAAAAAATTAAAAATAGAGCTACCCTATGAGCCTCCAATTGCATTACTGGGTATTTACACCAATGATACGGTTGTAGTGAAAAGAAGAGTCATGTGCACCCCAATGTTCATGGCAGCAATGTTCACAAGAGCCAAAATGTGGAAAGAGCTGAGATGCCCTTCAACAGACAAATGGATAAAGAAGATGGGGCCCATATATACAATGGAATATCACTCAGCCATCAGAAAGGATGAATACCCAACTTTTACATCAACATGAATGGGACTGGAGGAGATTATGCTGAGTGAAATAAGTCAAACAGAGAAAGTCAATTATCATATGGTTTCACTTATTTGTGGAACATAAGGAATAGCATGGAGGACATTAAGAGAAGGGGAAAGTGAAGGGGGATAAGTGGGAGGGGGAGATGAACCATAAGACACTATGGACTCTGGGAAACAAACCGAAGGTTTTAGAACGGAGGGGAGTGGGAGATGCGTGAGCCCAGTGATGGGTTTTAAGGAGGGCACGGATTACATGGAGCACTGGGTATTATACGCAAATAATGAATCATGGAACACTACTTCAAAAACTAATGATGTACTGTATGGTAACTAACATAATACAATTTAAAAAAAGGTCCACATGTATTTGTAAACATAAATGTGTTTTGATTTAACATGATATTGTTAATCATTTTTGGTCTTAGGTTTGAATTTGAAGTGTGTGGTGGGAAATTTTAAAAATACGTTTTCCGTGGTATTGTAGAATCAATACGTACACCCGTAAACAGGCATTTTATATGTTACATATGATTAAAATGTAATAAAATGGAAAAAAATTTCCCTTACTAGAAGGAGTGCCGCAATTTATATTTACACCTGAAATGTTCTAAGATTGTCTGTTTCTTCACATTTTCGTCAAGAGTGTATTAATCAAGTTTTTAATTTTTGCCAATCTGAGAGGTGACAATGAATCTCAACATAGGTTTAATTTTCATTGCTTTAAGTTTGAGCAAAGTTGAGCTTCTTTACACCTGTTTAATGATTTTTTAAAAATGTATAAATTGTCTGATTACATTCTTTGCAGTATTGTGTTACCGATTTTTTTTCCTTATTGATTTTCTAGGAGTTCTTCATTCAATATAAAAAGTCTCTCATACAAAGATATAGATGCTTATTCCCATTTAACATCAATGATTTTTATATTGAATAATTAGACATACAATTTTGTTTAAAAATTTTGTTAGCATGATGAGTTAACTTTTTTGGAAAAGATTGCTTAACATAAGTTATCACACACTATTTACTTTCTCATATGAGGAAACAAAGAACTGCAGCTCTTAGAAAAATAATTACACCTGTGAGAGAACTCTGACGCCCTACTTAGCATTACTCTATTTTCTTTGCCTGTTCAGGGACCAGCTACTTGTGCAGGGGAGAGGTAGCTTTGTCCCTCATTTGGCAACTGCTCTGGAATGAATAAATGACAGATCTAGAAAAGTCCAACTTTCTAAGCCTGCTCTTTATAACCAGCTTCCAAATGACAAGAAACACAAGAAGATTATGTTTGGGGCTTGGCATAGTACCTAGCATTTAGGGGAATGAAAACTATTTATTTTCTCTCTCTCTCTCTCTCTCTCTCTCTCTCCCCCTCTCCCTTTTTCTTTCTGACAGAGTGAGAAAGAGAAAGGTGTGGCGGGGTGGGGGAGAGGGAGCAGAAGACTCCCCACTGAGTAGGGACCACGTTGCAGGGCTGGATCCCAGAACCCTGGGATCATACCTGAGCCAAAGGCAGACGCCTAACTGACTGAGACACCCAGGTATCCCTATTTATTCATTGTGGTTAAAGCTGGCTGTACTAGAATTGGAAAAATTTCCATTCTTGGCTGGTATTCACAGGGCTCTGGGAGAACCACAGGGGCTGGTAGAAGTTTCCCTGCCTGCCTTACCTTTAAATATCACTTTGGACTATATGAGATTGTTGTTTTCATAGGTCAAAAACAGTTGAATGTCAACAATTCATATGACTCAGTCTATATCTGAAAGCCTGTTGCGGTTAGAGAGGCTTGAGCTCTCACAGCAAAAGCTTAAAGCTTTCCACACTCCCAGCGGACTGGAGTTCTAGGGCATTTTAGAGCACTCCTGCTGGAAGCGAGGACTGCAGTATTCAGCAGTGACCACAAGAGGGGGCATTTCTCTTGGAAATGTGAAGATTTCGAATGGTTTTCCGAGAAGTCCTGGCAGAGGCGGGTTGGGGTGAGACAGCAGGGCAGCAATCAACATTGTATGTGAGAGGAGGGTGATGATTGCGCGTTAGGTCATTGTCTAGCTTAGCAGAGACCCCAGCAGTTTAATCCCTGGGAACCTGGTGTGAGTAATGTTGAGAACAGGCAAGCCAGAATGGAGGGGGCCACTGCAAAGAGCGGGTCGTCTTCAGTGGCCTAATTGCTGATCTGATAGCTGGAATCAAAACATCAAAAATGACAAGCAGAAAGGGCGGAAGGTCTATCTTTCACACAATAGAAAACACCAGCTGCTTGGAAAAAGCTCAGGGTGTCTTGAGAGATACCCTCCCTTTGCCAGTTGCATGGCACATTCCTGTCTGAACGTCTCAGTGCCTTTTGAAAAACGCAGTACCTACTGGCAGTGGGCTTCTTTGCAGCAGTGTGGAGAAGCCCTCACGTTAGGCCTGTGATGCAAAAAACATTCTCTTTTGTATTTGCACAACTGTTAGCCTCTCCAACTCAATCACCGGGGCGCGGATTACCAGGAGTCTTGTCCTTCCTTTGTCTCAGGAAGTCTGCTTGAGGCCACGCGGCACATGCGTGCAGTACAAGGGGAGTCCTCCCTTCCAGGGCCAGCTTCTCTAATCCAATTTCCAATCGTGGAGGAAACACAACAATAGCCAAGCCTCCTTCATGAGAACATGAAGTGACCCTGAAGAAGTTGCTCAACTAGAGGCATTCTTTTTTCTTTTTTTTTTAAAGATTTTATTTATTTATTTGACAGAGATCACAAGTAGGCAGAGAGTGAGGCAGAGAGAGAGAAGGAAGCAGGCTCCCCACCGAGAAGAGAGCCCGATGCGGGGCTGGGTCCCAGGACCCCGAGATCATGATCTGAGCCGAAGGCAGAGGCTCAACCCACTGAGCCACCCAGGCGCCCTTTAAAAAAAAAAATCCTTTATAATAGTTTTTAAAAAAAAAATAGATTAAAAAAAAATCCTTTATAATCCTTTTTTAAAAAGGATTTTATTTATTTGAGAGAGCAAGAGAAAGCACGGGGAGCGGCAGGCAGAGGGAGAAGTGGGCTCTCCACTGAGCAGGGAGCCCTCTGCAGGATTCGAGCCCAGAACCTTGGGATCATGACCTGAGCTGAAGGCAGATGCTTAACCTATGGAGCCACCGGGGCATCCCAACTAGAGGCATTTTTATTAGAAAACTACGAAACGGGAAAAAGAGAGCAAATCTGTACAAGAAATTATGGCACATTCTTCTGACCCCCGGGTGGATGGTGGTGCTGGCCAGATTTGACCGCCTCGTGTCTGAGGTCAGTTACAATGCAGGGTTCTTGCCTTCAGCTGGGGGACTGGCATAATTTGATAGGGAGATAATAAACAGGAAATGATTTCTTTTCTGTGCTTCCCTCTCCCCAGATCTGTACAAATATCCCCGCTCACTCAGGCGCTTTTCTTTGGTGGTTTGTGGGGATTCTCTCTCCTTCAGCTCAAAAACAAGCCATTGTGCTCTTCATTTGTTATTCCGAGAACGAAACATGGTTGTTATATTTAAAATCCTGCGCTTCTGCTTGTGATTGTGGATAGGCATGAAAATGGCTGTTTGATCCACTGTGGCAAGTGCGAGCTATCCCAGCTCATGCTAAAAGGAAGCAATTTACCAGCAACGCCAGATTAAGATTCTCAGTGCGTCGCAAGTGAATTACCATGTCTATAATTTTCAAGAAGAAAAGAAAACAGGAAAAAAAAAAGGCAACACAAAGCCAAGAAATGTAAGAACGGGGATATCGGGCCAAGCTTTGGTAAAAGGCACATAATTCACTTCAGAGATAATGGCTGGTTCAATTGCCCTGTTTCATTTCTAAAACAAAAAGACTCTGCAGGTAAGCTTGTGCACAAGGACTTGGTGATTGCCCCTGGGGCTGTTCTGAGTTCTTATAGCCCAGAAGTGAGGCATATTTAGAGAGTGGGTCTCGCATATTTGTGTGTGCGTTCTCCAAAACCATATGTGGAGGGAAACATTGTAATGTATTGATTTGGCATAATAAAAGCTCTAGACGTGTTTTGTACAAAAATGAATTAAAAGGAGTAGTTCTTAGGGAATTCTGCTGCAGATAACATAGGAAGTACATCCCTGATAATACATTCAGTCAATAAGGATTGAGATGTAGATGGAAAGAGATGGGCTCTGCTGGGGAGAAGTGGGTGGAAAGCAGCTGGTGTGTTCTTCCGGCTCAGAGCCCTTGAAATATGGGCCATGGCCCCCTCTCGCCGCAAGCCTGCTTCAATTTCTAGAGCAAAGCAGGGCGTGGAAAGGATAAGGTTTGGAAGAAGTGGAAGGGGGGATTAGCAGGGCACAGAGGTGGTGGGGAGACAGACACCACTGGAATGGTCCAGAGGCTTTGATTTTAATCCTGTTTTTGGAGACCGCTCTGACCACATCTGCTCATAATGCTTTTCTGTTAGCGAAGGGGAAGGACCCGTGCTTCGATGATAAAGGCCCACCTGGGGCCAGAGTGCCTGTGAAGTAGAGCCCAGGTGGTTGGCCTCAACAGGTGCTTTCCGTCATTGTGAGGCACCCTGACCCGCCCTCTGCGAGCATTCAGAGGGGACAGAGAACATCTGGGTGGCTCTTTGTTTTCCTTATCTTGCTCTTCCATTTCAAAGTGACCCTTTGTTCCAGTTCCCTTGAAATGGAAGCAAATTTGAGTTCAGGGCATTTCTCTGCAGTCACTTGTATTTCACAGGAATGTGGGCTTTCTAACAAGGAACCCAAGAGTTTTAGAAATTCTAGACCTTCTTGGTGAGGATAAGCCATGTGTGATATGATAGGCATTTTCCAAGAGGCCTGGGACAAAGGCCGTGATGGGCGTATTTTTCCTGATCATGTAACGCATTGTCGGATCACCCTGAAGCTCAAAATCTTATTAAATTTCTAGAAGGGAGGTGGGGAGTGGAGGCAGCTTAGACTGTTTGGCATCTTGTTTGTGTGTTTTGTGGGGGAGGTGGTGATTCCCTTGGATGCTTATGAAGAATACAGAGGCATTGGATAGAAATGGCATACAGGCCCTCAATTTTAAATGCATTTTTTTTTTTAATCTCTAAGCGAATTCCAAGGCCTAAAAGTGAGTCATGTTCTACAATAGAGCTGTCCTTATTGGAACTTTTATAAACACTAGACTTCCTCCCCAAGAGTCAGGCCAGGGGCCCTCCCCCCATGGATGTGCGCCACAGGGCCAGATCCTAAAATGGGACATGCCATCGTGTTCCTTCATCCTGGTACACACGTGTGTTGATGGCTGCTGTAGAGGACCCTCTCGTATATTCAAGGGGACTCTACTTTCTGTATCTTTTCCAAACATTCCCCATATTTATCCTGCCAATTGCTTTGCTTCAGTAAGCCAGTTTTTTAGAGTCCTTTCTTCCAATTTTTTTTTTAAAGACTTTGCTATTCTATCCTGATGTTAAGTTCCTCCCCCAGGAAGAGGCGAGGCCAGAAGATATGATTACTCATAAAGTTTCTAAGGATGGTAAGAGTCTATTTCCATGAAGATATGGTTCTTCTTAGGAGGATTTAGTAAAGCTCAAAGATTGTTCTCCCTACCAAGGGGGTACTAGAGACTCGTGGGGGCATGAAGAAGTTTTCCAGTGTCATCGGGACTAGACCTTGAATACAAAGACTCTAGAACCCTCTAGAGAGTTCCAGGAGGAATCTGAGCTAATGAAGTTTCCAGGTCACTTTCTCTAACAGAAACCTAGAACACGAACAGGATGGTGTCCGCCTAGAGCTTGGCCTGCCTAGCTTGGCCAGCTGCTAACCTCTGACCTCTGTCTGTTCTGCCGTCAGACCGCTTCATCCACATCTGCTTGGCCTGACTAACTCTAGGGCAACTGCTTACCCAACCAGTTGAGAATTCAAGGCACACACCAGTTGCCTCATGCTGGAGGCTGGGATGGAAGATGGAGTCCTTTATGGGACATAGGTCAGGGTTGACACAGGTTGGAGGGCGCAAGGGTCCTAACAGTCTTGGAAGGGAATTGCTGGGATTTAGAGCTTTATCTGGAGCCTGCAGTAACTGCTGTCCTTTTTTTCCTCCCTGCCCCCACTCCGGGGCTCTTCTTTGATTGATCCTGAAAGCCTTATAGAGTCACCAGGACAGGTGTGTTTCCCTGGGAGAAGGAATCCCCTAGAGCCAACATTTCTTGGTTTCTGTGTCTAAATCGGGGTCAAGTCAGCTCTTAGCTGTGTCGAGCCTGTGTGGAGTCAGACGCCTCGCGGGAGAACGCACACCCTGACCCCTTCCTGAATGAGCAGCCAGTGATTATTAAACCCTGACCAGGATCCTGGCATTCCTAGGTATTTTACCTAGGCTGCCTCATTATCGTCAGTTCTACAGCATTCCACGGATACGTTTTATCGTCCACATTTTACTGCTAAGGACATCGAAGTTCAGGTAAAACAACTCAGCGAGATCACACAGGCAGAAAGAAGTGGAGGTTGGTCTGAACCCAGGTCTGCTGGCTTCCCTGAACCAGTAACTCCGCTATGTGACAGGAAGAGAAGTGCCTGCAGTGGAATCTTCACTAGGTAGGATTATTTACAGCGAAAAGGTGTTTTTTTTTTTTTTTCCTTGTACACATACATTAACCATAGAATTTTCCTAAATAGTGAAACCTCTTGGTAAATTTCAAGCATTTCCCTTTGAAAAGATCGAGGCATGCCACTCGATAGGAATGTGCTCCATTGCATAAAGTCAGCGGTACAGCCCAAAACTTCTGTGTCTGATTTCTTAGCAAATGCTGAAGAATATTTTTTCTTCACCTAATTATTTCCTGTTCATTTATTTGAATTGCTTCATTCTTCATTTACTCATATTACCATTTTGAAACAATTAAAAAACATTTCTTTCTTGGGCAAACAAAACAAGAGAATTTATGGCCAGAGGACTTACATCACAAAAAAGTTTCCTCAGGTCCAAAAGTTTCCTCAGGTCCATGGAATATTATATAGGCTAAGACCTCAGACTGCCACAAAGAAATGGGGAATGTTAAAAAAAAAAATAGAACAAATACAAGAAGATAGAATTTTTTTTAAATTTATTTTTAAGTGCTCTCTACACCCAACATAGGGCTTGAACCCACAAGCCTGAGATGCAGTGTTGCATGCTTTAACAACTGAGCCAGACAGGTGCCCCAGGAAAATAGAATGTTTTTAAAAAAACTTGACCTGCTCTAAAAATTCTTTTTAAAGCCGTAATAGTAACAGTGTGTTCTCTCACACTACCATCCTAATTAAGCTTGTCAAATGTGCTAATACCTTTTCACGAGTTCTCAGGAATACACTGTTTTTACCACTATGCTATTTTGTTCTAGAAACAGAGAGAGAACACAACCAATTTTGGAGTCAAGGAGAGACTTTGAAATAGTGGAAAGTGAAAGCAACAATTCCAGGCTAACACCCCGACAAAGCCCTCCCCTTCCACTCCACAGCAGTCTTTTCTACTGGTGGCCTTGCTGGCAGGAGCCCCCGCTCTCCCGCCCACCCCCCCAGCACCTGCCATCGCCATCTACCGTCTACCATGGACCCTAATCGCATTAAGCCCATTAATGATCCATTTGTTTCTTTGCCTCCTGCTTTCACAAAAGGAAATGCATTATTCATTGATAACCTTTCTCCTCCTTTTGCGTTTTATCAGTCATGTAGACCGAGTTTCATGTTGTTGCCCAGACTGTGATACTGGCTCTTTCCATGGCTCGGATGTGAAATGACTCCATTGTCGTCAGATATTAGCGGGGCTCAAGACTACATCTGGGTAGAAGCTCTTGGTTTCTCTCTGAACCCCAGCTGTCATTCTTAATGGCTCTCAACTGACCCACTTATGCGGAAAGCTGGCGAACCCCTGTTCCGTTCACTTGGAGAGGTGCCTCTTGCCTCTTGTTTTTCTAACAAGTATTCCACCAGCTACTACACCTTCCTTCGAAATCACGAGGGCTGTGAGCACATCCTTTCTCCATACTATCTTTAATCATCAGTGCCAACAAAATAAAGCTGAATCTTAGGAGCTACAACTGTGTCTTTAATTGGCTGGGTTTATTCTACGGTATTTCAGGACCAGGGTCCTTGGGGGATAGAACTCAGCATCCTTTTTTGTGCCAGTGAAACCCTTTTTAAAATGGTCTCCTTGGTCCTCTGCAGAGCTATATGTGGCTTTTTATGTTGAAATGAGCACAAATTTAGAGCCATCGTTCCGGTGCTCGATAGCCAAATGCAGCTTGTGACAACGGTGCTGGACAGCACGGTAGACATTTCCATCACCTCAGAAAGTTCTAGGAGATCGCACTGGTTTAGTAATGATAGGAGCTAACATGTCTGAGTCCAGACACTGATCTCTGCACTTTACAGGCATTCATTCTTTCATTCCTCAACACAAAACTGTAGTTAGGTACTATTATTTGTCCCATTTATAGATGAGCAAAGCGAGGCACAGAGATTATTTCTGTCCTAAAGGCAGTTGCATCCCACAGCTAATATGAGGAATAGAGAACACACACACAGGCAGTCTGGCTCCAGAGCACAAGCCCTGCACCTTCACACGGAACTGCTTCTCACACGAGATGCATTAGGCAGAGACGGTCCCAAATCACCTTCCATGTGAATAAGTGTTTTTATTTTAAAAGAACAAAAGACGATTACTCTAGTAATCATCGCTCCTCTGTCCTTCCCAGCCCCACCCTGCTCTTGGCAGGTGGTTGACGTTCCTTGCACAGAAAGGAACGAGGCAGAACACCGGGCTCCCTCAGTCTCTTTCCTTCCTGCCTTCCTTGGCCCCATTTCTTCATCAGTTTCTGTCTCCTTCCTTTGGTCTCCTCCTGGGAAAAGGCAACTTCCTTTTATGGCGGGCTCACTTTCATCCTTTCCCGCCTCATGCAGAACCAAGCTGTCATTATTTACCTTCTCTCTTTCTCATCAACTTCTGCCTTCCCCTCCTGTAAGGTTCTTTGTCTTTGAAGAAAACATATGCAGTCCTTCTCTCCCCTGCTCTTTATTAAATATGCTAATGCAATGCCTTGTTCTGTAAGATTCAAGGGCAGCACCGTCCTGCGCCCTTGGTGCCATTACTTTTCTTTGGCCCAGGCTAGCCCAATGTCCCTCTTTGGTGTCCCCGCTGCCTTCTGCCTATCTTAATTGCAGTCCTTACCACACTATGTTGAGCGATGCACTTAACATTTTATTTTATCCAGTTGTTTCCTGTTTGAGAGTGAGGATCACGTTCCAACCATCTCTAGAGCTCATCAACCAGCACAATGGCACAATGTAGGCACTAGATAAACATGGATTGGAATATAAGCATTTATTCTAAAAAGAAAAAAAAAAACCCAAACATCTGAACATGTCAACTTTCTGTTGACTTACTTTTTCCCTCTGATACGGGCTTCTGGCATTTTATCTTTAAGCTTCTTGAATAATTTATCCATCATCTTTTATTTGTTACCAATTAGTCTTAGTCTGTTGTGATTTGGCCTCTCTGCCCATTGGAGAAGAGACATCATAAATACAAATGTAATGTCTGTGCCATGATGATACACTTTTGAAATTGGTAGTACTTGGTATTGATGACCTGTCCATGAAATTCTCTTCTGCCTTAAATTCTTTTCTCTTCAACATTTGGACTCTCTTACTTTTTTGGTGGCATCATTTCTTTTTGATCTCATCCTACTTGGCTAGCTTCTACCCTTCTTCCATTCTTTAATTATGGATGTTCTTTAAACTTTAGGATATTTTCTCTTTCCCTTTGTAGTGTTATAAATTTCTATGACTTCAATTATTTTCAAATGAGTCTTGCATTTATATTCCAATCATGTCATTTCTTGGCATCTTTGCCTTATGACCTGCCAGTTCTTGAAATTTAACATTTGTAAACTAAGTTAAAATTTTTTTGCTGTGAAATTTGTTCCTTCTCCTGACTTTTCAAAATCTTCCAATGGCATCGCCATTTTGCATGACCATATTTCAGTCTCAAACCCTGTATGCCTGCTGTATTTCCAAACTCATGTTCCCAATAGGTCATTATATCCTATTGAGTTTTCCTTTGAAATTGCACTCACTTCTTCTGTTCCTTTCACATGGCTGCCTTCTTAATTAAGACCCTTATTTAGCTCTTGGCCTTACTATTGCAAATATCTTTGAGCATCTTGCCTCCACCACCTTCAGGCATATCTTTCACACTATTGCCAGAATAATCTTCCCAAACAACTCTGATTATGTCTTTTCCTTATTCAAAATATCTGTAATGTCAGCTCCATGCCTATGTAACAAGTCCATAACATTTACTTGATAGTCAAGGACCACGTATAATAATTTTTCTTTTCATTTCTCTCTCCTCGTGTTTTGCCTCCTTCATATACCCTGAATTTCTTGTTGTTTACCGATACATTTCAGAGTCTTTTACTTCCGTGCTTTTGTGTATATTCTCTCTTGCCTTTGTGCACTTTATCCCCTTCTCCAGCTCCCATTCTACTGAGTGAGGTGTTTTCTTTTCAACACCCTGTTCCAGTGCCATCTGCTCCACGGAGCCTCTCTCCTAACCTGAGCCAGGAATGATCTCTCTTGCTCTACCCTTCCATAGCATTCTTTCTGGACTACACCTCACCTGATCACCTGTCTTCTATGACATGGTAGCTCCCTGAGCGTGAACGCATGCTTAATTCATCTTCAACATTCCTCAAACTATTTCACTCAGGGCAAATGTTGAATTGGTGTTTGTTGATGATGGCAGGTACCCAGTTTCCCTCGCTGCACTCCTTTGTCCAATGTATAACATTAGCATCTGTGCTGGGAGAACTTCAGCTGGAACAAAACAAGGAGAAATGAAAAACTATCTCTTAAATAACGGCAGAACCTCCGTGGTGTGTCTGTCATTGAATCCCTCTTAAATTCATGTTGGATGGTAACAGAGTATCGACAATAAATGAAGACTTGAGGATAGTTAAATATTGATCTTGACCTTTCTGTAATACCCACATATCCTTTCCATCCTTTAGTTTCTTCTTTAATGGGATTCAGCATCACTGCATTACCTCAGAGGAAGCATGGGGACAGTAACAAATTACCTTGACATTTTAAAGTGTTAAGGCGATGTGGCCATCACTCCAGTCCATTGTGCACTCTTTCCTCTGAAATTTTATGACTCTTCTTGGATGATACCCCCACTAACAAACACCTGCTGTATTGAATGGTGGCTCCAAGAATGTATGTCCACTTCCTAAAACCTGAAGCCTGTGAATATTACACTTCATGATAGAGTAAATATTACCTTATATGGCAGAAGATGTAATTAAGTTAAGGATTTTGAGAGAGGAGCTTATCCTGGATTACCCTGGTAGGTCCTAAATTCAATCACATACATCTGCATAAGACAAACACACAGAGAAGACACATTCAGAGAGGAAGACGATATGAACATGTAGGCAGAGATTAGAGTGATATAACTAAAAGCCAAGGAACACTAAGGATTGCCAGGAGCCATCAGAAGCCTAGGGAGAGGCATGGAAAGAATTCTAGTCCTGAGCCCTGAGAAAGAGTGTGGGCCAGTGCATTGATTTTTGACTTCTGGTCTCCAGAACTGTGAAAGAATGTATTCCTGTTTTAAGCCACCACATTTGTGGTCATTCTTATGGCAGCTCTAGAAAGCTAATAAATGTATCCCATCTTATTCTTATTCTAATGTTTAACATCTGCATTCATGTTTTATGAGCTATTGTTAACGATTTATGAGGAATTGTTAACAACTGTGCTTGAAACTTTTTCATTCAACAGTTATTGAAACTCTACTATGTGTCAGGTAACTGGTTTTGGTTCCAAGGCTACAAAAATGATTAAGATTCCATTCCTGCCCTCCAGAAAGCCATAGTCTTTTGGGAGGTAAGAAAATCTAAGTGAAAGAGGGAGTAAGGAAGACTTCCTGGAGGTGGTGGCATGTATACTGAATTCTGAAGTTTGAATTAGAGTTAACTTGACTGGGGGCTTAAAAGAAGACAACTTTAGGCAAAGGGGACAGCATGAACAAGCTCACGAAGGCCAGACCTCAGGATAGACGTTCATGTGTGAGAATGGACAGAGATGTTGGAGACACTGGGGCCAGGGGACAGTGGGAACCAAAACTGGAAAGATAGGGAGGAAGTAGATCAAAGAACACTTCATATGCTAAAATGTATGGAAAAACAAACAGTTTTAATCTTTTAGTCAACCATACACATATTAGGTGGGAGGTTTTATCCACATAGTAGGTATAAGTAGATGTTTCCTGAATGATTGTCTTAAAAGGACACAGTTTATAATAGAAACTATTAGCATTTAAAAAAATAAAGGCAAAAATAAAATAAAGCTATTAGTGCTGCTGTGAAAAAAATAATGTATTCTTACCAAATGGATGTCTGAACCTGTTGGTTATTCTCTGTGAGCCTGGACAACACTATATGTGAGGTAAATAAAATTTACAGACACACGGTTTTAAACACAAGGACAGTGTAATAAATATTTTACAACTTGTTACCTTTCAGATTGCTTTTATGAAATCTATAGCAAGTCTGTTCAGTGTACGTGTAGTAATTAAAAACCTCTTAGTATCAAGACAAAACCTTCCAGTTCTTTGTATTATGAAAAGTGAGGACTTATTCTTGAGAGGAAAGGGGGTGTCATTACTTCTCTGGTCTGTGCACAGCAATGAGGGTTGGAAAGGTTGTTTGGGCAATGAGACACATACTGCTGTTTCTAAGGGAGAGGAACTGTCCCCACATGGTCTGAAGATGGCTTTCATGCTGTTAGCGCTAAATTCCTTGGAATCAGGACGGAGTGGAAACATCAGCATCAGATGAGAGCTCTGTCCTGGCAAGGAAGGTCCAGCTGAGAGAAATAAATGAAATTAAGTGCTTCCTGTCGCTGGATCGATTCCGTTCAGATGCTGCACGTTTCATGTGTGATGCAAGGTGAAATCAACTATGTCGCAAAAACATATTTTCTAATTCTGTCCTGTGAAGAGATTAGAGAATGCCCCACATGTAAAAATCTCCAAGTGGGCCTGTTAAAATGAAGTGAGCGATTTTCTAGGAAATGTTTACTGTGCAGCCATTGTTTTGTGCCTTTGTGCCAGACACAAAGGAGATATCCGATTTTAGCAGATGAAAGGCTTAGAGTTTTGTTAGGAAAGAAGATGATAAGGCGCTTGACAAAAACACATAATTACATGAAACACAGTGTGACACTTGGAAGTCCTTAAGTGGAAAGTCCTGTTGGGCAACCAGATTAAAAGGCGAAAGACGTGGGGTGTGGGTCTGACTCAGACTTGAAGGACTGGATCTGAGTTGCTGTGGTAGGAGAACAGCTTGATTGGAGACACAGTGTGGGATTAAAAACAAGCGAGCATGTTTATGGGCTGAAAGGAGACCAGGTTGACTGGAGCCACGGGTGGAGTCACGGTTCAGAGCCATTAGATGTTTTGGGCATAAAAATGGGATCCAGTTTGCTAAAGGTCTTGAATTAGCTTCTTACTGCTGCCATAACAAATTATCACAACTTAAGCAGTTTAAGCCACACAAAGTTATTATCTTATGGTTCTGGAGGTCAGAAATCCTAGTGGGCTTGACTGGTTTCTCTGGTTCAAGTTCACATGGTCAAGGTTAAGGTGCTGATACAGCTGGGCTCTGGGGTAGAACCCACTTCCATCCAGGTTGTGGCAGAGTTGACTTCATGCGGCTATAGGACTGAGGCTCGGTCTCCTTGCTGGCTGTTGGAGGGCAGTAGTTCTCAGCTTCTAGAGGCTGCCTACATTCTTTGCTTCTGGTCCCTTCCTCCATCTTCAAAGCCAACCAAGGCAGTTTGACTCTTTCTTACACCTTGAGTCACTCCTCTTCTGACATATCTCTCTCATTCTTCTGCTTTTCTCTTCTACTTTCAAGGACCCATGTGATTACATTGGGCCCAATTGAACAACCTTCTGAAGTCTCTGTTTTAAGGTCTGTAATCTTAATTCTACATGCAAAGTCCTTTGTGCCATGTGAAGTAATATATTTGGGTTCGAGGGATTGAGTGCCAAAGCTGAGGAGTTTGAATGGACTCCAAAAGGTAACTGAGAAACTCTGTCGGTCCTGGAACAGGGGAGAGGTATGTGGTTTACAGGAAAGACTGATGATAGCACTACCCTGAGATGAAGAGTTCTATGCTCTACCAACTGAGCTAACCAGGTGCCCCTAAAGATTTTATTTTATTTTATTATTTTTTAAAAGATTTTGTTTGAGAGAGAAAAAGAGAGTGCATGCACATGTACGCTCATGAGCAGGGGGTGGGGGTGGGGTGGAATAGGCAGAGGGAGAAGGAGAAACAGACTCCCCAATGAGCAGGGATCCCAACACAGCATTTGATCCCAGAAGCCTGAGATCATGACCTGAGCAGAAGGCAGACACATAACTGAGCCACCCAGCGACCGTAAGATTTTATTTTTTCAAGTAATCTCTACACCCACTGTGGGGCTTGAATTTACCATCCTGAGGTGACAGCACTACTTCAAACCAGGATTATTTAACTATTCATCCAATGTTGATTCCAAAGACAGGCTGAGCAGGACATAGGGAAGGGAGCGAAGGGAGAACCACTGTGGTTGTTATGGGCCTTAGTTAGACTCGGGCAATTCTGCTTTGACCCAAACTTGTGAACTCTACTCAGTAGAAGAAAGAAAAGCTAATTGCACTTACCCTCCTTAGAAGGTATTTCATCTAACACTTCCTTGTTGGGGGGGCGGGTGGGGCTCATCCCTCCCTAGCCCATGAGCTTCATCAACATGTTCCCTCTAGTCCTTTAAAAGATTTCTCTTGAGCGTTCTAAAATAAATACCCTCTATCTCATTACCTTTCCAGTGATGTTTGTGCCCCCTTTTGCAGACCGACACCTTATACAGCCAGCCCACCAGGGCTCTCCGGTGATACTCATTCATTTATTCACCCAGAAGAGCCTGCTTTGGGTGGCTACCCTGTCTGGCGCTGGCACTGCTGCACTGGACGAAGCCCGTCTGTCCAGGCAGCTTACCTTGGAGTAGGAGAGGAGAGTCCTATATACCCAGAGATTCCAATATATGGCAAATCATTAAGTGGGTTGGGAGGATAGAGGATGATGTGTGAAGATCTAGGGTAACATTCAGGCAGACATTTGAAAGAGGTGGGGATTTAAGTCATGTGGCGATCTGGGGTAAGAGTGTTTCAGGCAGAGGGCAGAGCTAGTGCAATGACCCCAAGGCCAAGCACGAGGGTACACACTTGGGACATTCATGGAAAGTCAGAGGGGTCTGGCCGGCTGGAGCAGTGAGAGTGAGAGTGGGATCTGAGACGCGCGGGCAACGCTGTCATAAAGTCACTGATCTGCACTAAGTGACGTTCTGAAATTGGACCTGCAGGCTCTTATCCACTGTCTGTTCCAAGATTTTAGTATGATTCCTGTACAGAAAGATTTATTTGTCTCAAGAAATTTGGACCAAGGAACAAAATAACATATTTCAAGTTCTGGATATGGATTACTGCGAAAAATTAACTTGTTATATGCATTTATTGACTATTGTTTATGACATAAACAAAGCTGCTCTTCTTCTATAATAAGAAGACTTGGTAATATTGTACCTTTCTTATTTTCCATCCTTGACATTATTATACAATAAAGAGCTGAATATGTAATATTCTGCCGAGAGGGTAATGAGCAGGATTCAATCACACATTGAAATGAATTTGAAAAAAAATCTGAACCCTGTCCAAGTTCTTTCATCTAAGCATCACTTAAGAATCTGTTTGTTCAGTTGAGTTTCATCTCTGCAGCTGCCAAGCCACTTCGGTTCTGCCAGCTCGATTCTCTGATTGCAAAATCAGGGGTGGTCACTTAACAGGGGATGTGAATAATAAAGAGTGTTCCGTGAAAAGAACGAGATCACCAGGAATCCTGGTAAGGGGAAGTCAGAGGCTTCCTGTTTGTGCCCCCTCTTAGCCCGAGGAGGACGGTTCACTTTGAGGGGGTATTCTCACCTTCCCCACATCGAAGCAGTCTCTGGCGGGGTGTGCATGCTTTTGGAAGATGGAGGCATTTTGCTGTAGCTTACGTTCATAAA
Source organism: Mustela nigripes (assembly GCF_022355385.1). Classification (NCBI taxonomy): domain Eukaryota; kingdom Metazoa; phylum Chordata; class Mammalia; order Carnivora; family Mustelidae; genus Mustela; species Mustela nigripes. The sequence continues at coordinate 57,305,034 of NC_081559.1, read as the reverse complement.
TATTTTTGTAGTATCATAGGTTGTCAAAACAAATCTGTGTTTTCCATTTGTGTGTGCATGAGTGTGTCAGTACGCCTCTTAATCTTTTTGTCCATCCAGGGGTAGAGCACAGCTATTTTACTCTCCTCGTTGTGGATTTTTCCTTGCAGTGTAGATTGGGGCAGGAGTGAGTTGTGAGGGACAGGTAAGCAGGTGCCCGTCTGATCTGGGGTCGCTGCTTCTTTATCTTTACTTCAGTGGTCTGTGTTTCTGCTGAAAACCTGTGGTGGCTTCGAAGCATTTTCAGCGGAAAATCCCATCTGAAGGTTGACGTCACGGAACTGCGGAGGGACAGTCATGTGGTCTTACCGACAGCAGAGCGGTGCCGTGGGAACGAGCGCTGAGTTCAGAACGCAGGTCCGGCTGTGTGGCTTTCGAGTCAGAGGACACACGGAACTGCAGTGATGTTCGCCCAGCCTCGTGACTCGTTAGCTGTGTGACCTTAGGGGAGCTCCTTGACATCGCTGAGCTTCCACTTCCTCTTCTGTAAAGTGAGGGGCGAATGCCTACTTCCTAGAGTGCTTGCGGGAACGACATGAGATAATATAAGGAAAGCACCAAGGACAGGGCCTGCACCTGCTAAGAGCTTCTGTAGATGGTAGTCATTTTTATGATCATCCCTTTTCTTTGGCTTATTTACTTTTGATGGCGCAGCAAGTAGACTTGGCATAAAGCAGCAGTCTTTCTGGTGCATGGAAATATAGGCCCCCAGAGGATAGCACATCAAATCCTGAAACTCAACATATACCTTCCTTTGCATATTCACAATATTTTTCTCCCTTCAAGTAAACCTGGGGAAAACATTTTGTTGCTCGCTGCCTGAATTGGCCATCAGTTCTAGTTTCCAAGGAGATTGCAAATGGATGTATTTGTGTATGCTGATTTGCCTCAACTTTAGAAGAATTCCTCAGGGAATTCTTCAAAAGAAACAGAACATAATAGAAATGTTTTTTTCTTTTTCTTTCATAAGCCACAGAAGTGTGTGTGTGTGTGTGTGTGTGTGTCTCCTAAGTAATCTAAAAGTTACTTAGAAGTGGTCAGGGAAAATGGAAAGATTTGCCAATGAAATATTTATCTCCCTATGACTGCAATTTTATATGTCTCTGAAAATTAATTTATCTGGGGCTTCTGCTATTTAGAAAAGCATTTAGTGCAATTTAGAATTGTAATTAGGATATTCTATACCAACTGCAATGCTTGATGCAACCCTCTAACTTCACTATGGTTACATCACAAGGGACGCTGGCACCGAAGTCTGTTTTTCTACTCTAGAAAACCCAAAAGCTCCTGTTCAGTGTCTCCCTCAATAGGTATTTGATATTGAGTAATTTATAATCAAGGATTTCTCCCATGTAGTTTTCTTTAGTGCTTGCGGGGAAGAAGTGTACGTTAGTATTTGAAAAAATTATGGATCGCTGAGCAGAGGATGGAGCTTTCAAAGGCTCTTGGTTCTAATTCTAGATTGGCAGCAAGGTCCCATAGAACACAAGCCTCTGTAGACTCTCTGTTCCCACTCAGTCCATTGTGAGATGGGCTGATGAACCGATATGCTTCTAGTCTCACATGGAGAATTGCTGCTGTGTGGTGTTTTCTGTATCTAAATGCTGAAGATTTTCATGTTGAATGAATGTTCTTTTCCCAGAGCTCTCCCATTTTTCACTTCTGCGGTAGTGATCACCCTTTATTTTGCCGTCAGAGTTGAGCTGGCAGAGCTTAAGTGCCTTGGGTCCAGGATTCATTCATTCATCACTTATCATGTGTTTGTTCAGCATTTAGTGACGTGATGTGGTGTAAAGAGTATGTATGTCTTAGAGTCAAGAAGATTGGGATTTTCATCCAGACTCTCTTACCAGTGTTGTGATCTCGGTAAGATTACTTACTTTTATGACTTCCAGTTGACATCTATGGACATAGGTTGCTCTGATGAATACATGAGAACATGTAAGAGAAACACGTGCACAGTGTATTTCTCTACAAATATAACTCACTTTCCACCCACCATGCACACCATGCCTCGCATTGCAGGGGGTTAACATAGTCCTTATCCTCAAAACAGGTTATAATCCAGATGGGGGCTAAGTAAAAAAAAAATAATTACAATGTTAAGTTTAAGCAACCGCTGGCCTGGTTTATGAAAAAATGGGTCTGAGGATAGTTGGGATGAAAGACTGTGTGGTAACGGGGCTTCAGCAGGAGAATCTAATGAAACATGGTTGGCAGCCAGTCTCAGCTTCCTGAGCTAGAGCTCTACCTTAGACAATGCCTCCTCCTCCAATGGTTAGGCTGCAGTGAGAACACAAAACTAAAGCTCTCATGGCTCTTTGCTATCAAGGGGATTTTGTTTAGCTATCTGTCTGTCATGTTGGATTAAGTGTTAGTAAAAAGTTTTCTTATCTACTCCTTAATAGATTAAATGGCACACTACTGTGCTTCTACTTCCATTATCTTTAATATTTTTAATTCAAAATGTATGCAATGGGTTGAGAGTGCTGGGGGATGTACCCAGCCCCCACAAGCAGATTCATTACCACCCCATCTGCCACCCCAAATGCTAAATCCCAGGAACACCACTGTTTTGCAGTATGTTATATTTTACAAGACTTTGAGGAAAGAGAAACACAGAAAGATAGTGACAATCACTGCAGGGCTAGAGAGACAGAGAGCATAAGGTTAGAGCTAAAACTTCTAAAAAGCAACTGGAGTGTTGGAAAAAAGGAACAGAGGGAAGAATGAAATACATTTACCAGGGAATTAATGAACAGGCTAAAGGTATTTATGTAGGCAGAGAGCATATGGAAAAGAGGGAAATGAATCATGGAAGAAGGCAGCCAGTATTACCATACAATTTATTTATTTCATCTTGAGAAGCGTGTGCATGTGTGTGTACGTACACACACTTATGTGCACACACACAAATTAACTTTTTTCATTTATGCATGATTGGAGGAAGAAACAGTCACTAAGTCCAGTCTGTACAATATGAGAGAGGAGAAGGGTATCTACCATGACAGTGCCATGATGGCCAATGAGTTCTGTAGTGCCAGATCTAAACTCCATCTTGTAAAGGAATTTAGTAATTATAAAGAGAAAACCGTAGAGCCAGGGAAGGGGTTGCAGAGGACTCAGCAATCTCCTTAACTTCCTGGCACTTGTATTGTCCCCCACCTCTGCTTCTGGAATTCAAGACCCACTGTCATGCCCAAGAGATTGGTGTTGCCCAAGACCAAATAGCTTCCGGTAGGGGTGTCTCTTTTGGGGATTACTGCAGAGGGGAAGTGAGAAGTACGGAGGGTTTGAAGATTTTTGAAAGAGTATGGTTTGGCAAGTTTGAAAATCTCTGCAACTTGGAGCTCTAGAGAAAGGGAGAGGAAAACCAACTTTTCCCTGAGTATTTCTGGTGACAAATAGCTTTTGTCTTTAAATGTAATTGTAATAATGTTAAGGATAGAGTTAAGGGGAACATGTGGAACAAGTGAGGATGGGAAAAGATAAAGAGCATAAGAGCCTGTGAATGAAGGTGAAGCAAAAAAGTCCCAGAAAGGGCTTAGAACAGTTGAATAAATGGCTGAGCCTAGAAGCTCCAAGAATGTGGGCCCGCATGAAGCCAGAGGTTGGCTGGGCGTGGAGCTATCCTGCTAGCCTACAAATGGAAACCTTCCGAAGTTGGAGCTGAGCAGCCCAGCACAAGCCCAGGTGTAAGAGCAGTGACACCTGTATTAAGCTTAAGGGCTTGAACTGTGTTGTTCCTGCAGGAACAAGTTCTGAAATGGCCCTTCCTGGCAGGAGGTTCTCTACACAGGTATCTGATCTATGTACCAGTGCTATGTGCTGCGAAGACTTGGTATATGGAAATCATAATCTAGCACAGAGCCTTGAAAGATCTCCTAACCATAATGAGTTCATAGCTTACATTTGAGCAAGTAAAGAAAATGTAGCAGTTTTACATGATTAAAAATGTAAATATAATTTAACAGCATCAAAAAGATAAAGCAGTGAAAATATAAAACAAGAACAGAGCTTATAAAATAAGATGCTATAAATCAAGGATATTATAGAAAAGAACCAATGAATGAAAAATAAGGTTGTTGAAATAGCAACACTAAATGTATGGACTGGAAATAATGGAAATGTGAATTAGTGAGGCATAAAATTGACTTAAAAATACTAAAATTATCTAATATTTAATGAATGCTTGCCATGTGCTAGGCATTATTCAAGCAGTTAGCACAAATTATATCATTTAATCCTTACAAGAACCATATTTATATATCCCCATTTTATTGATTCAGAAACTAAGGCAAAGAAAGGATAAGTGATTTGGCAGAAGTCACACAATCAATCTTGAATTCAAGAAGAGCTCTTGTATTTGACTATTGCACTAAAATACTTACTCCCAACATTTCTCAATAAAGAGATAAAGAGATGGAAGAAGGGCTGAGAAGGAATAAATCCCAGACCATATGAATAAAGATCTGCATTTGAGCAAATCCCCAGATGATTCTTACGCTCCGTAAAGTTTGAGATGAGTTCTTTCGTAATTAGTCTCAAGGAAGGATGCTGAAATCAACGTACTTGGACTGAGAAACATTTTTCCTTAGTGAAGTTTTAAGAACTTCAGGAGAAAAGTCTGGAAACTGGACTGTCAACTCACATGTTCATCAGAGGAGGACACTTCCCCCAGTTTCTACAGCCTGTATGTTGAGTTAGTTGGTAGCTTCCCTTATGGGGAGAGGAAGAGGGATGAGGTGCCTGAGGCTGTCTGCTGAGAATGTGTGGACATGGGAATGTGTGTGCATGTGCATGTCTGTCCGTGGGTAAGGCTATGCCTCCTTCCTGGTGGAAGTGTGGCTCTCTGAGAACGCAGCATGGTTTACTGGTCTCCATCTCTTTTGAGACTGCAAGCCCATTGGGAGTAACAACTATGTCTTACTCTTCTTTGTATCTGGAAAGAATGGCACAGTGCCTGGCACACAGAAGCACACAACGTATTTTTACTCTTGTTGTGGACTGCTTAAATAAATTATTTTCAAGTCCTGTTTCTTAAGGTAGTAATGAACAAAGCTCTTCTTTCACCCTCTGTTGACTGTTTCTTTGAATAATGACTTAGATTCTGGGAGGATGGACACACCAAAATATTTGATGTGGAGTCTGAAAACACTATTCAGTGGGTCTCTAAGATGATCCAGAAAAATAGATGTCATTTTGGATGCCAATTCCAGGTAATTGGCAGGGGCTGCCCAGAGCTGTGCTGAGAAGGATTCTGAGGCTATATCTGGGCCCCGCAGAAAAGAGCGCTCCATTCCATTAGTGACGTGTGCCAGGGTGAGGGGGTGAAAGTGAGAAGCGGGTGGCCACATATTTGGCCTGGAGAGAGCCCCATTGGCCAGCTACCCCTGAAAGCCAATCAAGGATGGGTTAGAGTGACATGGGCCGTCAGTGAGGGTGGTCCTTTCACAAAGCTCTGAAATGACAGTTACCCAGAAGACTACCTTGTTTTGAGATGACATGAGAAAATCATGCTCAAACCAACATGGAATTATGATCTTCTTAAACTGAACCACTCCTGTTTATTCCCAATCCTAGCAATCAAGGGAGTGGTAGTGGGACGAGCTGATCAGAAGAACTTGTGCTAGTTTATTTGAACTTCATTTCTGAGTTCCCAAGGTCTCTGCTGGCAGCACAGGGGTTCTGAGAATTTGCCACCATTTTTTCTAGTATGTGCAGTGGAAGACTGCCACATTTGTCAGGACTCCAGACCCCTGCTTGGTTCATTTCTTCCTCACTCTCCTCAGACAGCTCCAGCATCTGGGGCTGAGACAGCTTTCGGGAGACTGTCCCCAGGGCCTAAAACCCTTGTCGGGCCATTGCTTATTGTCTCATCAAATATTTTACTTGGACAATTATTTTATTTTGTTTTTTTGCTTTTTGTTTTTTTCTGAGGTATGTTTCTTTCCCAAGATATTTAAAGACCTCTAATGTTTTCCAGCAAAGCAAATATTGATTTATTGGCAAAGAATTAAAGCGTCTGATGGTGCTAGATAAGGGGCTTAAAGAGTTGTAAAATCAGGTATATAATGAAATGATAACGTGGCTCTGTTTGGGCAAATTGTTATATCGACAAAATCATGAACTTTGATATCTGTTAGTCCTAGAAAGAATTTTAGCTTTATATTCTAAAATCTGTGAGTTTGAGGTCACTGTTTCCTTCTCTGTAAAATGAGCACATTAATACCTCCCTCACGATGCTGAGTGTAGGAAAGTGTGACACATTAATAACATCTCAACAAAAAAATGTGGGTTTTTCTTTCTTCTGTTATCTGATTTCATAGTACATGCGATGATACTATCAATTTTAATTTTCAAGGAGTCCCAAGGAATAGTCTGACAATGTTTTAGGGTTCAAACTCCCAGTTAGGGAATTGTTCTTTTCTCTAACTTTAATTTATTCTGGAACACGTGAAAAAAGGTGATTCTCATGCTGGCCAGCACCTCTCCCCCAACCCCCACAAATGTCTAGATATGGGGACTGAGAGCCTGAGGGCCATAAAGCAGAAGCAGAGATTGTTGCCGCGTTGGTGCACTTCCTCTTGCCAACAGAATAAACTGCTTTTGCCTGCCAGGCTGGAGGGAGGGGAAACACTCCTGATCATTCTGTCTTGATTCTTCAGACAGCTGAAACTCCTCACAAGAGGGGAGTAGCCCAGTGATGAGGAAATGTACTCGTTGTCATGGACTAAAAGAGAAGTGTCCTGTATAAAGGATTCTTGCGGCTGTAGATGTGGGAAGGTTTCTGAGGTAATATCTTTTCCAGTCTATTGGACCTGTGAGGAGGCAACAGGAGAAACTGAGGCACATTCCACTTCTCAGACATGGACCCAGGAGTCTCTGTGGCTTCCTCTTTCCAAGTCACACCAACTGGTTTGCTTCTTGGTTGCTGCTGAGGCACGAGGACAAAGGATTGAGGGGGCAAAACCAACTCTTTTCATGGTGCTCCTAAGGCACCCAGCATAGTACTGATATCTAGAAAGTGCCATGATGATGGATTCTTATCTCAGAGACTACTCTCTCCCCCACATTGGCCCTCACAACTCAGGAATATCTGGGCCTCAGATGGAGTCTGATTTTCCCTTCTTTCTTGCATTTAATGTGGTTGATATGAAAGGAAGCCTGTGTGTGACGTTAACTTAAGGAAATCTCCCATAGAAAAGACATGCTGTGCAGACTTCAGAACATGATGGGGTTATTAAGGTTATCTTCATAAAGTTGATAGTATTTAAGGATGTGGGAACTCACAGATGGGATAATTGGAGCTAGTTATTAAGTACTGAGGATCATTTTGGTTTTGGTGGCAGCAAAGGTGCTGGTAGGACCTTTCCATTCCATCATTCTATGTCTTTTGATTGATGCATTTAGTTTATTTACATTCAAAATAATTATTTGCAGGTATGTAATTACTGCCATTTTGTTGCTTTTTTTATGGTTGGTTTTATAGATCTTTGTTCCTTTCTTCCTTCACAGCTACCTTCAGTGGTCCCATTGTTTGTAGGAAATAGCTTCGTACAAGAAAGCCTTGATGCCAACAGGGTGATGACATGAGCATTTCTATGTCTACTACATTCCAACAAGTAGCTTAGTGACACTATGAAGATCTCGGAACTCCAGCCCGAGGTCAGGGTACTTGCTAATCGCTGGTTCGTGGTCCTGACATCAAAGGAAAGAAAATATCTGAAAATCAGGAGAGGAATCCATTAGATTAGCGAATGATGTCAATAAACTCCTTTGGGGATGAGAAACAAACTTTATAAACAAAACCAAAAAACCAAGAAAAATGGCATGCCCAGAAAGTAGAAAAAAAGAAAAATTAGCATGAGTGTATCAAGGGTATATGAAACTCTGAAACTTCCTGGGAAGGAAATGATGTGGCATATTACCAGCTAATTACTAGGTAGAATCTTCTGCCAGAATCGGGGAAACAGAACCGGGGGGGAAATCAACCTCCCCCCCTTCATGAAGTACTCATTTCAAAGTCCAATTAAGCCTCTGTGGCTCTGATTTCTTGGCTGTAGACAAGGTGTGTGATGTTCTCATGTTTTTCCATGCTGCTGCCAAGCTTACCCCACATTGTGTCCTTGGGTGTCACCTGACTACATCCTGAACCCAAGACACCTGAATTCATACCTGCTTGGGCAGAACTAAGCCAAACCAGCTCAATTTCAGATTATATTTTCTTCCTTCCTTCCTTTTTTTTTTTTTTAAAGATTTTATTATTATTATTTTTTTGTTTATTTTAGTTTATTTGAAAGAGAGAGTGAGCAAGAGAGAGCACAAGTCAGGGGGAGAGGCAGAGGGAGTTGGAGAAGCAGACACCCCACTGAGCAGAGAGCCTGATGTGGGATCATGATCTGAGCTGAAGGCAGACGCTTAACTGACTGAGCCACCCAGGTATGCCTCAGATTGGATTTTCAATTCTCACTTCAGAACCTCCATCCCCTGGATCAGATGTTGGCAATCTCTGTGCCCTTCCCAACTGTCCTGGACACCTATGTGCTGAGGGGCTTTCATAGAACAGTGGGTCTGTCAGTGTCTCAGCTAAGCTAAGCAGTTGTCTCTTTGGGATACCTGGTTAGTCCCTCAGAGGCCTTGTGACCACCCTTCTCCCCAAACATGTGCATCTCAGTGCCATACCACCAAGTGACAAGATCAAATGGCCTTTCACCATATTTAGGGCATAGGGACATAAGTGATGTTTAGGGGACAGGAATGGATAGGAACAATTGCTTTTCCTTAAGTATCTCATGATTATAGAGGATTCACACAGGTTTTGGAGTCAGGAAGTCTGCATTCTAGTTCTGACACTGCTACTCACTTAGCTGAAAGCCTCACTCCATTTAAGTACCAATAAGAGTCCTGGATAAGTGATGAGATCTGTTCTTAACTCTCTTCAATAACCTGTGAAATGACTTGCAGTCATGAAGGAGCTTCGGAAATGGGTTCTTTCTTGCCACTGGCCCTTCTTGAGTTTCTTGCTCTTTTCCTCTATCGAGTCGTCATGCACTTGGTGCAGCCCTTAGGACATTTACTATGTTCTATCTTACAGTGGTTTGAATTTTTTTTTTTTTTTTAGGATTTTATTTATTTATTTGACAGAGAAAGAGAGATCACAAGTAGAGAGGCAGGCAGGGGAAGAAGAAGAAGCAGGTTCCCCACTGACCAGAGAGCCTGATGCTGGGGCTTGATCTCAGGACCCTGGGATCATGATCTGAGCCGAAGGCAGAAGCTTTCCTGACTGAGCCACCCAGGCACCCCAAGAAGTTTGAATTCTTGATGTCTCACTTTCTATAGATTATACATTTTGGGACATTAGGGATGGCATTTTATTCACCTTGATTGTTCATCAAAGTACCGAGAAGAGTACCTGGCGCATAAATGTTTGGTGAGTTCTCTGAGTCTAGCATGGGAACCATGAAAATCCAACAGTGTCTTCCTTCAGGCAGGTGCCTGGTGTCTGGGAATGATTCTCAGCCCCACAGTAAGTCACCTATCTCAATTCATACTGCAGGCTTGACAGGTATGGTGAGTGGTAGTTGAAATCTTTCAAGTTGTTCAGGGTCACCTTGTATGTTTTGTTTTCTTCAGCTTTTCTTTGGATTATGGTCCTTGGGATTTTGTATTATAATTTCTCTTGGACTTTTCACCCAGCTATGATACTAAAGATACCATACACTGATATGGTATGATACTAAAGATGCCATACACTGACTCCTATAACCATAGGAGTCTTGAAATCAGGTGGATCTGGTAGGAAAGACTTGAGCTCTAATTGAATAATGACTATTAAGGTGTCAAGTGTTCCACTGGGAAGGAGTCATTTGATTAATGGATACAGAGACACATTTTCCCTTCTATTACATTTTTTTTCTACTTTTCTTTAGAGATGCAAGAAATTTACAGTAGATATAGTTATCTCCTTTTTTTTCTAAGTTTATCAGGAAAATTGTAGACTCCTTTGGACCTCTGTATTACCAGAGGCAATTAATAATTAATTGAATTAGTCCACATTGGCATCACCATCATAATTTACAGTGTCAGTGATAATTTATGATGTCAGCAACTCCTTAGGGTTTGATGGTGCTCAGTTCTGAGGATATTAAAGAAATGCAAGACATTTGTCATTTGTCATGATTTTTGACTATTCAGAGCTTGAATACATATGTTTGGGGCGTTTTCATCTTATGGGACATGTCTTCCTGTCACCAAAGAATGTGAAAATGCCAAATTCTTGCTTTTCTGCCCTTTTGCAGCCACAGCATGGACATATGTTTTGGTGCTATGGACCGAAAAATTGTGTCCTTCCAAAATTCATATATTCCTATATTGAAGCCCTAACCCTCAATCTTAGGACTTTCCACCTTCCGGAGCTGTGAGAAATAAATGTCTGATGTTTATTCAAGGCATCCAATCCATGGTATTTTCTGGTAGCAGCCAAAGGAGACAAAGATACCTAGGTTTTACTCTCTGGGTGCAGTCACCCCTTTTTTGGAAGCTGAGGAAACAAAGAGACTTAGAACACTTGAATTCTCTCCTAGTGTGGGTGGTGGTCATGGCAACAGTGACATAGAGGTTTCAGAGGTTGTTGTGGCAAAGGTTCTATTTGCTGTGTCCAGTGTCCAGTGGTAGAGGTGTTGGTCATATATACGGGGAGGACCGTGTCCTGTGATGCTGGTAGTTTGTTTTCACAGAGCCACCCAGTTCCATGGTGGGATCTGGGGCCTCATGTTTAGCTGTATAGTTTCTAAGCCCAATTTTCCAGACCTCCTGGAGAGTCTGTGACCTACATAATACATTTTAATAAATTCTTTTTTCTGCTTTAATTAGTGAGAGTTGGTTCCTAGTATATCTGAGAACTGTGATTGATCCATTAGCTATGCCCCTCAGGATTTTAGAGTTTTGGATTGCAGGTGACTAACATACATGAAACATCTGGAATGTATAATTGAGTGCATAGTTTTGTCCAATACGTTGGGCTTCCTACTAAATAATACTACAGGAATAGAGAATAGGAAAAGAAAGTCTAGTATAATGGATCAGGCTCCAGACTAGATTCAAGAATCCGCAGCTGAAATGAATTTAAGGGCCATGCAGATAAAGTAAATAGATGCAAAAGGTGGAAAAATTAAACAAGGTGATGTTTCGAAGCACAGTGCTTTGTTTATAGTAAATGCACAAAAGGATTACTACAGTGATAACAACAACAATGAAGGTTAAACCGATAAAAATAGCTGGTACTTACCCAGTGCTTCCTGTGAGCCAGACCTTGTTCTAGCACTCTATTCTTAGGTGACTCTATGGTCAGTTTGCCTGGGGCCAGCCCTGGGGTATCCAGTTTAGTATTGACCTTGCATTTTTCATTATTTGACATTTAAAAAAAATTAATAACTGCATTAAAATAAGTCAGAATAACTTTCTACCAGTGGTTTGCCTAACCCATGATAGAATCAACCAATGATAACTCGTCTCTTTTTTCCAATCCCTTGTGGACACAACACAAGTAACACTTACTTTTCATGGTCTGCATTCAGAATGCTCACTGTTAAAGTGAAGTGCTCTCAGGCAGGAGCAACTGGGGACAGCCAACTCCTTCCAGGTTGTGTGGAGTTAGGGAAGAGAATTCCATTGGTTGTTCCTGCTGGCCACTTGGTGACCAGACAGACATACCAAGGCCTCTGAGACACCGCCCACAAGACAGGTAGTAGTGACAAAATGGTTGAGAAACTGATTAAAGTAAGCAAATATGTACCAAGAATGATTATTCTGCTTATATTATTATTTTCAATGTTCAGAAAGTCAATACCAAGTTCAAAAAAATTTTTGGCTTTGATGTATATGGATATGTAGTATTTTATTTTCTTTGAAAAAATTTACTTCTTAAATAGCTTTTGAATAGAACTATATTATAGGTCCACCAAGAAATAAAAAATGTTGATCAGTAAATAAATATTTCAAAAATAATATGTATTTTACTTATTTTTCGTGCTGCTTCTCACTTTTGGAAGTATTTTATTTTATTTTGTGTTTATTTATGTTTTGAAGATTTATTTATTTATTTGAGAAAGAGAGAGAGAGAGCAAGCAGGAGGAGCAGAGAGAGAATCCCAAGCAGACTCCACACTGAGCACAAAGCCCCATGTGGGGCTTGATCTCATGACCCTGAGATCACACAGAAGTATTTTATTTTAGACAATGAATTATAAGGTCACCTTATTTATTTTTATTTACTCATTTAATCCTCAGAACAACCCTCTCAAATGGACTTTTCTTTATAAGTTTCTATTTACAGTTAAGGAGGCTGAAGGCCAGTGATATACCATAGTATGTTGCTAAAGCCCTTAGCTAGTCAGTATAGCGAGCTAAGATTTCAAACTTGGCCATTTGGTTCGTGAGTCTTTGCTCACAATCATTACTTAAAAGTAGATTTCGCAGAAAATACAGGATTCTAACCCAAAGACCTGCCCTCCTCCTCACCCAGCCCCTTATTAGCATATAACATAAGGCAATTCACTTCCCCTCTTTGAGCTTCTGATTCCTTCTAAATGGGAGTGCTACCGCCTATCTCATAGAGTTGCTAGAAGGATTCAATGAAAGAATATGGAAGAAAGTGCTTGTAAGCTGGAGGTGCTGTACATATTAACACCATCATATGCAAACTTTTCCATACATCTAAGGCAGCATTATGTGGGCTGATGCCCCAAACTGAAGTCAGAGACAGGCAATGACTCTTTGTTGCTCCAATTTCTATTTCCACTTGAATAGATTGGAAGAGAACTCTTCAAATGTATGTAGAGAATCGCACTGTGCTCTCAATTACCGAAGACCCTCCTACTGGTAACAGGTAGCACAAGCATGTGTGGTAAATTGTCCTGAGTACACATAGAATCACAGAGTCAGGGGACCTAATGGATTTAAAATCTGGTCTCTTCCTTTAGACATGTCTGCCGGCAAAGAACCATCTCTGACTTGTGTCTCTGATTTCTTAGACTCCTGTTGCCTAAAAATCTAGGTGGAAACTGGAAAAAAGACCGATGTTACTGTGGCTGGCTGATGGGCTTTTTAATGACCTCATGAAGGAAAGGAGAGGATTTCCTGTCCTCCTGGCCATTGCTCAGGTCTAACCACTCCCCCTTGGACACCTACAGGAGTTCTAATTGCCTTGAGTCTGAATTCCTCTGATCCCTTTGCTTTATGGTTTTTCTGAAATGAAAACCTCATCATTCCACTGTCCTGCTTGCAATTCTTCATTGACTGCCCTTGTCCTTAGGATAAAGTTTAAAGCCCTTTGCATGGTGGAGTAAACCTTTATGATTTTTTCCTACCCCACTCTCACTCCATGTGATTTGGGTGGATTTGACTAAATTCTGTGGAACCAAGAGTGGCTATGTGTCCCAGGCCTGGCTAATCATAGCATTAGGGATTTGTTCAGGGATGGGCATAAGATCCAAGCCTTTGTTCCCCAAAGCACCATGTTGCTTAATACCTCCAGGCCTTTGCACAGGCTGTTCTCTCTACCTACAATGCCTTTTACTGTCCTGTTCTTCTTCATCCTCCAGTCTTATTCTCTCCACCATTCAAAATATCACTTGAGAAGGATATCTATCAGAAGACTTTCCAGAAATCTTAGTGTGATTGAGTTACCACTTTCTCAGAACAGTTATCCCTCCACCATGTAACCACTGATCTATTTCTTTGTCTTCCTTTATATCTTCTAAGTTCTTTGGGGAAAGGGACTATGTCTTATTTTATTGTGCATCCCTACCTCTTAGGGGATAGTGTTATGAGGTTCAATAATTGTTGGTTGAATGAATGGAAACAGTTCATACATGGCTAAAATTTTCTCTAGTCCAGATAACTTTCAGCATACTAAGAAAATTTATCTGACTTAACAGGAGTTCTATGTCCTTTCTAGCCAGATTCTATTTAGACTAAATTATTATCTAAAGCAAATGTCACTTCATACTCTAATACATTAAAAATAATCCCTCTCCAAGACAGAGAGAGTCTTCTGTCTTGGAGAGGGATTATTCTGCCCAGTGAGACTTCGATGGGAGTCTCCTTTTGCCTCCCAACAGGTCTAGGCTAGGCTGATCTCAGAATGAGTTGCTGGCAGGAAATCTCAGAATGGACCCTGACTAGTTGGCTTGGGAGTGGTTGGATGTGATAAGCTCAGGGAGATGATGTTGTAATTGTCATAGTACTTTTAGAGAGTTATTCATCTTCCATTAATTTCTGAACCCACAGTAGCTAACTCCTACCCCTTCCACAGAAACAGCTCTTACTCGAGTCCTCAATAGATGATTGTCACAAATCCATTGACACATTTTCATCCTTGTTTGACTGGAATGCTCAATCAGCATTTCAGTGCACACCACTGCTGCCTAACTCAAACACTTACTTCTCCAGTTTTTGGTGACTCCAGCTTTACATTTACCTTGCCATACATTTTGTTTCAGTCTCTTTTTCAAGTTCATCTTCCTCCACACAGACCACTGCATCCTCAAGCTCAGTCCTGGCCTTCCTCTGTTGACATTCTTCATTCTCTTCCTACAAGATCTCATCAAAATCCAAGGCTTCAGTTATCTCCACCATGTACACGACTCACAAATTTGTATCCCTAGCCTAACTTCCCACTTAATCATCAGACTTGTTTGTATAATTTCTCCCTAATAGCTCTACTTAGATGACACTTCAAACTCAACATATCTAAAACCAAACTCTAGATCTTTGGTCCTAAACATAGTCCTCAATCTGTGTTTCCAATCTCAATGGAGGAGCACCATCTTTTTTTTTTTTTTTAATATTTTATTTATTTTTTTGACAGACAGAGATCACAAGTAGGCAGAGAGGCAGACAGAGTGGGGTGGGGGGAAGCAGGCTCCCTGCTGAGCAGGGAGCCCGATGCGGGGCTTGATCCCAGGATCCTGGGATCATGACCTGAGCAGAAGGCAGAGGCTTTAACCCACTGAGCCACCCAGGTGCCCCGCACCATCTTTTTAATTAAAAAAGTTTAAAAAAAAAAGATTTTATTTATTTATTTGGCAGAGAGAGAGAGAGAGAGAGTGAGCGCACAAGCAGAGGGAGAAGCAGGCTCCCCACTGAGCAGAGAGGCTGATCTTGGGGCTTGATCCCAGGACCCTGGGATCATGACCTGAGCCAAAGGCAGATGCTTAACCAACTGAGCCACCCAGGTGCCCCTGAGGAGCACCAGCTTTTTTACTCAAGTTAGAAACCCAGGTGTCATCTGTGATACCTTGTCTTTCCTTTTATTCAATCCATCTCTAAGGCCAGGTGAATTTATGGGAATATCTTTTGAATCTTTTTATCTATCCAAATCAAAGCTTTTGTTATGCTACAATAATCTCCTGATTTTCCAACTTATACTCTTTCCCTCCTTCAGTCTATTTTCAACCCTATAATAATAATCATTTTTAAAACATACATTTTTTTGTCTGTGTGTATCACCACGTTGTTTAAAAATCTTTAATGACATCCCGTTGCTCTTCACTGGACCTTCAAGGCCATGCATGGTCTCACCTTTACCTGTATTTCCTGCCTCATCTTGTACCTATATCTTCAGTTTCTTTAGCTTTCCCTTCTTTGGGTCACTCTAGTCCTCATTTAACCATTCCTTTTTGCCTTGCTCCCTCCCATCATAGGCATTTTTACACATTCCTTTCACTCCCTTCTTGATCTGCTCAAGTCCTCCCCCTTCTTTAGCTTTTAGTCCAGTGGTCATTTCTTCAGAAGAAACTTCTAGGACATGCCACCTAGGATTCCTCTGTGCTCTCACAGTGATGAGGTCCTCCCTTTCATAGCACTAACCACAGTTGTATCTTTATTCGTACTATTAGATTATAGTCTGTCACTACTACTAGACTGTTTGCTTCATGAGGGCAGGGCATTCTGATTTTGCTTACATTTTTATTCCCCGTGAGTTGATACACAACACACCACCCTAAAATTTCACCCTCACATGAAAAGATGTTCAACATTATTAGCCATTAGTGAGATAAAGATTAAGATCACAATGAAATACCACATCACACCCGTTAACATGGCAATAATAAAAATAAAGGAAAAGAGGTGTTCGTAAGCATGTGGAAAAACTGGAACCTTTGTACATTTATTTGTGGGAACGTGAAAGAGTTCAGCTGCTGCGGGAAACAGATTAATGTCTCTTCAAAAAGTTAAGTGTAAAATATATACCAACTTACAATTCCAATCCTAGGAATTGCCTCAAATATCTGAAACAGGCACAAATAAGTACATGTATATGCACGTTCATAGCAGCACTATTCACCATGGCTAAAAGATGGAAACAGCCCAAATGTCCAACAGATGAATGGATTAAAAAATTATGTTATATGCATAGAATAAAATAATATTCAACCACAAACAAGAGTGAAGTATTAGTAGATACGATGCTACAGTGTGGACAAGCCTAAAAACATTATGCCAAGTGAAAGAACTTAGATATGAAATGGCACATACTGCATGATTCCATCTATGGGAAATACAGAGAACAGGTAAATTCATAGAGATGAAATGCAGATTGTTGTTTTCCAGGGCTGCAGGGAGGTGGGAAACAGGGGAGAAATTGCTTAATGGATGCACATTGGAATGCTTTGGAATTTCCACAAAATGCTTTGGAACTAGATAGAGGTGGTGGTTGCACACACTGTGAATGTTCTAAATACTACTGAATTGTTCATTTTTAAACAGTTATTTTTATGTTATGTAAATTTCATCTTAATAAATTATTGAAAGAAACATTAGTCATTTATTATTTTACAAGAATCAACGTGGTTGGCTGGACTCAGTTCTGTTGATCTAGGTGAAGCTTGTTGATCTCAGAGGGGCTCATTCACATGTCTTCAGTTAGCCGTGGGGTTGACTGGGGGTTGGATGATCTAGAATAAGTTTGGCTTGGATGACTTGACTGTGCTCCCTGCATCTCAAGGCAAAGACAGGGATGAGGAGAGCAAGACATCTTGAGAGCTCAGTTCAGATTTAGGTAACTTATTTCCTCTGGACACAGCTGGTCAAAGCAAATTTCAAGACCAGCTCAGATTCAAGGGGGGAGGAATAAACTTTACTCCTTTATAGGGAGACTGAAAGGTCAAATTACAGAGGGTTTGGATATAGGGGGAGTGGAGAATTTGGGCTATTTTGCAACTGATATACCATAGTTTTTATCCTCATGCCTGGCGCATGCTGAGCGTTGAAGAAATATTTGTTCAATTAAAAAGTAAGTCATTAAATTTAGTCTAGAAGGGAAGCTGGGTTCCCAATTGGACATTTGAAATTATGAGCACTCGTGGACAGAAAGGAAAAGAAAAACAGGATTCCTGGGGTATTAAAACATTCTCAGGTGATTTAACCTTTTCCAATTATAGATCACAAGCCTTTTCACCACTTGCAAGGAGAATGAAAAACCACTTCATCATCTTCTCTGGCCCAGGTCCCTTCTTTTACTCCTCATTTTGGTCAGGGTCTAGAAGACTTCCTAGTGTTAGAATTCTGAGGTAACAAGGTTTAGTAGCTATGGCAGTTACCACTGATGGTAAACTGACTCTTAGAGAAAAAGGCTGATTTATGTTGATATCCCTTCACCATGGCCAATTTCAGACTGCCTACCTCAAGTCACTGAATGCAGAGTTGGGAAAAGCTACACACTTGTGGCTCATGAGAGTCCGTAGAGTCAAATCTAGTCTACCACTGATGTGCCTCTGTCACTCGGGGCTCAACAACACCTTGCCTGCTTTATTTGCAGGTCTTCTGGAACCACCAGAGTCCACGATCTGCTGTGGTTTGTTGCCCTGCCATTTAAATGGTTCCTTTCATTCATTCGCTTAACAGACAACTACTAAGCAACTCCTATAGACTACTATGTTAGGCTCTGGGGATAAAATGGTGAACAACACAAAAATGGTCTCCATAGTCCTGGAGCACCCATTCCCCTAACAGAAATAATGCTTCCAGATCCTTTCAAGGGAGTTTTTTACCCCTTACATTTTGCTCAGTGATGCTCTGAGAGGGTGTTAGTGTGGTACACCTCAGCCTAGGGGAAGATCCCAAATTTTTCTCACTCAGACACAACTGTCATTTAGCACAGTCTTTCTGGACTACTTCTTCCTGGGTTGGAACCAAATATTCAATTATAGGTCAGCTATACAATTCAATTTTGATAACATTGCTTCATCACAGTCTGAAAATTAAGAGGTTATTTTAGAACCAAAGAGAACCAGAAGAAATCAGAATACATTTAATGGTTACTGTATCACATATTATTCAGCATAATGTAATCAATACATCGCACTCTGTATAAATAAACCATTTAGATACTCACACATCTGAAGGAGAAAGAGGACACTATTCCCAGAAGTTCTTTCCTTCCATTTGTTAAACTATAGTTCACACCTTTGGGGAATCAAATATTCACGTAAAGCCAAATACTAAGGCTTGTGTTATCTTTTTTCTTCCTTTCTTTTCAGATGTGCATAGTTGTCTTTTGGTATACCATTAACCATGGACATCTGTTTTTCATTTTATTATGTTACTGACACACAGTGTCTTATTTTTCTTCCAAGGGAGGGGAAGGAGAGTTGGGTTGGTGGGGGTAATCAATATATAAAATATAACAGCTATTGCAAAATACATGTGTATTTTTAGATGATTGACTGAAATTCCTAACACAAATTATGCCTTAGTGAACAAAAGAAAAAACTGATTTATTTACTGTGTCTAGGACCCAAACATAAAGCTTAGCACGATCAGTCATCTACAGCCCTCATGGCTTTAATATTAATTGCACTTGAAAAAGCAGCAGAAATAATAAACTTTGGATGAGATAGAGCAGCCAGGAAGCATATTTTCAGAATACCAAGCTGCGGGCTACCCTTGATGCATGTAGGGAGAAGGAGATGAGAAATAGTAAGTCACCCCAGGAACAGAATGCACCCCACTCACCAGCCAAAGTCACAAAAGTCAGGGATCCTGGAAAAGAGGAAAAAGAGACTACTGCTGGGGCAATTTGGTTTAACACACTGTTATTTCCTCATGCAAAATACTTTGCCTTCTTGCCAATTCTCATGAGCATGCAAGAAAAATAACCACTTGCACAATTACTTTGGGCACCAATGTCATTATGGACTGTGAATGATGGGTTGTAGTGAAGTCCTGTGGAGGGCCCCCCAGGGATGTAGAGTAGAAAGATCTGTGTTCTGCGACATTTCGTCAGATCTGGTGTGTGTCTTCAAATCGCCCTAGTGGCCAGACTCTCCACTGGGAAGACGGTTATGGAGAAATGATTGAATATTTCTATTTGACCTAGAACTGAGGGTTGGAAATATTAACATTAATTCTTAGTATCAGAATGAATTCCTTTTTACTTTTCATTTCTATAACACATTATTCTACTTTCAGTGGAGCATACCTTCCATCCAACCTGAACTGAGAGTCCCTTGAGAATGGAGACTGCCCTGGTTCATCTTAATGTTCTCTCTGTTCTTGATAGGTATGGATTGAACATCTGTTCAGTTAAAGTCAGGGGGAATTAAGTTATTTCAGAGACTTTGCAGCCCCCCAGCTGATCACACATTTTCTGTTTAAGTCGTGGAGCCTTTGGAGGATTTACTACCCTGGCTAGCCCTAGTAGACTTGTGCCTTTTGGGTCTTGGTCTCTCCTTCTGTAAAGGAATAATAACATCTTATCTACTTAACATAGATTTTTGTAACATCAAATATGAGAACATGTAGAATTCTGAAGATTCGGGAAAGGACATTGAGCACCCATAGTCTTAATTTCCCCTCGAGCAGAAGCCCCTACATCACCTCCACCCAGTGGTCATTCTGCTCCTACTTGGAGGCTGTAATTGACTCCAGGAGCTGGGATGTCTCAGAGCCATATAAGTATGTCTACAAACAATATAACTTTCTTTGTTTCTCACTGATAGAATAGGAGTGTCTCTCTTAAGTTGCCATTGTACCTAGTGACAGCAAAATTAATCTAGTCAGTTCCAGGGTTTTTAATTATTTCAGGTTGTAAACTCAACAGTTCAGTCAAATCCATCTTACTAGTGGAAGGTTTTAATGCCATGCATATTTACATATTATCAGGGTACCTGAGAGGCATCTGGTCTTGGAGAATGTGGTATTTTGATGCTCCCTGCAATATCCAGTCCTGCCTGGGTCCTGGGCATAACCTCTTTTCACATTGGTACCCACTCCAGTGTCCAAGTCCCCATTTATCTCACATTATTGACGTGGACCAGCGGTTCTCAAAAAGGAGCCATTGACACACTGAAAAATTATTGAAGACCAAATAATTTTGTTTTTGTGGATTATGCTTACTAATACTTATTATATTGGTTTATATAAGGGGGGATCTTGAAACATTCATTTAAAAACTAGAAAACATCATGTTAGTTAAATGACATATTATTTATGAAAATAACTGTATTTTGCAAAATAAAGAAGTCAGTGAAAATAGCTTTAAAAAACATTTCTGTAAATCTCTTTAATGCCTGACTTAATAGAAGATAACTGCATTCTCCTCTGTTTCTGCATTCAGTCTGTTGGATTAAAACATAATCTGGCCTCATGCAGATATAGAGTTGGAAAAGAGAGGAATATTTAATAGTTTTTTCAGATAACAGCCCATATTTTTAATACTATACCAAAACTCAATAAGTGATAGTTTCTTAAGTGTTAGTTGCAGTGTGCAATCTAAAACTATAGGAATCAACTTTCCATATTCTGTTACATTAAAATCCATTGGTCTATTTTGCACGCCGACTGGGTCTTCTACCTATGCATGATTTCATAACATTGTGCATTAGTCATTTGGAAAATTGATTCACTGAGTTATGCAGATATTCCAAATGTTGAGAAAAGTCTTAAATACTGGAAAGATATCAAGATCACAGTATTGGATACAAGTTTTCCAGAATTCTAATTTTTGCTTGAAAGCTTGAATTGTACAGGCAACAAATTCTGTCAACTTTTGTGGTTTTTTGGAAATATCAGGCTCAGTTGGTTCATTTTCTAGAAAACACTCAAGTTTGTCAAATATTGATTATAATCATAATTTATCTTTCAGTCTGCTGGGGTTAAAAATGATACTCCATGAAAAAGGCAGCTAGTGAAGCTTGCAACTCAGTAGCCCCTGTGCTAGTACTTAACTCCATCATTATACTTTGAAATGCAGCAGAAATGCTTTATGTACACTTTCTATTCCATGACACAGGCTATTAAAAATACTTATATTCAAGGGACCAGATTTAATAAATTTAATAACACTGTATCATCAAAAACATTCTTTTTTTAAAAAAAGATTTAATTTATTTATTTTAGAGCCAGAAAGAGAGAGCAAGTGGGGGGAGCAGGGAGGGAGAAGGACAAGCAGACTCCCCGCTGAGTGGGGATCTTCATGTGGGGCTCCATCCCAGGACCCCTGGGATCATGACCTGAGCCCAAAGTGGACATTTAACTGATTGAGCCACCCAGGGGCCTCCATCAAGGACATTCTTAAGTGAAACTGATGTTTAAACAAAACTTTGAGGGTATGGTGGTGCAGAATACAAAGACACTTAGGACAGTTTGGTGCCCCTACTTTGATTTGTGTTAAGGCACCAGCAGTTGAACTCACTATTGCCTTTTCATTATTAGTGCAAATGTCAACATGATAAAAAAGGTGAACAATATCTTAGTATTATTATGAAAATAGTTTTAACCTCAGGGATATCCAGAGAAGGCCTCATTGACCTTCAGGAATCTGTGGGTCACACTTTGACACCCAAACCCTGAGCAGAGGGTTTCTTCACTCTACTGTGAGGCTCCTGTAGTTTTTTCCAGCCCTCTCAGAGCTGTGTTTAAACACTTGGCCTTAAGGGAAGGCATCAGTTTGTTCCCCATGTTTTGAGAGGGTCACCAGGAATCTGTAAGGTTGCCTCAGGCCTCGTGTGGTGAAATCTCTGTTTCTTTGGTGCTGTTGCAGGGCAGGGACTCTATGAAGGTAAGTGGTCAAAAGAGAGTTCAATCTGCGCTCAGATCCCCAGATTCGCATTTGAGTGGGCCTTTTCTTTTTTTAAATCAGTTTTAATTTTTTGATCAATTTCAGAACTTGGTGGGCACAATATACTCTCAAGGACACTCATCAACATTCTAATATTGAACCCTAGTCTGCCTCCTCTTATATTCACCCATTGGTATAAATCCCATCTTTTGAATGTTCTTTGGACTTACAAAGAACAATTTTATTCTTTTTTCTACATGATAATCCTTTTGATATTTTTCAAAAAGGTATCAAAACCTCCCTGTCATTTCTGTTCTCCAACGATGATATGATGGAACTGAGATAGACCTGGATGTAAGAGTTTCCACTGTTGAAAAGAAGGGCCATATGCCCACCAATGTTCATAGCAGCAGTGTCCACAGTAGCCAAACTGTGGAAAGAGACAAGATGCCCTTCAACAATTAAATGGATAAAGAAGATGGGGTCCATATATACAATAGAATATTACTCGACCATCAGAAAGGATGAATACTCAACTTTTGCATCAGCATGGACAGGACTGGAGGAGATTATGCTAAGTGAAACAAGTCAAGCAGAGAAGGTCAATTATCATATGGTTTCACTTATTTGTGGTGCATAAGGAATAACATGGAGGACATTAGGAGAAGGAAAGGAAAAATGAAAGGGGGTAGTCAGAGGGGGAGATGAACCATGAGACACTATGAACTCCAGGAAACAATCTGACGGTTTTGGAGAAAGGGGAGTAGGGGGATGGGTGAGCCTGGTGATGGGTCTTAAGGAGGGCACAGATTGCATGGAGCACTGGATGTTACAGGCAAATGATGAATCATGGAACACTGCATCAGAAACTAATGACATACTGTATGGTGACTAACATAACATAAAAAAAAAGAGTTTGCACTGTCACTTATGTAGTGTGACCTTGAGCAAGTCACTTCATTTCTTTGATTTCAGGTTCATCATCTGTAAAATGGGAATAATAATTCAAATTTTATCAGGTGCTATGGGGATTTAATGAGATAAGTGTCCAAGGAATCAAGTCAGTGCTGGTGCATAGTAGGCATGCTATAATAGTTATTTCTCTTCCCTTTTTGGAAAATGTAATAACTGAAATAAAATATAGATGTGTTTTGAAAATGTAATAATATTAAGGTATTATTAGTCATAATGGCACCACAAAATAGTAATCTTACTAAGAGTCATTGCTGTACTCCCGCCTTGGTTTTTAAAATCTGTAAATTTGTCCTAAGAACTAGCAGTTGTAGCTGCAGAACGGTGAACTCTTGTGATATCTATAACAGTAACTGTCAGTTTGGGGCTATTTTTTCTTTCTTTTTTGGATGAGAGAATAAGGGGTTGTAGAAATAAATGTTCAAGGCTCTGAGATTGAAAACTTAATATCGACTCATAAAGTAGAGGTTTCCATAAGCAAAAGCAAGATGGATGCCTCATATTTCACAGAAGGCATTAAAGTTAAGGGGCAGATGTGAGACAGAATCCCTTATTGTATTACCAAAAAGAATAGAATGGATCCAATGGCTTTCTGTTTTCCTAACAAGCAATGGAACAGTGACAAGAAAGCTTGGATTACAAGGGTATAGAACAATGATCTAATTATTAAGCTCTTGTAAACTTGAAGTTCATAAAAATGAAGTTGAGAGATGTGGGAATGTATCACATGAAGTCCTAAGAGATGTGAAATCATTAATCTCTTCCAGGCCCAGTCTAGCAAGTAATAGGTTGGTGATTGGCAAAGGCCTCTCATAGCTTTATGAATTCCAGGAGACCTCATTTATCTGGAATTATGTTTCACAGAAAGATATATTTTTAAAAATCCAGTAATTCAATTAGGCCTCTCCTGGAAGTAAAACTCTTTTTTATTTTAAAATAGTGGCTTAAAATGCAGGGTTCATGAATCAGTTCTAGGGGCCCACCTTCCTAAAATTCTATGGAGGATTCTATAGGGTTTCCTCACATGCATTCTTCCAAAGGGAGAATCCATATTTTTTAGACGTTTTTCAAAATAGACTATACTCCAAAAAAACCCTAAGCACTACTGTTTTAAACAATTTTTGAAGTAAATTTTCTGGAAGTGGTATAACTTCTCAATTTTATTTGCTACCTATTGGAAAAATGACCCATTCAGGGATATTATTTTCCTATTAATTTGTCCTGGACTCCTATGATTTTGAAACCTTGTGTGTTACCTTTTTACGGTATTTCTGTCTTTTCCTTCCCTGATGCAGTTACCTTTTGCCTTGTTACCAGCAAGTTAACTTATAGCAGTTTCATCCTGCATACTGTAAAGTGCCTGGGAAATGAGATAACAGAGCCAGAGTCCTTTTAGTGAGACTCTATCCTATGAGTAAGTGTCCAGGTGTTAGTGCACAGACATGAGGACAAGAGTATTGAGCACAAACACATGATGCTTCCCAAGCTTGGACTTGCACCTGGCATACTCTTAACTTCCACCCACCTTCCTTGGGCCACAGTAAATCACACGGGCAAAGAAAACAACTGAGAAGGGAAGTAGGTATATTCCTCCCAAAGACAGCGAGAGAATATTTGCTGAACAATTACTTACTTGACCACAATCTGCTTCTTTTTATAACTGAATTCATATTTTTAAAAAGAAAAATAACTACAGATCACCTTACTATGCTTTCTTTAAAGGCAGATTGAGCATTCTGGTGAGCTTCAGAAACTTCCTGAAGCAAGGATCCTTTGTTACCTGAGAGTGTAGGTAATGGACCCAAACGGAACAAAACGAAACAAAGCAAAAAATAAAATAAAATAAAAATAAATTAAAAAAAAAACCACTCAGTTTAATAACTGAAGGAAAAAAATATTGTCAATGTTCCCTCAGCCGTGAAATTTCAAATCCAATTCCGAATCACAGTTTATGGATATTGTTGTTCCAGTAGCTTTTTGAGCTCCCACGAGTAATCCCACAAGGGGCAGTTTGTTTGTTTGTTGTTTCAGATAATACCATCTGCTCGTAGCAACGTCTGTATGAAGTCCCCTTCTTTTGCATTATGACAACGTCTTTGTGTAAGCAGAGAAATTTCACCTCCCTAACTTACTCATTGCTAGGGAAAAGGCTGCAACCTTGGTGAGAATCACCAGGGAGCTGCATTACCAGTCCTCCTCATTGCCTTAGGGACAGCTCTCATTCACTCTTCCCCAAGATCAAGGAGAGTCACTTTCCTTAATTTAGAACATCTCAGAGGAGAAATGCTGATGTTTGTGTGTACTTCCCAGCTTTTTGTTCTTTCTGAATGTAATCTACTGTCTTAAGATGAAGACAATATGACCTATGCCTTTATGATTTAGTGAATAGAAAGCCTAGGCAGGATGAGAAAGAGCACAGGGCTTGGCCTCCATTGGCCCAAGTTTGAATTCTGATGGCTATTAATGAGCTGTGTGTCCTCGGGAAGGTGACCCAACTTCTCTGAGCCAAGTCTCATTACTCTAAAGACAGTATGCTAATACCTTGCTCACAGTGTTGTTGTGAGTTTTACACAAATTAGTCCTTAGGCGCTAACAAAATGGAGGATATTTATCAGTATAAAGGAGTAGGAGAAACTAAAGAATTTTGATTCTAGAGAGCATAAAATCCAGGGAAAAATCACCAAATAAAATGAAGAGCACCCTTTGATTCTAATCTTAGATGGCATCTCTACAAAATTAGATAGAGGCAGAGAAGAGTGAATTTCCAAACGCCCAGATAATACAACCGTTGTTCACAATCATTGGTTTTTTACTTTTAAGTCTTAAAAGTTTCAAACAAGTTAATGCAGATAACATGGTATTCCTTCTACTGATGTTAGATAGATGGGAGGGCTGGGAGACGGAGGAATAAAATAACAAAGAAGGGCAAATTTGCTACTGTTTTCAAGTGTCTAGATACTAGCTTTTAATGGAGAGACTGTGTTTAACTTTGTCATGCAAATGATTTCATCTTTGTATAACAATGTAGAAATAAACTGTAAACAAAACACTAACTGTAATCTTGTTTAACAGTCAAAGTACTTTTTGTCTAAAATAGAGAATTTTGTAATAATAGTAGTGAAAGACCCCTCCCCTAGAAGATAGATAGGATAACTAACCGCTTGTTTGCTTTTCTGTGAACCGCTGGCTTTTAGGTGTAAATTAGGTTATTAATTGCTTATTAATTGCTCTTTTGCCCTTCTGTAACTGCTTGGCTTATAGAAATAATAGAAGACGCCATGATGGCATTCCTACCTTCCCCCTTCTTCCCCCTCCCTGCCTCTCTCCTCCTGCGCGCGGGCCCTCAGAACCAATCAGCTTGTTCCCCCTTCCCGCCTCTCTCTTCGCATGCGGGTCCCCAAAGCCAATCTGCAAACTACACTAAGGCCTTTTTCAAAAGTTCTAACTGTCAACCAATCAGTTGCGCCCCACCCAAAACTTGTTTGTACCTGTCTATAAAAACCCGGCACCACCCCAGCCGGGTGTGCTCAGCTAGCAGGAGCTGCTGACCACCCGCAGGCGCGCGCTGACCACCCGCAGGCGCCTGCGTAACAATAAAGAACCTCTTGCTGATTGCATCCAGTGGCAGTGTTGGATTCTTGGGTAAGGGGATCCGCGGGTCTTTCAGTAGTATTGATTTAAGGCTTGTAATGCACGATGCAAAAATGCCTCATCCGAATTGTTTCATAGACCTTCATTTGAGGACAAACACTAGGCTTCAATTAAAAATAGAGACATTGAACACTAAAGTTTTTTGAATGCTGATACAGTCATCTCCTAAAAGCAAAAATCATTTACTTTACATGGCTGCCCTAGATAGGAAAGAGGACCATGAAATAGCCAAATGCAGTAAGTAGAAATGGAATTACCCATACAGCTCACCATCAAGACAACAAGGAGAGGGCACTGGTCATCATCTTTCACTTGGTTTCACAAAGATATTTTTATTTATATTTTACTATGTTTTATTTATATTTTCATTTTTATTTTGTATATGTATTTAAAAAGACGTCTTGAAATATCAAAGGAAACTTTAGCGAACTAAAAACTGAAACTAACAAAAATAGGCAGGGGGAAGTTGAAAGGAAAGCAACACCTGATTGATGGTTAAATTACACAATGCTGTCACATCCCTGGCAACCGAAGGACATTTCTCCTTTGTGTCCAGAAACCTCTGCAGTGCTCGCCATAATAAATTCGTAGGTGGACTGTGTAGCAGCAGATTTTCACTAGGGGGCAGCCTCTCACTGAAATGTGAGCGCATCCTGTCTGCTTCATCTGATTTCAATAAGAAACTGGCCCAGGGAGGCACACATTCTCGGCACAGCTTCTAAAGGAAAATTTATGCATCTATAAAATGTTGAATCAGCACAGTCGCTAAGTGGTGAGTAAAGGAAGGAAAAAGTCTTGCGTAACATTAAAAGCCCGGCATCACTGATGGTCAGCCACACAAACGTCGTGTGCTCAGAACACAAAGCCTTTGCTGTGTGTTCGCTGGTCCCCCGGAACGTTGGCTACAGTCAAGATTTTTTGAGTCATAGTTTAGCCTCTTTTATACACACACACACACACACATAGACACAAGCTGAATTAAAAGCCACTGTGCAAGTAAACATTGTACAGTCGGGAAGGGATTAAAAGGAATTGATTAATGCCTCAGGCTCTTAAACCCTACGTT
Source organism: Mustela nigripes (assembly GCF_022355385.1). Classification (NCBI taxonomy): domain Eukaryota; kingdom Metazoa; phylum Chordata; class Mammalia; order Carnivora; family Mustelidae; genus Mustela; species Mustela nigripes. Next base: position 57,277,241 of record NC_081559.1, on the reverse strand, counting down.
TAAACTGAGCAGAACACTGTGGCCGGGCTGTTCTCTGCATGACTTCTGCATGACCCTATCTATCCACCTATTGTTTTTCCTCTTTGACACTCTTTCTCTTGCTTTTTATATTCCTCAAGTGATCTCACCTAACAAAGTCAACAGCTCCGGCCAGAGGAGAGTCGTGACTGTATTTTTTTAACCGGGATCTCAATGGTCTCCAAGCAGGAGGCAGAGGCATTATTTGAAATGCGATACTGCCCCATTCTCTTGTGAGCCAGCCAGGCTGTCGGGTCCTATTGGGTCTGTGATTGTAACTGAGAGCTCCGACATCCCAGAGCAACTGGTGTGACCTTGTGTGGTCTGGGAACCTAGGTAGAGCCCAGGGTGGCTGGGCACACTGTCACCTGGGACCCATCTATGACTTAAGGTGGCATAGGGATGTTTGTGGAGACTTGGAGCTACTCCCAGCAGCCTGCAGTGTGAACGGAGCTGGAAAAGAGGAAAGAAAGGAAACCCACTGGACTAGAGGTGGCTACCCATGGAAATTTAGGCCCCCCAAATCAGTAATTCCTCAGTAAGGCAGAGGTCAGAACTTGTGGCAATAGAAAGCATGGCTAGGTGTGGGGCTCTCTGGCCAGAGTGAAGTTTGAATCCTGGCTCAGCCTACTGCTTGCTGACTATGTGACTTTGGGAAGGCTGCTTACCATTTTCCGGCCTTGGCTTCCTTTTCCATGAAACGAGTGCTTTACCTAGCACCTGGCACATAAGAGTTCAGTGAAAGTTAGCTATTATTATTACTACTATTATTATTGCTACTATTGTTATTAAGGATGCAGAGAGGAGGGAAGAGGACTTCAAGTAAAGTCTTGGTTTCCTCATCTATAAAAGGAGGGAATAGCAGAAAGCCCTTTATAGAGAGGTGTTGTAAGATTTAAATGAGCTTCTATATGCAAAGTGCTTAGAATAAATTTGGCCAATAGTAAGTGCTCAATAAACTATTGTTATTAGCGATATAAAGAGCAATAGTGCTACTCCCCACTTATAGGAGCTAAAGAGGTGTTGTGAGAAATGAATGTGTTCACCGCACCGTAGTCAGCCGCGGTGCTGAATAAATGACGAGTCATTTTCCTAGCTTGAAAATTCTGTTGCTTAGGTTGCTTAGTATCTATGTGTGTACTGATTCCAGAGGGAAATTTCAACAACTGGGAACTACAGTTTATATATGATCACTTCCATAAAGTCGTGGGCTATTTTGTGTCTTTGAGCTCCTTTGATAATCTAAAGTTACCTATGGAATATCTGTGGAATCTTACCCCTGACAAAAGCATATGCCTGCACGCAATTTTGCACACACATTTAGGGGTTTTTGTCTTAAAACCCATCCACGGATTTTGTAGAAATCCAAAGGCTTGGGACTAATAATTCCTGTAGCATAAGAAAGAATATAGCTAGGGGTACCTGAGTGGCTCAGTCAGTTAAGCATGCGACTCTTGGTTTTGGCTTAGGTCATGATCTCAGGGTCCTGAGATGGAGCCTGAGTCAGGCTCTGTGCTTAGTGGGAGTCTGCTTGAGATTCTCTCTCCCTCTCCCTCTGCCCCTCTCCCTGCTTGCTCTCTCTCTCTCTCTCAAATAAATAAATAATTAAAAGAAAAGAGATAGCTAGCAGGGATAATTTTTTGTGTGTATCTTTTTTTTAATTAAAAAAATTTTTTTTAATAAACATATAATGTATTATTAGCCCCAGGGATACAGGTCTGTGAATTGCCAGGTTTACACACTTCACAGCACCCACCATAGCACATGCCCTCCCCTATGTCCATAACCCAACCGCCCTCTCCTGACCCCCCTCCCCACAAGTAACCCCCAGTTTGTTCTGCGAGATTAAGAGTCTCTTATGGTTTATCTCCCTCCTGATCCCATCTTGTTTCATTTATTATTTTCCTTCCCCCCAAACTCCCCACGTTGCGTCTCCACTTCAGGGAGATCATATGATAGTTGTCTTTCTCTGATCGACTTATTTTGCTCAGCATAATACCCACTAGTTCCATCCACATCGTCGCAAATGGCAAGATTTCATTTCTTTTGATGGCTGCATAGTATTCCATTGTATATATATACCACATCTTCTTTATCCATTCATCTGTTGATGGACATCTAGGTTCTTTCCATAATTTGGCTATTGTAGACATTGCTGCTATAAACATTTGGGTGCACATGCCCCTTCGGATCACTACGTTTGTATCTTTAGGGTAAATACCCAGTAGTGCAATTGCTGGGTCATAGGGTAGCTCTATTTTCAACTTTTTGAGAACCTCCATGCTGTTTTCCAGAGTGGTTGCACCAGCTTGCATTTTTTTTTTTTTAAAGATTTTATTTATTTATTTGACAGAGAGAAATTACAAGTACACTGAGAGGCAGGCAGAGAGAGAGAGAAGGAAGCAGGCTCCCTGCTGAGCAGAGAGCCCGATGCGGGACTCGATCCCAGGACCCTGAGATCATGACCTGAGCCGAAGGCAGCGGCTTAACCCACTGAGCCACCCAGGCGCCCCACCAGCTTGCATTTTCACCAACAGTGTAGGAGGGTTTAGCAGGGATAATTTTTAAACTGGGATGATTCTTAATACAGATTTCATTGGTAAGAATAAGGTTAGGAAGATGTCCCCCAAATCAGCACAGGTCCTTAACTGGTGGTTCCCAAACTGTAGGTGGCAGAAGCATAGTAGCCTGGGATACTTAATAAAATTAAGATTCTTGAGCTATTCCACCAGCTTAGTTTAGTAGGTCTTGGGGGTGGTATAGTCCAGAAAACTGAATTTTAACATGCACTCAGTTGATTTTGATGTAGGAGTCCCTTAAAATATACTTTAAAAACTATTCCCTTAGGTCTGGGAGAACTTGCATTGGGTTCTAAGTAAAGTAGAATTATTTTTAAAAAAAAAATTTTTAGGGGGCGCCTGGGTGGCTCAGTGGGTTAAGCCACTGCCTTTGGCTCAGGTCATGATCTCAAGGTCCTGGGATCGAGTCCTGCATCGGGCTCTCTGCTCAGCAGGGAGCCTGCTTCCTCCTCTCTCTCTCTCTCTCTGCCTGCCTCTCCATCTACTTGTGATTTCTCTCTGTCAAATAAATAAATAAAATCTTTAAAAAAAAATTTTTTTTAGGGTGCCTGGGTGGCTCAGTGGGTTAAGCCACTGCCTTCGGCTTAGGTCATGATCTCAGGGTCCTGGGATCGAGTCCCGCATCGGGCTCTCTGCTCAGCAGGGAGCCTGCTTCCTCCTCTCTCTCTCTCTCTGCCTGCCTCTCTGCCTACTTGTGATCTCTCTCTGTCAAATAAATAAATAAAAAATCTTAAAAAAAAATTTTTTTTAAAAGGCCATTTACCTAAACTGAGCATCCCAGCCAGCTTAGTTTTTCCTGAAGAAAAGGAATAAAATTGCAGCTCTGGAAGGAAGGCTGAGTTTTGCTTGAGAGACACAAATTCTACTACCAAAAAATTAGATGACAGGAAGCATTGATCATTTCAATCACATTCTTTTTTTTTTTTTTTTTAAAGATTTTATCTATTATTTGACAGAGAGAGAGAGAGAGAGAGCACACCAGCACAAGCAGGGGGAGGGGCAGGCAGAGGGAGAGGGAGAAACAGGCTTCCCCACTGAGCAGGGAGCCTGACACTGGGCTCAATCCCAGGACACCGGGACCATGACCTGAGCCAAAGGTAGACACCTAACTGACTCAGGCTCCCCCTTTCAATCCCATTCTAACATGGTTGTCTACCTTAGCTCCAGTGGACTCAATCTGTACTGTGTTACTTTGTGTTTTGGACATGAATTTATTTATCTCCCAAATCATATTATCTGATTAATTACTAATTACAATCATATTATGATTGCTTTTAAATCAGCCAGGTGGTAAACTTAAGGTCAGGAACTATATTTGATTATTTACCTGTATTCCTTAACCCTGATATCTGGTAGAGTGCTCAGTAGATACAGTTTTATAGGTTCAATAGCTGCTTATTTAGCTTATAATATAATGTGTTTGAAAGACAATGCTATAGACCCCAGTGGTCTTCATGACTGTAATGAACATGCTTCTAGCCATGGCAATGTAGAAGGGCTCTGTGGTAAAGTGAACTCAAATTCATTTTGATCAGCTCTTTTCCTAGACATACAAGAAGAGGATCAGAATAAAACCTTTTGGCCTGCATTCCTCATTGGCCATTCTAATAGTGTTGGGGAACATGTTCTTCATACGGACTTTGCTTGCTGTAGTGGGCTTACCTTACCTGGTGTACTCCTGGTTTCTTAGATGTCCCCAAGGGAAGGAGTGGTACTATTTCTTCCTTCCCTCTTGTTATACTAATTAGTTGCTAGTGGCAAATCCTAGACAGAACAAGTAAATGTTGTCTTCTGACCCGCTGAGGTGGGTGGGGGGCAATAGCCTCCATGATTGTTACAGAAACCCAGAGAGTACCAACTAACTCAAAGCCATCAGACTCCAAAAAATCAGGTTTTCATGGACCCAGAGCTGAGAATAGCTATTCGCCTCAATAACCCCAGGATTTGCATCTCTGAATACAGTTGAGGTAGTGAGTATTATTTATATATGAAACTATTATTTTAAAACAATGAGAAGAACATTTGTGCAAAGGAATTTTCAGGAGTATTGTACCAGGCCATGCTTGGAATTCCTGTAAGCCTAATTACTTTTGAGCCTCAAATTAAATCCTTTGTTCCTACCTGAATGCAATTGCCTAAGGACTTTATTTTTTTATTTTCTTTTGGTGGTGGATATTTTTAAAATGGGATTTAAAATGTCTGGAGTCTTAGGAATACAGAAAGACACAGTAACGTAAGCCAGTATTTTAGGCAAATACATGGTAACATCTGGAAAGCTTAAAAATGAACCTTGGCGCTACCTGGCAGTGCATAGCCTGTGTTTCATTAAACCCCAAACATCTGAAAAGCAATTTTTGGCATTTGTCATCTCTAACTCCCAAAAGAATCTGACTTCCTAGAGAAAGGCACTTAGAAGTATCACTTAGAAGTGACAGACACCACCATCCCCGTGCCTATGGGATCTGCTATGAGCGTTCAGCATCTGGAAAGGGAGGGATGAGAAGGTGCAAGTAATGAAGAAACTCAAGCCATTTGAAAAATGAGCAGAGACCAGGTGAGATGCTTTTCTGCCAAGAATGAAAGAATCTTTGAAAATGTGGCTCTGCATCAGTAATAGTCCCAAGGGAATCCACTGTGTTTTTAAACAAAAGAATATCAGTAAAATCTGACACAGATAACACATAATCATACAAACCTCCCCAGACAGTCACTCTCTTTGTTAAAAATGACACCAATGAACCAGTAAAGTTGCTTAGAGCAGGTTTACTGAACTAAAGGGAAGTGGGCCAGGGTTGCACAGCTCTTGTCTGAAGAGGTCAGTTGTGGTAGTAAGGAGAGGTGCAGCCTCAGACATTTGTCTCTGGTGGGGCCAAATTATCAGTGTTCCAAACAATCACCAGGAGGAACGATCTGTTGTTCCATCAGAGCTTGTGATCTTTCTGAAATGGGTAAGAATCAATGGGCTATCCATATATCTTTCCAGTTGTGGGCAGGTGACTTATCAATCAGTCAATCTCTTTCCAGGAAATAGAAGGCACGCCCACCAGGAAAAGGATTACAAGTCTGGGGAGAGTTGGAAGCACGGGGAAGAGGGGTTATCCTGGAAGCCTGAGAGGGGCAGGGGCAGGGGAAATAGACAGCAGTCCCTCAGCCTTATGACCTTGGCTGGTGACTCCCAGGAGGCAAGGTAGCTGATGGTGTTTCAATCCCAGGCAGCTTCCTAGGCACAGAGCAAGGCAGAGTTGGGCAGGAAATGGACGAGGAACAACAAGGAATAAAGTAAGCAGTGCAACCATGCTTTGGGCACAACAGACCATGCTAGAAGAGCACAGTGTCTATTTGCTATAAACCCAAACTTATAACAAATCAGATACCCCCCCTTCTCTATCAATCCTCATCATACATCCTCACTAGAAAGTCTGCTGAAGAATCTTAAAGCATGCAGGGTGGTATTTTATTTTGTCTAGTTGTTTTACCCTCTTCTACCACTTGAGTAGAGCAGAGCATCCATGAACTTATATGTAGACTTTCCAGTCTACCTTTTGGTTTTCTTTGAGATAAATTCACTGGTAATCAAGACCGCAAGACCCTACATTCTGCCCTTAGTTAGGCATCTAGCATGTTCCCCATGACTACAATTAATGATGCTGTTAAGATCTCGCAGCCAAAACTTCCTGACTAGTTCCCTATGTTAGTATCTCAAAGAGGATTATCATCTGGGACTTTCTCCAGGAAAAAGGAACTGAGATTTCAAGGCTGTTGTGGAGGTAGATACCTTGCTGGTGAGAGGAGGTATGGTGAGAGGAGGTATAGTTATGTTGAACACTAACTGTTCAACAAACATTTATGAGTTTCTGCTCAATGCTGGACAATTTGCTAAGTCCAAGGAGCACAAAGATATAAGATGTGGGGAATAGACAAGTACTTCAAGGTTTTGCAATTTAGTGTGATAAATGTTTTAAGGAGGAGATGAACAAAGCCCTATGATACCATGAAGTACAACATGGGGGGAATCAAAGAAGGGTTCACAAAAGAGATGATAAATGAACTGGGTCATGAAGAAAGAATAGGCATTTGCTGAGGATATGACCTGGGTAAAGATATGTTTATGACTAGTCGGGATAGGGGACTAGAAGAGGAAGTCAGAGACTGAATATTCTACACCCATTGGAAAAGCCTTCCGTAACTGTCATGTTTTGGAGTTTCTTTAACACTTAATTTAAACATTGTAGGTGATGCAGTTTTGACGTTAACTTCCAATCTCTCCTCATTCAGAAAATCTACATCTTTCATCTTCTTTGGTCATTCTATTCCACTGCTCTTCCCTGCTCTGTGCCAGGTTGCATAAGAATTTAGTATTAATTTTGTAGACAGTCGGTAATTGCTCAATATTTAGAGTTGGATCTAAACTTAGGCTTACTTAGCCTTCATGCATCATCTGTCCCTTGCTCAGGCTATCACTGTCACTAATTTACTATTGCACAGATTCAAGCAAAGCTGGAATTGAAGAAAGTTGGCTTTATTTCCAGAATATTCTGTGCAACTTGTAAGCTGCTGTTGCCCAGGAAAAGTTCTTTTCTTTAGTTATGCTTTGCTTTGTGGGTAAGGACAGGCAGAGGGAAGAGGGAAGAAATATAAGCAGCTCTTAATTGTGATGGAAAAGAGAACTGCTTTCAGACTATTTCAAACCTGAAAGTAGAAGACAATATTTTTGCTATTTTGAGAAGTGGCCATCCCTTCACTTTTATCAAGCTCTCATGACGCACATGGCCTACAACTTTTTCTTAGACCTTTTCATGTTCTTATGACAGGTTATGACAAGAATAACTTTACACTAAATTTGTTTTTTATTTCAGAGCAAGCAAATATAAAAGGAGCCCAAAATACCCACTTAACAATTGCCTTTATATATTCATTTTACTATCATCATGGGGTAGCCATTAGTGGCAAAGAAAAAATTGTAAACCGTGGCTAGGAAAGGTCGCCCATCTTAATTGAGTCTAGGTTTTCATGATGAATGGATAAGTTAAGGTGATCCTTAAATTATCACTATTGGGAGTCATGAAATGGGTCATGAATATTTCAGGGCAAGAATGACATTGTTAAAAACACAGCTCATTGGAAAAGTATGAAACAATATTCCTCAATACACCAAAATCAACTCCATTTTCTAAAGAGTGTTTACTCCAGTCCCGAGCTACGAAGCGCTTTTTTGTGGACTTTTGTTGTACTGTCAGATCTGGGTAGGAGTCTACACAGTTTTCCTTGTGTCATGATCACGCATATAATTATGCCACAGCATCCCATTTCCAACTACGCAGTCAAAGATCAGACACCAGGATCGCGGGATTAGCCAGATCTCCAGATCCTTCCTGTTGCCTCAGTTACTCATGTATGTGGGACAGAAACTCCCCAGAACATCGCTATTTCTAAGAATAAGTTTCAATCATGCTATTTTAGGGAGATGATAAAGATGAATGTATAATCATTCCTATTTCTTTACCATATTAGAATTTTTACTTAATCATATGTGTTCTGTAAAAAGATTGCTGACTGTGACTGGGAAGGTGGTCAGTTTTGGTTGACTCTAAATTTCTGTTCTGAATGGATTTGGAAAGCTTCAAGGCCTATAATATTTTAAAAATACAATTAATCATTGTGTACAATGATTTCATTTTAATCCTCAAGTGATTCTGGGAATAAGACTTGGCAGTTATTTTTATCCCCATTTTAGAGATAAGGAAAATGAATCCCATAGGGGATAGGTGACTTGGCCAAGGTTGCACAAGAGAATGGTGCAACAGGAACTTGAATTTTATTCCTTTGACTCCAAAGCCCTCCTGTTCTTCCCCTGCTTAAATTCACTGAATAAAGATGGCATTCCTGATCCATTAGAAAAAGGCATGAATGCTGACCTGTTTTTCCCAAGGTGATGCGTTTATGAGGACCCACGCTCTCCTGGGGCTCCTGGTGACCAGCGGTCCACAACAATGAGGAAACTTGAGTCTGTTAGATTGCAGACTGGAGTAAAGAAACAGAAGTTTGGTGCAAAAATCATGCCGGAGAAAGTTTATCAATTCAACACTTCGTGAGCATGTGTTGTGTGCCAGGACAACTGCCAGGAGATATTTCTGGCACAATTTCTGCTCTTGAGAATCTCACAGTTTGGAGGGGGAGATAATTAGAAGACAATGTGACAAATGCAGTTTGCAAAGGGTGTTGTGGGAACCTATGGTTAAATCTATACTCCAGCTGGAACTAAAGAATAAGATTAGGGGAGGGAAATGCTCTCTCCAGAGAGGGTAAATCTAAGCAGAACCTTGAAGAAGTAGGAGTTAGGCAAGCAAAGAAGGAAAGAGAAAGAAAGGACATTTCAGGTGCAAAGGTGTGGAGGTGGGTGAGAACAAAAAAGTTTCCTGCATCTGCCAGTACATCTCTGATGAGTCTGGGATGTGGGAGGAGACAAGGTTGGAAAGAGACTGGGCCTGGTAACAGAAAGTGCGGAATGCCAGATGAAGGGAGGAGTTTTACTTTATTGTGCAAACAAGGGAAAGGAACTTCAGGTTCGGGGTTTTTTTTTTAATTGAGGTAAAATTCATAAGGCATAAGATTAACAATCTAATTAATTAATTAATTTTAAGATTAACAACTTTAAGTTGAATACTACAGTGACATTTACAACATTGTGCAACTATCACATCTATCTGGTTCCAAAGCATTTCATCACCTAAAAAGGACCCTTATGCTCGTGAGGCAGCCACTCTCTACTCTGCTTCCCCACTAGTCCTTGGCAGCCACTAGTCTACTGTTGTCTCTAAGGATTCACCGACTCTGGATAGCTCATTTACAGGAATCACAATCTGTGACCTTATGTGTCTGGCTTATTTTACTCAGTGTAATGGTTCTGATGGTCATCCTTGTTGTAGCATGTATCAGCACTTCCTTCCTTCTTGTGGCTGAGTAATATTCCACTGTATGGATATACCAACATGTTTATCCATTCATGACTTCATGGACATTTGCATTATTTCTACCTTTTGGTGAATGTGAATAGTGCTGTGATGAACATTTATGTAGGAGATTTTGTTTGAGTACCTGTTTTCAATTCTTTGAATTTAGAATTAAGATTGAAATTGCTGGGCCATATGGTAATCCTATACTTAATTTTTTGAGAAACTGTTTTCCACAATGACTGTGCTATTTTACATTCCTGCTAGCAAAGTATGTTATTTACAATTTTTCTATAGTCACACCAACACTTATTTATTTCCATTAAAAAATTTATAACCATCCTAGTGGGTGCAAAGTGGAATCTCATTGTAGTTTTGATTTGCATTTCCCTGATGATTAGTGATGTTGAGCACATTTTCATGTGCTTGTTGCCCTTCCATATATCTTCTTTGGAAGCATATCTATTTAAGTCCTTTACCCATTTTATTTTATTGACTTCCTGTTGTTGAGGTGTAGGAGTTCTTTCTATATTCTGGATGCTAGACTCTTATCAGAGATATAAGTTTCAAATATTTTCTTCCATACTGTGATTATCTTTTCACTCTTTCCACAGTGTTCTTTGAGACACAAACATTTTTAATTCTGATTAAGTCCAACTTATCTTTTTTTATTGTAGTTCTTTGTGTTTGGGGTGTCATATCTAATATCCATTGCCAAATCCAGAGATTTCCTTTATGTTTTCTTTTAAGAATTTTATAGGTTTAGCTCTTACATTTTGGTCTTAGATCTATTTTGAGTTAATTTTTGTGGTTGGAATTAAGGGTCCAATTTCATTATTCTGCAAGGGACATCCAGTTCTGCCAGTATCATATGTCAAAGAGACTACTCTTTCTCTACTGAATGAACTTTGTGTCCCTGTTGGAGATCAATTAGCCATACACATATGGATTTATTCTTCCCTCTAAATTCTAGTCCATTGATTGTATGTCTGTCCTTATGCCAATACTACACTGTTTTTTTTTTTTTGTTGTTGTTGTTGTTTAATTAATTAATTTATTTTCAGCATAACAGTATTCATTATTTTTTCACCACACCCAGTGCTCCATGCAATCCGTGCCCTCTATAATACCCACCACCTGGTACCCCAACCTCCCACCCGCCCCCACCACTTCAAACCCCTCAGATTGTTTTTCAGAGTCCATAGTCTCTCATGATTCACCTCCCCTTCCAATTTCCCACAACTCCCTTCTCCTCTCTAACTCACCATGTCCTCCATGCTATTTGTTATGCTCCACAAATAAGTGAAACCATATGATAATTGACTCTCTCTGCTTGACTTATTTCACTCAGCATAATCTCTTTGAGTCCCGTCCATGTTGCTACAAAAGTTGGGTATTCATCCTTTCTGATGGAGGCATAATACTCCATAGTGTATATGGACTACATTTTCCTTATCCATTCGTCCGTTGAAGGGCATCTTGGTTCTTTCCATCGTTTGGCGACTGTGGCCATTGCTGCTATAAACATTGGGGTACAGATGGCCCTTCTTTTCACGACATCTGTATCTTTGGGGTAAATACCCAGGAGTTCAATTGCAGGGTCATAGGGAAGTTTTATTTTTAATTTCTTGAAGAATCTCCATACTGTTCTCCAAAGAGGCTGCACCAACTTGCATTCCCACCAACAGTGTAAGAGGGTTCCCCTTTCTCCACATCCCCTCCAACACATGTTGTTTCCTGTCTTGTTAATTTTGGCCATTCTAACTGGTGTAAGGTGATATCTCAATGTGGTTTTAATTTGAATCTCCCTGAGGGCTAGTGATGATGAACATTTTTTCATGTGTCTGATAGCCATTTGTATGTCTTCATTGGAGAAGTTTCTGTTCATATCTTCTGCCCATTTTTTGATATGCTTGCCTGTTTTGTGTGTGTTGAGTTTGAGGAGTTCATTATAGATCCTGGATATCAACCTTTTTTCTGTACTGCCATTTGCAAATATCTTCTCCCATTCCGTGGGTTGCCTCTTTGTTTTTTTTTTTTTGACTATTTCCTTTGCTGTGCAGAAGTTTTTGATTTTGATGAAGTCCCAAAAGTTTATTTTCGCTTTTGTTTCCTTTACCTTTGGAGACATATCTTGAAAGAAGTTGCTGTGGCTGATATCGAAGAGATTACTGCCTATGTTCTCCTCTAGGATTCTGATGGATTCCTGTCTCACATTGAGGTCTTTTATCCATTTTGAGTTTATCTTTGTGTACGGTGTAAGAGAATGGTCGAGTTTCATTCTTCTACATATAGCTGTCCAGTTTTCCCAGCATCATTTATTGAAGAGACTGTCTTTTTTCCACTGTATATTTTTTCCTGTTTTGTCAAAGATTAATTGACCATAGAGTTGAGGGTCCATATCTGGGCTCTCTACTCTGTTCCACTGGTCTATGTGTCTGTTTTTATGCCAGTACCATGCTGTCTTGGTGATCACAGCTTTGTAGTAAAGCTTGAAATCAGGTAACGTGATGCCCCCAGTTTTATTTTTGTTTTTCAACATTTCCTTAGCGATTCGGGATCTCTTCTGATTCCATACAAATTTTTGGATTATTTGCTCCAGGTCTTTGAAGAATACTGGTGAAATTTTGATCGGAATGGTATTAAAAGTATAGATTGCTCTAGGCAGTATAGACATTTTAACAATGTTTATTCTTCCGATCCAAGAGCATGGAATGGTCTTCCATCTTTTTGTGTCTTCTTCAATTTCCTTTATGAGTGTTCTGTAGTTCCTCAAGTACAGATCCTTTACCTCTTTGGTTAGGTTTATTCCCAGGTATCTTATGGTTCTTGGTGCTATAGTAAATGGAATCGATTCACTAATTTCCCTTTCTGTATTTTCATTGTTAGTGTATAAGAAAGCCACTGATTTCTGCACATTGACTTTGTATCCTGCCACGTTGCTGAATTGCTGTATGAGTTCTAGTAGTTTGGGGGTGGAGTCTTTTGGGTTTTCCATATAAAGAATCATGTCATCTGTGAAGAGAGAGAGTTTGACTTCTTCATTGCCAATTTGGATACCTTTTATTTCTCTTTGTTGTCTGATTGCTGTTCCTAGGACTTCTAATACTATGTTGAACAAGAGTGGTGAAAGTGGGCATCCTTGTCTTGTTCCTGATCTCAATGGGAAGGCTGCAAGCTTTTTCTCATTGAGGATGATATTTGTTGTGGGTCTTTCATAGATAGATTTGATGAAGTTCAGGAATGTTCCCTCTATCCCTATACTTTGAAGCGTTTTCAGGAACGGATGCTGGATTTTGTCAAATGCTTTTTCTGCATCAATTGAGAGGACCATGTGGTTCTTCTCTCTTCTCATATTAATTTGTTCTATCACATTGATTGATTTGCGAATGTTGAACCATCCTTGTAGCCCAGGGATGAATCCCACCTGGTCATGGTGGATAATCTCTTTAATGTGCTGTTGGATCCTGTTTGCTAGGATCTTGTTGAGAATCTTAGCATCCATATTCATCAGTGATATTGGTCTGAAAATTTCCTTTATGGTAGGGTCTTTGCCTGGTTTAGGGAAAATCCTAAGAATAGCATTGAACAGAAATATAGAGAAAACCTACAGAAAGAAAGACTTCAAAGGTAACTTGATAAAAACGTATCTATCAATAATCACTCTCAATGTGAATGGCCTAAGTGCGCCCATAAAACGGCACAGGGTTGCAGATTGGATAAAACGACAGGACCCATCCATATGTTGTCTACAAGAGACCCATTTTGAACCTAAAGATACACCCAGACTGAAAGTGAAGGAATGGAGAAGCATTTTTCATGCCAATGGGCCTCAGAAGAAGGCTGAGGTAGAGATTCTCATATCAGATAAATTAGATTTTAAACTAAAGACTGTAGTCAGAGATACGTAAGGACACTACATAATTCTTAAAGGGACTATCCACCAAGATGATCTAACAATTGTAAATATCTATGCCCACAATATGGGAGCAGCCAATTACATAAGAAAACTGTTAATCAAGATAAAGAGTCATATTGATATGAATACAGTAATTGTAGATCTTAACACGCCTCTCTCAGAATTAGACAGATCATCAAAGCAGAAAATCAATAAAGAATGAGCATTGAATGGCACATTGGAACAGATGGACCTCATAGATATATACAGAACATTCCACCCTAAAACAACAGAATACTCATTCTTCTCAAGTGCACATGGAACCTTCTCAAGAATAGATCGCATACGGGGTCACAAATCAGGACTCAACCGATACCAAAAGACTGAGATTATTCCCTGCATATTCTCAGATCACAATGCTTTGAAACTGGAGCTTAATCACAAGGAAAAGTTCAGAAGGAACTCAAACACCTGGAAGCTAAAGGCCACCTTGCTTCAGAATGCTTGGATCAATCAGGAGCTCAAAGAAGAACTGAAACAATTCATGGAAACCAATGAGAATGAAGACACTTCGGTCCAAAACCTATGGGATACAGCAAAGGCTGTCCCAAGGGGAAAATACATAGCCATCCAAGCCTCCCTCAAAAAAATTGAAAAATCCAGAACACGGCAGCTGTCTCTACACCTTAAAGAACTGGAGAATCAACAACAAATCAAACCAACTCCACACATAAGAAGGGAAATCATCAAGATTAGAGCTGAGATCAATGAGGTAGAAACCAAAGATACAGTAGAATGTATTAATGAAACTATAAGTTGGTTTTTTGAAAGAATCAATAAGGTCAATAAACCATTGGCCACACTAATCCAAAAGAAAAGAGAGAAAGCCCAAATTCATAAAATTATGAACGAAAAGGGAGAGATCACAACTAACACCAAGGAAGTAGAAACAATCATCAGAAGTTATTATCAACAGTTATATGCCAATAAGCTTAGCAACCTTGATGAAATGGATGCATTCCTGGAAAACTATAAACTCCCAAAATTGAACCAGGAAGAAATCAACAACCTGAATAGACCGATATCTAGTAACGAGATTGAAGCAGTGATCAAAAACCTCCCAAAAAACAAGAGCCCAGGACCTGACGGATTCCCTGGGGAATTCTACCAAACTTTCAAAGAAGAAATAATATCTATTCTCCTGAAGCTGTTTCAAAAAATTGAAGCAGAAGGAAAACTTCCAGCCTCTTTGCTACACTGTTTTGATCACTGTAATTTTGTTGTAGTTTTGAAAGTGGGAAGTGTGAGTCCTCCAACTTTGTTTTCCTTTTTCAAGATGATTTGGCTATTGCAAGTCTATATGGATTTTAGAATCAACATTTCCACATCTTTGTAAACAACAAAAAAAATACCATTGGGATTTTGATAAGAATTGCATGGAATGTGTAGATTAGTTTTATGAGATTTCCTCTCTTGATTTCCTTTGGTTCTGTCTATGGCATCCTTAATCTCTTTCAGCATCTTCAAGACAGTTGATACAAAGTCTTTGTCTAGTAAATCTAATGACTGTGTTTCTCAGGAATAGTTTCAATTAATTTCTTCCCCCCCCTTCTATTAACGAACAATACTTTCTTGTTTCTTAGCATGACTTACAATATTTTTGTTGAAAGCTGAACATTTTTAATATTATAATGTGATAACTTTGAAAATCAGATTATCTCCACTCTTTGGGTTTTGTTAATGAGTCTTGTTTTGGGTTGTTGCTGTTTGCTTGCTTAGTGGCCTTTCTAAATTATTTTAATAAAATTTGTATTCTTTGTTGTGTGTGGCCGCAGAAATCTGTGTTCCATTAGCTTAGTGGTCATCTAGTATTTTTGCAGAATTTCCTTAAATGCCTAAAGGCAAAAAGAAAAATGAAAAACACTCTTCCAAATCTGAAAATTGGCTCTGTGTGGGGATATTTCTTGAACAGTTAGCCAGGCTATTTACAACTGTGCCTTTCCCTGCTTGCTCGGAGCCTGAAGGTCAGTCAAAGGTAAAAGCTTCAGGTCTTTTCAGGACTTTTCTGAGCATATATCCAGCTCTGGGAATGTGTGTGGTCTTATCAATTCCCTAGTGTATGTAGGAACTTTTAAAAGACCTCTCTTCCACGTATCATCTTTCCCTACTGGTTTTTCCCCAGGTTTTCTACTTTGTTTGTTGCTTGTCCTGACTGCTATCCCTTGCCCCAGGCTCCATGGCCAATATTTCTGTTTTTAAATGCTTTTAGCAAATGCCTGGGAAGTCACCCCAGCCCCAAGATTGCTCTAAGTCAAGCAAAACAAAGACAGGCCCTTGTGCAGGTCCTTTATGGACCTACCAAAAAAGTGGAAACACACAATCACAATTTTTTAAGACTAATATGCATATTTCTCCCTTGGCACTGGCAACCTACACCAGGAATACATACCACTGTCTTCACGGGTGCTGCTCCAGGGATGAGGAATGGTGGATGGGCAACCTGAAACGCCACAGTGCTCTTACTACAGGGTGGCAGCTTCTGTTATCATTAAGTTTTCCCGATTGTTGTTCATTTCTGACTAGTTACCAGAGTTCTGCAAAAGTAAATTGATAATTTTGCCAGTTTATTAAGTTGCTTTTTTCCCCTCATGTATTCTTAGTATTTTTGATTATAGTAAATGTTTATATACATACATAAAATTGACCATTTTAACAATTTTTTTTAATTTTTTATTTTTTATAAACATATATTTTTAATCCCCAGGGGTACAGGTCTTGTGAATCACCAGGTTTACACACTTCACAGCACTCACCAAAGCACACACCCTCCCCAATGTCCATAATCCCACCCCCTTCTCCCAAGCCCCCCTCCCCCCAGCAACCCTCAGTTTGTTTTGTGAGATTAAGAGTCACTTATGGTTTGTCTCCCTCCCAATTCCATCTTGTTTCATTCTTTTTCTACCCACTTAAGCCCCCATGTTGCATCACCACTTCCTCATATCAGGGAGATCATATGATAGATGTCTTTCTCTGCTTGACTTATTTTGCTAAGCATGATACGCTCTAGTTCCATCCATGTTGTTGCAAATGGCAAGATTTCATTTCTTTTGATGGCTGCATAGTATTCCATTGTGTATATATACCACATCTTCTTGATCTATTCATCTGTTGATGGACATCTAGGTTCTTTCCATAGTTTGGCTATTGTGCAGCAATTGCACTACTGGGTATTTACCCTAAAGATTCAAACGTAGTGATCCAAAGGGGCATGTGCACCCGAATGTTTATAGCAGCAATGTCCACATTTTAACAATTTTTAAGTGTATGGTGATATTAATTACATTCACATTATTGTGCAGTCACCACCACCATCTTTTGTGCAACTATCACTGCTATTAATTGATTTTTTAAAAAAGATTTTGTTTATTTTTTTGAGAGAGAGAGAGAGCACAAGCTGGGAGGAGGCAGAGAGAGGGAGACACTCCATGCTGAGCCCAATGCGGGGCTCCATCTCACCACCCTGAGGTCATGATCTTAGCCAAAATCAAGAATCAGACACTTAACTGACCGAGCCACCCAGGCACCCCAATTAATTGCTTTTCTGAATGGATAGAGCCATAGAGTTTCCTTCTCTGCCATTTTCAGTGAGGTCATTTCTTACTTAAGATTTTTGAGTTGGGAAATAATGTGGCATGAAGTGTGTCAGAAAAGTAAGAGGGTTAGTAGCTAAAATTTTAGTGACGATGAAGTGTTTGTTAAATTATAGGGTACGCTGGACTACTTCTTGTGAACCTACGATTATTTCAAGGTAAAAAGTTAAAAAATAGAGTGGATGGGGCACCTGGGTGGCTCAGTGGGTTAAGCCTCTGCCTTCGGCTCAGGTCATGATCCCAGGGTCCTGGGATCGAGTCCCGCATTGGGCTTTCTGCTCTGCAGGTAGCCTGCTTCCTCCTCTCTCTCTGCCTGCCTCTCTGCTTACTTGTGATCTCTGTCAGATAAATAAAGAAGGAATAAAAAAAAATAGAGTGGATAATATATTTCAGGATCTTATATAAATATTAATTCTGATATTCAAAAGAGCAAAGCTTAAACTCAAAATAGCAGATCAAACCGGTGGCAAAGAAATACAGAAAGAAATAGTACAAATAGTTTCCAAAGAAACTCCTGAGTTCATGCTTGCCATGGCACAAAAGAGCACTCAGGAGATAATCACACTGAGTGATGAATAAGTTTGGAAGAGCATTTGGCTTGATCAAAGGGAAAAAAGAGGTTGCGCTGGAATGGGTACTGAAAAAACTCTCAAAGGACCATTTTGATTACCTTTTTCACTTGTCAACCAAGTTTGCATCATGTAAACAAATTATATTTGGGGGAAAAAATTAGCAAAAACTCAGAAAGAAGAAACTAGAACCTGAAAATAAAATAGGCTAGAAGAAAGAGATTAAAAACTACTCCAGGTTAAAAAAAAAAACAACAAAACCCAACCAACCCTTTTTCCTTTATCTCTTAAATTCACGGACCGAAGTCCTGCAAATTAAACTGACAAAAGATAGGAGAAAAGACATACAAAATTTATTTGATGTTAATGTTTTAATTTTTATGTGTACATGGGTTTCCCACAGAAAAGGAAGTGAAAACCCAAGGAAGTGGTGAGGCCCAAGACTTTCCATATCATTTTAACAAAAAGTGATAAATCTGTGGAAAAGTGACAACACGAAGAAAGTGTTTGGGGTTCTACGGGTGGTAAATTGTGGGAAAGTGATTATATGAGGGGAAACTAATGGAAATTAAGGTTACTTGGGTAAGGCTTATTTATGTAGGTTCAAGTCAGTGCTATCTCTGGGGATAAGAGTTGTCTTTTCCCAGTATTGGAGAGGAGAGGAGACGCCTTCACCAAGGGAAATTTATACCCTACCTTTAGGCATGAAGGGGGAGAGTAGAGAGTTTTTCTGTGTCTGCTCTTTCTCAACTGCCTTTAGTTCAAAATAATTCTCATGCTAACATAGAATATTTTGGGATGGAATATCTTGATCCCTTTCAACAGTTTAAGGAAAAAGAACTTGAACACAAGGAGGTAGATACTCATAAAATCAGTAGAAAAACAGAGGATCAGGCTGTAACAGGAGACAAGCAATGACTTCTAGAACACTGCAGATATGACCCTCTCAAGGTGCTGTAATCTCATCACAAAATATAAGATGCATGCTAAGAAAGTCAGGCACGGGAAGCCACAAACACTGCTTTCACCAATGTTTCTGAACAACCCCCAGTGGAATGCAACGATCGGGTCTAGAACATGGAATGTGACATCTGCCAATCTTACAGCCTGCCACCCCACCCCGCCGCCATGAAGCTGGAGACTGGACACTAGCATCTTCATGACATTGTTTCCCAAAGGCAATAAAAAGCACCAAAAATGTTCCTATTTCATTTCTACTTTCAAAATCTCATGCAAATGCATTTTGTTATCCTCATTCTTATCCAGGACCTTAGCTGGGAGACTGGGTAATGTAATTTTTAGCTTTGCAGTCTCTGCAGTACAGAAAAGCACACTGGAAGGACGTGGGAATGAATGTTAAGTGCCAATGGAGTTTATTCAGCCTGGGGGAGTTTAGATATTCCTTTGATTTTTATCTGTTCCATTGACTGGCATTTCTGTCACCCCAAGATCAGAATAAGAAAAAAAAAAAAAAACCCTTAGAGATCATTTCATCCTAACCCTATACTTTTATGGATGAGGAAACGGAGACTCCGAAATTTTAAGTGACCTATTCCAGATCCCATAGCTAATAATGGCAAATCTTAATTCCTGGGTCTAGGATCCTTTCCAGACTTTTAATTTATTTATATATATCCACTTTGTTCCAAAGAAAGTTTAAAGTGGCTTATGATATAAAAAACGGTAAAATTCTTAAAAAATAATGATGTAATAGGAGACATACAGTAAGTGAGGGGGATCATTCCTAGGAGCCAGGACTCCAGCACGTAGGAGTAGATAATTTAGGGTTCTGAGGAGTAAGCGAAGATACAATCTGTGATTGAATCTAATTTTTAGGTGCTTGATTAATGAATTTGACCTCAAGTTTGGTTTGCTTAAATGAGTTCCAATTTTACCAGACAAAAAAGAAGATTTTTGTCAAAAATGCCTTAAAAAGAATAGTGATTTCTTAAAAGCTATTTCTTTAAAACACAGAAAACAGGAAAGGCAGAAATAATGCTGGGATAAAAAAAAGAGAGAGAGAGACCCTGTAGAAAGTTTAGGTAGCTAAGACAGCAGTGATTTGGTTTGCAGAAGGATTAACAGTACCTTTAAGGGTTAAAGAGGGGCTGTCAGTGTCCCAGTGTAGGTGAGCAGATCACAGTTGGGGGCTATCTGTGCAAGTCACAACTGTCAGCTAGAGGCAGCTGAGATGATTTGGGGGAAGAAGAGGACATGCCAAGCAGCAGTTTGTTTCATAATTAATTTAGAAAGTGGTAAATACAATGGCCTGTCAAGAGCCAAATAACAAAAATAGAAGGAACACTAAGTGTAAGTGTAAGTATTAGCTTTGTGTTTCTGTAAAATGTATTTGGGAAAGGAATAACTTTTCTCTTCTTACCACCTAGCTCCTTTCTTCCACATTAACAACAAAAAATTTTTTTTCCCAGAATGCAATTTGATGTTCTCTTCAACCTGTTTCTCTAATTGCAATTAAACCCTGAGGGAGTAATCTTTCCAAATGCCAGAAAATGTTAGTGCCCAAGGGAATGGCAAAGCTGGAAATGTGATGTGAGTCGTCACCAGACCAGCTTTTTCTGCTTGAGAACAAAAGAAGGGCTGGGAAGATGGGATCACCCACAATTCTCAAACAGGAAGCCCTGGTGTTCATTTCCCCCAAGAAAGTAATTGTTCTGCAATCTTTGGATCATCTGACAAACTGCTTCCTGGCGTATTGATTTGCTGCTACACTGGAAAAGTAATAAATCAATAACCAGTTTTGTTGAGAAAGCAGGGAAAAGTAGTGTTAGCTTGAGGAACCACTGAAGACTTAAGAAAAGGAATTACGTTTTTGAGAGAAAAAAGTAATGCATTGGGGAGGCACTTGAAGGACCCGAGAGAAGACCACATGATAGGAATTTGAGAGAAACTTGCTTCTGGTTAGTCTCCTGCCGGTCTCATTTTGCATAGGTTAGTAAGGCCAGCAGGCAGCTGAGTGCTGGGCTCTGCTGAAGCAGTGTCATGAACCAGAGAAGATGGTCAGGCCTGTGGGCCTGGTTGGGAATGACATCATGGTATCAAGGTAGAAGTCCTGGTGGCTTCAGAGAGACCCGGATCTGAACTCCAGTTGTCACGGGCTGTGCCCACCTACGCGCCTTCCTTGAATTCCAAAGTTTTAGTTTCCTCATCTGTGAAACTGAAATAACAGTTTTCCCCGCATTGTGAGGATCAGATAGGATATCTCAAAAGCAGTTAGCACACAATAGTTGATAAATAGTTGCTATGACTGTTAATGAGAAGACTGTGGGGGCCGTGAAGAATAGATTAGGAAGGAAGAGTATCAGGAAGCTGGTTTAGAATTTTTTGAGTCGATAGAGCAGTTTCTACATTACAGAGAGACCAGCAAGTTAAGAAAAACCCATGATAAGAAGCTAGACTCTTTGAAAGGAATTTGATGCTACGTCACTGAAGGGAAGTCAATGATTTATTTGAGGAAAATGGTAGCCAATTTATCAGTAGAAAGCTATTTGACATTTGTGGGAAATGGGAGAAAAGTCAGGTCAAAATATAAAAATGCAGAAACCATTAACTGGATGAAATGGAATGCTTGGTGATATGTGAGGGAGGGGACAGTGTGAATAAGTGGTCTTGAGATAATTGGAGAAAGATGGGTAACAAATGGCGTATTTAGGCTAGAGTTCAGTGAATTCTATCGTTCTTTGTGAGGGGAAATACCCTTAGAAATGACATCCAATTTTTTTTTTTATGCAAGTATTCTCTTTGAAATCTCTGCCAGTATAACGTTCATAGTAATGAAAAATTTTTTAAAAAATAATAAAAATAGAAAAAAGTGCCTGATCAGGGAGTTAACAATCAGTTTCCCAGTGGAACTGGGGAAGTTGAAATGGTAGGTCAGGTAAGAAATTAAAAATTTCAATTATCTCCCTGTCAGTTGTCAGGCTGCCTAATTCAGGATGAAATGCAGAGATGAGATTTTAGGATGAGGCAAATGATGAATTCTAGCAAAGTAGAATAGCCCCACGTGGCACAGAATGAGCACTAACTGGTTTAGTCCAATGTTTATGAGTGATCTCTTGGATAATCGTAGCACAATCAAGTACGACATTTTATGGGGGGGGGGCGGGGAGCGGCCAAGAACATACATTTAGATAAAGCCAAGAACATACATTTAGATAAAGTTCAAACACTGATAAGAAAAACTTGGCCAAAATGGATTTTAAAATAATGTTTTAAAAACCCTGAAGTCTAACTAAAAACATTACTGTAAACATGTGAAAACTGTTTGCCACAGATAAATCAAAATGTCCAGGTATTAGGGGTGAACTAGAAATTAAGTGACTAAATCCAGAAGCACACTGAAAAATTTTTTGAAATTAGTAATAGCAAGATTGTTTTTAAATACACCTGGCAGCAAGCTATGTATGGAAAAGTTACACATGTGGATGAAAAGGAAATACGATAGTTCAATGAATTCATTTATTCCTCTTTTTTCCTGAATAGAAATGTGAACAGCGTCTAAAAAGAAAAAAAAAACAAACAGTTAATTTAGAAAGAGACAGATTTTTCTCCCTTTGCTGTCTGACTTCTTATTACCTGGAAAAAATAGAAACATTCCAAATTTTAAATGAAACCCAGTTTTAAGGAATACTGCTTGAAAAGGTTCTGCAGCATTTTTTTATTTCAAAAATCTTAAAGAAAGATTTTAAGACTGAATTCATTTCCAAAGTAACTTTTGAAGCAGATAATTGAGAGCTGCTAAGGAAAAAGTCAGGGTGCAGCAGGATTATTGGGAGTGGCTGGTCCCCACCCAAAGCCTTTGAATGGACCTCACATGTGACTGTTGCTTAAGATATATTATCAGCTGTTAATTGAGCTGGGAGATCGCCCACGTGACTTCAAATACCCTGGGGCATTGGTTGGAACAACCCGTCCCCCACCCCCAAGCCTGCGGAATCTGAAAAGAAAGGCAGGATTCTAAACTTCTAAGAGGCACAGCCTTCTTGAAGAGAAGGACAATAATATTAATATTAAGAAAACTGCCTTTGATTAATGTGCTAGTTGTTTGTAGAACTAGTTTTATTGGATTTTGTTTCTGCCATAAAGTCGTATGCTTACACGGGAAAAAAAGACCTAGAAAATACAGAAAACCATAAAAAGAAAATAAAAATCAATTATCATCCCACACTCAGAAAAACCTATGATAATATCTTAAAATACATGTGGCAGACCTTCTGCCATATGTATGTTTTCTCTCCTTTTGTAAATTTCGTGTAAAATGAGATAGTACTATTTGGTAGTCTGCATTGTTTTAATTAGAAACATATGAAATGCAAATCTTTTTATGTTGATAGATATAGATACATTTTATTTTTAGTGTCTGGACATTATGTAGTTTAATTTTATACCTTTTTGATATATAGATTATAAGTTACAGAATTTAAATAAATATTTCATTTACTTTTAAAATCAGTTGAATATTTGGCTCGCAGTATATATATATATATATATATTTTAAGATTTTATTTATTCATCTGACAGAGAGGGGGAAACACAAGCAGAGGGAGTAGGATTGGGAGAAGCAGGCTCCCCGCTGAGCAGGAAGCTTGATGCTGAACTCCATTCCAGGACCCTGGGATCTGGAACTGAGCCGAAGGCAGATGCCCAGCCACTGAGCAACCCAGGCACCCCTTGCAGTATATTCTTCATGCACATTAGTCCTTATACACTTCTGATCATATTACACTCTCAGACTGTAATATTATACCCTGAGCAGCATCTAGCACACCAGAGAATGACAGAGTCTCTTGACCCACTCTCTGGAATGGATTTTAGAACTCTGGCACTCAATATTTCAATATTAACGCAATGCTAAGATGAACATCCTTGCTCAATTATTTCTTAGGATAAATTCCAAGAAGTTGAATTGCCATCCCAGAGGTGATGCTCATTTTTAAGGCTTTTGCTACATCCCATTAAACTGACCTCTGAAAAGGTAAGTCAATTTACCTTCATGCCCTGCTTCCCCATACTTTCTCCACAAGGAATATCATTATTCTTTACAAAGCTGATAGTTTAAAAAAACGGTATTGCACTCTCATTTGTAGTTCTTCAATTACTAATGAGGTTAAATATTTTCTTATAGCTGTATGTTTTGTCTTTTTTCTCTCTTCCTATTTTTAAATTTTTATTTATTTTTAAATTCAATTTATTTAAACTAAAACAAATGCAATTCATCCATTTCTCCTATCCCCCACTTCCTGACTCTGGTTAATCTGCCAGTTTATAGATGCCTTTGTATCTATAAGCTCAGATTGCGTGTGTGAGAGAGATCATATGCAATTTGCCTCCTTTATCTGATTTATTTCGATTAGCATAATGCCCTCAAGGTTATTTCATGTTTCTGCAAATGGCAGGATATCCTTTTTTATGCTTGAATAATAGTCCAGTGCGTGTGTGCGTGTTTGTATGTATGTGTGTATGTGTGTGTGTGTGTGTGTGTGACATCTTTGTCCATTCATCCACTGATGGACACTGAAGTTGTTTCCATATCTTGACTATTGTAAATAAGGTTGGAATGAACATGGGTTGCAAATATCTTTTCAAATTAGTGTTTTCATTTTTTTCAGATAAATACCCAGATGTGGGGGGCGCCTGGGTGGCTCAGTGGGTTAAAGCCTTTGCCTTCGGCTCAGGTCATGATCGCAGAGTCCTGGGATCAAGCCTCTCACTGGGCTCTCTGCTCAGTGGGGAGCCTGCTTCCCTTCCTCTCTCTCTGCCTGCTTCTCTGCCTACTTGTGATCTCTGTCTGTCAAATAAATAAATAAAATCTTTAAGAAAAAAAATACCCAGATGTGGAATTGGTGGATCATATGGTAGTTGAATTTATACTTTTTTGAGAAGCCTCCATACTATTTTTCGGTAGTGGCTGCACCAATTTGCATTTCCACCCAAAGTGCATGACCTTTTCTCTACATCCTGGCCAACACTTGTTATTTCTAGTCTTTTAATAATAGCCATTTTAACAGGTGTGAGGTGATATCTCATTTTGGTTTTGATTTGCATTTCCCTGATGATGAGTGATGAACATTTTTTCATGTGCCTTTTGGCCCCCTGGATGTCTTCTCTGGAAAAATGTCTGTTCAGATCTTCTGCTCATGTTTTAGTTGGTTTGTTTGCTTCTTAGTTATTGAGTTGTATGAGTTCTTTATATATTTTGTATATTAGTCCCTTGTGGATATTTGCAAATATTTTCTCCCACTCAGTAGGTTGCCTTTTCATTTTGTTGATTATTTCTTTTGCTGTGCAGAAGCTTTTTAGTTTGACGTAGTTCCATTTGTTTATTTTTGCTTAAGTTGTTTTTGTTTTTGGTGTTCCATTAAAAAAGTCATTGCCAAGGCCGATGTTGAGAAGTTTGCTCCCTGTTTTCTTCTAGGAGTTTTAGGGTTTGAGGTCTTACATTCAATTCTTTAATCCACTTTGGGTTAACTTTTGTGTATTGTGTAAGATAGTGGCCCAATTTCTTTTTCTTTTTCTTTCTTTTTTCTTTTCTTTTTTCTCTTTTTTTTCTTTTTTTTTCTTTTTGCAATTTGCTCTCAGTCTTTTCCTTTTTAAAAGAAATTGTGATATATATTTTTTTCCTGTGAAATTTCTGGGGGAGTATTATGTGGTACAAACAATGGGAGAATCAACTAACTTGGTTTATTTTTATAAAAATATTAAGTTTTTGGAGGGCAAGGCCTTGTCAGTAATGAGTTGGTCTCTTGGACTTACTACTGACTTGTGTGAAGGATTGGGAAACACTTTTTTGACATCTTATAAATCAAGATAAATTTAATTAATTAAATTAAATTAAATTTTAATTATATATTAATATTGTAATATTAATTAATTAAAATTAATTACATTAATTTAAAATTAATATAAATAAATTCATCTTATAAATTATCTGAAAAGGAAAGGTTACTATAGACTTAAATGATAAGCTTTTGGGGCTCAAGTATAGGAATATCTTGCTATGCACAGAGATAGAAAAGTGGAAGGTAACTGTAATAGTGTATTGGTAAAATATCATAGTAGTGGCTAGGAAACATTTACTTTATTAATCAGACTTTCAAAAACTTTTCACTTCTCTGCTAAGTATAAAAACAATCTAACCGTTTAATGTTTTAAGGATTAGTTTTTTAAGAAAAATAATTAGCACACAGTAATATTGACTTTTTTGGGTGTGTAATTCTATGAATTTTATTACATGGGTATATTTGAATAACCACCACACCACTACACAATCAAAATGTAGTACAGTTACCTCTACCCACCAAACTCCTTTATACTAACCCCTTGTACTCAACCCCTAGCCACAACTGATTTGTTTTCTATCACTTTAGTTTTATCTTTTTAAAGTGTTGTGTAAAATGCAATCATAAAGTATGAAATTTTGGAGACTGGTTTCTTTCTCTCAGGATAATGTCCTTGAGATTCATCCAAATTGTTGTATGTATCAGTAGTTTGTTTCTTTTTATTACTGAGTGGATCTCATTGTTTGGATGTACCATACATCAATTGCTGTTTATTCACTTATTGAAAGGTATTTGGGCTGTTTCTAAATTGTGGCAATTATGAATAGAGTTGCTATATAAACACTCTTATACAGATTATTGTGTGGATATAAGTTTTTGTTTTTCTAGGGCAAATATATAGAAGTAGAATCTCTAGGGTATTGGTAAATGTGTGTTTAACTTTACAAGAAACTATCCAAAACTATTTTCTAAAGTGTCTTCATCATTTTTACATTTTTAGCAGCAATATATGAGTGACCCAGTTTCTTTACATCCTTTGTCAGCACTTAGTGTTGTCACTATTTTTTATTTTAGCCATTGTAATAGGTGTGTGGTGATATTATGGATTGAATCTGCATTTCCCCAGTGCCTAATGTTGAGCATCTTTTTGTTTGCTTATTTGCCATCCATATCTCCTCTCTGGCTAAGTATCTGTTACAAGTCTTTTGCATGCTTTAAATTTTTTTTCCCCCTGTTTTTTTCTACCATTGCGTTTTGAGAATTCTTTATATATTCTAGATATAAGTCCTTTGTCATATATTTGGTTAGCAAATATTTTCTCCCAGTCTTCAGCCTGTCTTTTCATTCTCTCTCATGGTGTCTTTCATAGAGAAAAAGATTTTAATCCTGATGATGTCTCAGGATCAGTCTTGACTACTCTGTGAATGCTAGTTGATTACTGAACCTCCCAACCTCCCTCTTATCTAATCCCCATCTATTTGGACTCCATTTCCAATTCCAGGGCCTTTCTCCTCACTGTACCTGGTCACAAAACTCAATTCAATTATACATGCTATGGATGTGTGTGTGTGTGTGTGTGTGTGTGTGTGTGTGTGTGTATATATAAAATTTATATAATGTAAACACATTTTTAAAAAGATTTATTTAGGGGCGCCTGGGTGACTCCGTTGTTAAGGGTCTGCCTTCTGCTCAGGTCATGATTCCAGGGTCCTGGTATCCAGAACTGCATCGGGCTCCCTGCTCTGCAGGAAGCCTGCTTCTCCCTCTCTCACTCCCCGCTGCTTGTATTCCCTCTCTCGCTATCTCTCTCTGTGTCAGATAAATAAATAAAATCTTAAAAAAAGAAGATTTATTTATGTTAGAGAGAGACAGAGAGCGAGCACGGGATGGGGTGGAGCGGAGGGAGATGGAGAGAGAGCCTCAAGCAGACTCTGCGCTGAGCCCAACTCTGGGCTCAATCTCATGACCCTGAGGTCACGACCTGATTTGAAACCAAGAGTTGGACGCTTAACTGACGACACCACCCCAGCTCTCCTGTTAGTAAATACTTAATTTGCTTTTAAAATCAATTGAACATTTGGCACGTTCGTTATGTTCCATACACATTTCTGAGTCATATACCCCTGGAAGGTAAACACTTGTCCTTTTTTAATCTTATTTGAGCTGCACCTGACATATAAGAAGATGATAAAGTATCATTCCTGGAAGGGCTCTTCAAGTCCTGGTGGTAAACGTGTGGTCTGTGGATCAGCACCATCAGCATTACTAGGGAATCTGTAAGAAATTCACTCTCAGACCCTACCCTAGGCCTGTGAGTTAGAATCTGCATTCTAATGAGGTCCCCAGGTGCACATTAAAGTTTTCGAAGCACAGCTGTACAGTCGTCTGGCTATCGGTCTTATTTTCTAAACAAAGAAACTGAGGTTGAGAGAGAACAAGGAGGCCTCAACGCCAAGGCAGTTAGTACTAGAGCCCGGATGAGAACCTGGCCCTCCTACTCCGTGGCAGCCGGTGTGCTGAGTGCCGCCGCGTGCCTCCAGCATTTTGGATAACAATGCCAATGTCAACTTCTCCCTTATCCTAGCTTGTGTGTGGAGCATCAGCCCTTGTCTTGACGTGGTCTTTCTCTGAAAAGACTCCCCTCGTTCCTTATTTCCAATATCCCCTAGGGATATCCAACTTTCAAAATGCAGACTTTCAAATTTTCCTAATGAAACGAACTAAATACTCTTTGGGGGAATAAAGTGATTTTTTCCCCTTGCATTTGTTTACTTCTCTGTAAGCTCCTGAGATGGCTAACATGCTAGTTGTTAATCACACCATCTGCTCAAACAGCACTTCTAAATCATTTGATTCATACTTTTCTTTTTAAGGAATTTTTTTTTTTCAGAACAATATGTTTGTGTCTGTGTTACTCCCATCATTTGGCAATGCAGTATGAGCTATTTAAACTTTCCTATTTATTGTAAATGGCTTTTCAATCAGCAAATATTTTTTTAAATGTGCACACACCACAAAAAAGCTGTGTCTACTGACTTTTCAAACATTGGAAACAGTAGAAAAATCTGTTCCAGTCTGTCTGCTGTCAAATTTTTAACCATCTGATTATATTTAAATGAAGTGTTTAGGAAGATGATTTATCTGACTGACCCTGAGAAAATTTTCCCCACTAGTCCTGAAGATGGCAGTGCTGGGCAAGTTAGTAACAACCTTTCCTCCTCGTCGCCCCCCACCCCCGCGAAAGGAATTTCTGGAATGGCAGAAACTGGGAGAGGATCCGCTAAATGTGAACCTTCTAACACTTAGCATAAACCTCTTCTGAACCCTGGAACAATTTGGTTTATCTTTTGGTTCTTTTGTTTTTGTTTAAAGCTGTACCCCATGCGTTTCCTGTTTCCAGCTGGGATCAGAAATGGAAATAGTTTAAAGGTTATTCTCATATCATGGGTAACCAGGAAGTGCCTATATAGTTTACCGAGAAGCTGGTTTTCACAGGACTGCTTGGCTTAAAAAAAAAAAAAAAAAAAAAAAAAATCCTCACAAAGGCTCAAACCAAGATAAGCGTAGCTAAGAATACTAGAGGTTTTGAATGCCTACTGGGACCACATCTCTTGGTTTCCTTTCCTTAACAACAGAGGCCAGCTGCCTGACATTCTTTCAATTTCATTAGCAGGGTCTGGAACAGTGGGTTTAAAGCGACACAGGCTTAAGCCCTAGGTAGTAAAACCCAGGGGACTATTTCTTGGTCCTGTCATTGCTAAGGTGTAGGCAGGGAAACAGGGGGGATGGAGCGGGGGTTGTCGATACACAGGCTTGATTTTTGAGATTGTCAACACTTGGTGACAATCCAACTAGCCAGAAAACATTTATTGAAGACTTAATTATGTGAAAGGCATTCTCTCAAGCAGTTATAAATAATCACCAGCACTATTTATGTGCCATGAACCACCCCCTTGTCAAATGTGTCAGCAACATTTCATTTAATTTTCATCAGAACTGGATTCCCCCCATTTTTTTAGCAAAGGAAACTGAAGGGCAGAGAAGTTAGGAAGTGTGCCTAAGATCATGCAGTTCGTAAGTACGATCATTGAGATTCTAAGTCAAGCTGTAGCCTGTTCAATCAGTTGCTGCCTTGTCTTTTGATTCCCAGATGAACTAGCACAGATATCAAGCTCTCAGGCTGGAATCAGATATATTTGGTATCCATTTTAAAAATGGCGGGGACTGGGAGACCGAGATCCCAGTGTTTTCCTTCTGCTAAGAGCTGTGGAGTTGTAAAGAAGCCAGACCCCCAATGATGGTCTATGTCATCAGGGCTGGGGACTCCATGTGGAACAACACACCTAAGTCACTTAAGGTGTCTTTCTCCACTGGGATCACAGCCTCTTTCTGGAGCTAAGATTTGCTAATGAAGCTATGGACACCAAGGATACCCATCTGGATTTTGGATACCTAGCGATAAAATACACCCAAATTTTCAAACTGTTTTTCCAGTGTATTATACCAAACTCAGAGAGTATCTCCAACTGATTCTGTTTAATTCCTCAAATTTGAATGTGTGGACCTCTCTCTTTCATCTTTGTCACTAAAACAGACATATAGAATCTCATTTTCCTTCTCTTTGCCTATGAATGTCTTACCACACTGCCTCGGGTGGTGATTCTCAGTGTGATCTCCAGATCGGAAGCATCAGCATCAGCTGGCAACTGTTAGAAATACAAATTCTCAGGTCCCCAGACCTACTGAACCAGGAACTCTGGGAGTGGAGCCCAACCATTTGTGTTTTGATAAGACTTCCAGGTGATTGTGATGCACATTTATGTTTGAAAACCATTAGACTATGCTGTTATCTATAGTGATTTGGAAGAAAGAGCTGGAGCTCCCAGTTGAGTCATTGGCCACAGTGCTGAGTTCTGTAGAAGGGGAGTCTTTGTTAGCTGCAGTGGAGAGGACAGATAGCAGAGCCCTACGTGCACTGGCTGGTCCTTGAGGTCTCACTGGATCCAATGCCCCCTTCCAGGACTTTTCTCTCACATCCTTTCCCTTTATTCTCCCACTCCTCCCACAAACCACGGGAATTCTTTTCTAGCTTTGAGAGGATATGGGATGGGAAATGGAGGTATGGATGAGGACTTCCTAGGAGTCATCCCAGTTTCTTCCAGATCTTTCATTTAGGCTTTTGACAGTCAAAAGCCAGGAAAAAAACTTACCCCCCCCTCTCAACCCCAACTTTCTGTGATTATATTCTCTTTCTAAGGCAATGAGCTTGAAATGGTCAGGATGGGAAGTGAAGAGAGGTCAAAGTAGGAAGGGGAATATATGAGTGTTCCAGAATTATTATGGCAACAAAACTGGAATGCAAACTGCGAGGTTTTCCATATTTCTTCACAAATGACTTGGGCAAAAATCTGACCACACAGAGATTAGAGGTAGCTCTGGGTTGCTGACGGTGGTTTGAGAAGCTCTAACTATATCCTCTCAGTGGGAAAATCTCTGCCCTATGGAAGATCTAGTGTAACTTAAGTTGCTTCGTAGAAATTTATTTTTATGAGTAAAGCTTAGATCCATTTGGGCATTGGTTCCTTAGAAAGAAAACGCCTTCTGAGTATGTGCCTTAGTTTGCCAGGAACTTGCCAGGAATACCTTTCCCTTTCTTTCCATCTGTCTTTCCAAGTCCCTCCTAAATGACCCATCCAAAGTCTAAAATACCTTTCCAAATATTCACGCTCATCAGTCCAGTCAATACTGATCATTCCTCTCTCTTACCACCCCATCACTTACATGTTAAATAATTCGTTTGCTTTCAGTTTAAAAACCTCTTTCCTCCTTCCTCGTTTGATTTTCTGTTTCAAGTCGGATTACTTTACCTGGAGAACTTTTTTTGTTTCCTCTAAAACATCATCATCGCGCAGGAGATGGGAACCACTTCTGTTTGTGAGGAAACGACTTCTTCTGTATCATTTCACTCTTATGTGACCGCTGAGATTATTATTTTCTTTTTTTTTTTTTTTTAAAGATTTTATTTATTTATTTGACAGAGAGAAATCACAAGTAGATGGAGAGGCAGGCAGAGAGAGAGAGGGAAGCAGGCTCTCTGCCGAGCAGAGAGCCCGATGCGGGACTCGATCCCAGGACTCTGAGATCATGACCTGAGCCGAAGGCAGCGGCTCAGTGGGTTAAGCCGCTGC